>NC_050443.1:29426535-29740702 GCF_903995425.1 Onychomys torridus
GGGATGTGTGTAGTGGTGGTGTTTTGAGACAGGGTCTATGTCAAACTGGCCTTGGACTGCTGATACTCCTGCCCCAATTCCTGGACCTAATATGTGCTCAAATATTTTCTTTTTTCTTTTTTTTTCCCACTTATTTACCATGTATACAGTGTTCTGCCTGCACGTGTCCTTGCACACCAGAAGAGGGCACCAGATCTCATTACAGATGGTTGTGAGCCACCATGTGGGTGCTGGGAATGGAACTCAGGACCTCTGGAAGAGCAGCCAGTGCTCTTAACCTCTGAGCCATCTCTCCAGCCCTCAAATATTTTCTTGATTAATAATGTGTTGAATATCTTTAAATATCTACTCCAAGACTAAACTAAACAATGCAACTTACTAGTTCATGTCTTGCCCATGTTTCTGATTTTTGGTTTGTCTCATTCTGGTTTTGAGGTGGGACCTGCTGTAACCAAGGCTAGTTCCAAATTATTGGTGGTTCTCTTGCCTCAGCTCTCCTGTGCTGGGATACAGACGGGAGCTGCCACTCCCAGCCACATGTTCCTTTATAAAAGAAATCCATGAGTCCACGCATGGTGGCTATGCCTTTAATCCCAGCACTTGGGAGGCAGAGGCAGGTGGATATCTGAGTTCAAGGCCAGCCTGATCTACAGAGTGAGTTCTAGGACAGCCAGAGCTACATAAAGAAACCCTTTTTCATAAATTTAATTTAAAAAATCATAATCTTTTTAAAAGATTTATTTTATGTGTATGAATGTTTGCCTAAATATATGTGCACCACATACATCCCTGGTAACAGTGGAGACCAGAAGGAGGCTTTAGGTTCTCTGGAACTGAAGTTATAGAGTTGTGAGACACCATATGTGTTGTCTCTGCGAGTGCACTAAGTGCTCTTAATTATTAAGCATCCCTCCAGCCTCAGAATTGTCTGTTCCTAAAAACAAAAACAAACAAAAACTTCCAAGGCTGGGAACGGTGATGAATGCCTGTAATACCAGCATTCTGGAAAGAAGCAAGAGGATCAGAAATTGAAGGCCAACTCTGGATACACAGCAAGTTTGAAGTGAGCCAAGATTGTCTAGGACCCTGTCTCAATGCCCCATACCCAGTTTCAGTTAGAATTTATCTAATTTATAGACATTTCTGCTAGGTTATAACTCAAATCTGTACTTGTGACTGTCACATTAATTAAAAATATACATTTAAAATTTAAACATAGGTACAGTTGCATCTTTCATTATGAAAAATATTTCAAGAGGTCAGCATTCCTTTTAATACACCTGGCCAAGGTGCAGAGGGCCGTGTGCATGCTGAGCAACACCACTGCCATCGCAGAGGCTTGTGCCCGCCTGGACCACAAGTTTGACCTCATGTACGCCAAGCGGGCCTTTGTGCACTGGTACATGGGAGAAGGCATGGAAGAAGGGGAGTTCTCAGAGGCCCGGGAGGACCTGACAGCACTGGAGAAGGATTATGAAGAGGTGGGCGTGGATTCCGTGGAAGCAGAGGCAGAAGAAGCGGAAGAACACTGAGTGTGTGGGTCTGGCTGGCAGCCATCCATGTACATCTTCCCCACCATTGAAACCAAATATATTTTACTCATTAAACTTTGTAAAACAAAACAACAAAAACCACTGGGGATGTGGTTTCCTAGGTAATCAGCTTTGTCAACTGCAAATAAATAAAATTGTATGCAGTTTTTCCTAGATATTTATACTGATTTTTAAAATTTATTACAATAGAAAGAACCTCCAAAACAAGACTTGGTGTTTGTGGTACTAGGAGGCATCCAGTCATGATCTCAATTTCAAGGAAATACGCATGTGCTGTTCATGATTGAGTAAATGGGTTTCCTTTGGGTTTGTTTCACACCGTTCCTAAAGAACCCTTTTATTAGAAATGCCAACTCAATATTGTCAGTGCTACTTGGCACCTTGATGTGGTTTTTCTCCTTGATTGTGTTAATGTGCTACTTTGTACTACGATGGTTAAAACAGTATGGTATTGGTGCAGAAATAAATAAGTAGACCATTGGAGCAGTGTAACAGGAAAGGCCTGTAGAGCTGTGGCCCATGGTTTATGATGAAGGTTCTTCTGCAGTGTGTCTGGGAAGTGATGGTCTTTTTTTCTTTTCTCTGTATGAATGATTACATGCATATACACGTATATTTATGTATGTGCATCACATGCATGCCTGGTGTGTACTTGGTTACAGATCCCCTGAAACTGGAGTTGCAGATAGTTGTGAGCCTCCATGTGCATGCTGGGAATCATACCTGGGTCTTCAGCACCTTCCCTCCCTCTTTTGAGGCACAGTCTTACTGTGTTTTTTGTTTTTTGTTTTTTGTTTTTTGTTTTTTTTTTTGTTGTTGTTTTTTTTTTCCCCTGAGACAGGGTTTCTCTGTGTAGCTTTGCGCCTTTCCTGGAACTCACTTGGTAGCCCAGGCTAGCCTTGAACTCACAGAGATCCGCCTGGCTCTGCCTCCTGAGTGCTGGGATTAAAGGCGTGCGCCACTACTGCCCAGCCAACCATGTAAATTTTAACTGCCCTGGAACTCACTATGTCGAACAGGCTGTCCTGGAACTGGAACCCACTGAGATCCACCTGCTTCTGCCTCCAGAGTACTGGAATTAAAGGCCTGGTCTTTACAGAAAGCAGCATTGGGGAGGGTTAGTCACATGTCTGTGTAGATAAAAAGTTACTGGTCTTTTTAATAACAGCAGTGGGTCACTCACAGGTCTATGAGACTAAGTTATCTTGATCCTTTCCTTACACTACCAACAGCACAATCCCCATTAATTTAGTGACAGAGACACAACAGAAAGACACATACATGGACTTTGCGGTGGCATACAGGGGGTTGAACTCAGGCTTAACACTTGTTAGACAAGTGTTCTATCACTGAGCTACATTGCTAGTCCTTTATCTTTCATTTTGAGAGAAGGTATAATAAGCCAGGCTGGCTATGATGACTGCATCTGAAATTAACTAAAACTCAAGCTGTTGGGTACATCTGTGAGGGATTTTCTTTTCTTAATTAAATAATTTGAAGTACAAAGATCTACTTTTAATTGGGATCTCTTGAGATGGAAGGATCTACTTTAATCTGGGCCACAGATTTTGTGGCAGCATGTATATATAAAGGCCATGGAAGAGGGAAGTTTTCCTTGTTGTTTGAATCTTAGATGTTTTTTTAATTAAAAAACAAACAAACAAACAAACCCAGAGCCAGATATTGTGAAGGCAATACAATCCCCCATCTTAGGGAAGGGCCACCATCTCAGACCACCTGCTGTACTCAGTTCCAGGAAGGATTTCAGGAGTGTGCCATGACAACTCGAACAGATACAGGGCAGTTTGTTCCTGCAGACATTCTGTCTGCAGTTTATGGCCCTTGAAGATAGCTAGATAATTCTGCTGAGCAGTCCAGATAATCCTGTTCAGCAGACTGTGGTTCCCCACCAAAAGTCTAACCCAATGGTTTCAAATGTGGTTTCGCACCCAAAGTCTAGACCAATAGTTCCAAAAAATCACCTTGCCCCATATCCCTTCTACCCAATCCCAAACTGTCAAAGCATGAAATTTCCAGCTTGCATTTTTATCCCTATAAAAATTCTCTACACTTGGGCTAGGGCCACTGTCACATTTCCCTCCATCTGCCTGGCACTGGCCCAGGTTGAACCTGACAATTAAAGGACCCTTATGTGCTTGCATCTGAAACTGGCTCCTTTGGTGGTCCCTGGGGGTTTCTCAAAACAGGTATAACAGTATCAGGGTGAAAGTTGAAAGGTCCGAGAAGCCCAGCAGCCAGGCACTAGTTCTTGCCTCTACAAAATCCTCAGCCTAAAGAGAGAGTTCCTGCTTCTTCATGTCTTACATACGTACTTTCTCTGCCCAGACATCACTTCCTGGGATTAAAGGTGTGTGTTTCCCAGTAATGGGATTAAAGGTGTGTGCCACCACTGCCTGGCTCTGTTTCCAGCCAGTGTGGCCTTGAACTCATAGAGATTCAGACAGATCTCTGCCTCCTGAGTGATAGGATCAAGGGTGTGTACCACCACTGCCTGACCTTTGTGTCTAATCTAGTGGCTGGCTCTGCCTCTGATCCTCAGGCAAGTTTTATTAGGGTACACAATATATCACCACATTTCCTTGCCTGGTTGTTTCTGCTTCTTGCTGGCAACTCCAGTCCTTCACTGGCGTCAGAGCCTACTTCAGGATTCTGGCACATACTGAAGACCAGCTGAGACATCTAGTTTCACAGACTAGATTCTTGGACTTTTTGTTGATAGCCATTGTTGCATTAGCTGGACCACATCCTGTAAGCCATTCTAATAAGTCATATATGTGATTTATAGTTTTATAAATCAATCAATAAAAATTAAGAACAAGTAATAAATCACATATATTCATTTTATCAGTTCTGTTTCTTTACAGAACCTTGACTAGTACACTGACCTTGAATTCACTCTGTAGCCCACAAAGGTCTGGCATTAGGTCTCAAACTCAGACAAAAGGCTAATTGGGGTGTCCATTAACATAGTAAAGCAGATGCTGTTTGCCAGCTTCTCTCAGCGTCCCCAGGACCTGTTACATAGACATCCTGGCTGGCATGCCCCACCCCACATCCTAAACTCTCCAGCCCATTACCCTTCTTCCCCTAGTGTCTCTGACTCCTATATAACCCAGCTATTTTGGCTACATAGTCTTTTTATTTTTTTTACCTCTTGGCTGCTACTCTTGGCTCCTGTTCTCTTGGCCTCTTGGCTTCTGGCTCTCCCCTCTTCCCTCCCCCCTGTCCTCACATGGCCCAGTTCAGTCTTCCAGTCATGTTTACTCTGGACTCCTCCAGATGTCTCTGCCTGTGCTGTCCCTCATATCCATAATAAAAACCTTCCTTAGGAGCAGTCATGTCTGTAAGCATTGGAGCCTACAAAACGGCTTGGTAAGGGTGCAAGAAGAGGTTCATGTGAGGACCTGAGGGCTGCCTTATATGGGAGCGGGTGAGAAGAGAGAAAGAAAGAATCCAAGATTGTAAGAAGCCGGCCATCCCTAGGAAGGATAGAATTTCATCCTTTGCCGTGGGGACTGTGAGTGACTGGACTAAGTGTTTTCTATCCAGGGTAATGGCTTTATAAAATGGATTTTATAAAAATCGATAGCCAATCCCAGATAAGTAACTTGAGGAGTGGACAGTTGGACCTCAGAGGAAGAGAAAGCTGGACAGAAAGTTTAATAAGGTAGGGGTGTTTGCCTGGCTAATTTGCAGGGACGGACTACAAATGAGAAGATCATCTACGTATCGTATAAGCTTGGATTT
Organism: Onychomys torridus; assembly: GCF_903995425.1. NCBI lineage: Eukaryota > Metazoa > Chordata > Mammalia > Rodentia > Cricetidae > Onychomys > Onychomys torridus. The sequence goes on from NC_050443.1 coordinate 29,431,857, forward strand.
AGGAAGAGACAAAGAGAGTAAGTCAGAGGCCAGAGTCTGGCCAAATAAATGTGGGCTGTCCTGGAACCCTTGAGGTAGGACTGTCCAAGTGAGTTAGGTAGAAGTGTGAGTATCCAGGTCAGTCCAAGTAAAAGCAAAGACATTTTGTGACTCGAGGATGGTGGGATGGGCCCCTCACATGAACCTCTTCTTGCACCCATTACCAAGCCATTTTGTAAGCTCCAATACTTACAAACGTCCTTTTATTTCTTCTTCTTCTTCTTCTTCTTCTTCTTCTTCTTCTTCTTCTTCTTCTTCTTCTTCTTCTTCTTCTTCCTCCTCCTCCTCCTCCTCCTCCTCCTCCTCCTCCTCCTCCTCCTCCTCCTCCTCCTCCTTCTTCTTTTTCATTCATCTTGAATTTGTAGTCTTCCTGCCCCAGCTTCCAGAAGCTGGAATTCGTGCCATGAGGTCTGGAACAAATACAAACTTTTTTGTTTGTTTGTTTTTGATTTTTTTTTTAAAGCAGATTTATCTTTCTAGTCTCGAAGTCTTTGGCTTCATCTCCCGTTTGCAAAACAAAACCTAACAGCAATGTCAACCAATAGAACAATACTCTTAATGGCTAGAAGGGGCAGTGGAGCGAAGGAAAAGCGGGAGGAAAGGAGAAAGCGAGAACTCGGAGGAGCTTGAACGACCTTTCCATGGGTAGACCGTGCTGCGCCTTTAGAGGATGTTTTAACTGATTGCCCTGATGTATGCCTACAGCCCCGCTGGGGGTGTGTATACCGAGTACCTACTGTGTGCTTATCTTACATACTGAGCAAGAGATGAAGGGAGGCGACTACTTAGCCCCGGTAGTTCAACAACACAAACCCCAGCCAGGAGAGCTAGCCTTGCGCAGTAGGGTGGAGGCTGGGGAGTGTCCTAGCCCCTCCAGCTAGTCCAAGATCACACCCAGAGACCTCCGCCCACTCAGGACCCCGACCACGCTTGCGTACTGCACTGCCTGCGAACCAGTCCCTCCCACTTTGGACTACATTTCCCACAGGCCTCCGCGCGGCATTCTTCCGGCTGCCTAGCGCCGGGCAGCAGCCAGAGGTGAGTTGGTCTCCTGCAGTGAGGAAATGGGCGCGGGGGCGGCGCGGATTTGGCTTTGCGCTGGTGTGAGAGACTCGGAGTCGGCGACGCTGAGTGGACACCGGGTGCCCCGCCGCGTCGTCCGTCCTCCCGCTGCAGGGCCCAGAAGCCCAGCATGGCTCCGAGTTACGCGTGCCAACCCCGGAGTGAAGGCCCGCACAGAAAGACAGCAGCGCAGTGGCAGAGCGGCTTTGTCCGCGCGCCTCGAAGGCTGCCCGGGGTGGCCGTCGCCTCCCAGGCCTGCCGCACCGGTGGCGGGAAGTGTCAGCTCCGGCCGCCGCTTTCCATGTCCAGTGGCTTGTGTCTGGAAGTGGTGGAGTGACCGGTCTCGGGGGTGTGTCCCGAGGCCACCAAGCCCCGCGCCTTCCCGACCCGGCTTGGTCATCTTCAGGAAGGCGAGGGGGTAAATGGAGAAAACGATGGTTGTTGCACACACAGAAACCCGACATTACGGTTGTATTACGTGGGAAAAAAGAATTAGCCAAGTTACTCTCTTCTTCCGCTTTTTCCTATGGATTGTAATCCTTATTTTTCCAAGCATGGGGACATTGACTGCACCTTACTGTGAAAGTGTTAAAAACCAGCTTGCCCTGAAAAGAAGGGGCGGGGTTTGGCCAGGTCGGAGTCAGATCAATGCAGATTAATAGAACCAACCCATCACTCATAGATTATTGCTCTGTTGTTAAATGCAGGCCCATCCCTTCTTTGTGAGGTTATAGGTTTCTTTTTTAAAAAATTGTATTTCACTTATTTACGTGTATGTGTGTATTTATGTGAGTACAGGTGTCAGCGGAGGAGAGAAGAAGGCGTCCTGTTCCCAGGAACTGGAGTTATAGATGTTTGTGAGCCTCCATGTGGGTGCTGGGAATTGAACTTGGAGCCAGTGCTCTTAACCTTTGAGCCATGTCCACAGCCTCACAGGTTTCTTTTTAAAATCATTTTTTAATTTTCATTTTTATGTGTTTGGGTGTTTTGACTGCTTTTATGTCTGCACCACTGTGTGTGACTGGTGTCTGTGCACCACTGTGTGTGACTGGTGTCTGTGCACCACTGTGTGTGACTGGTGTCTGTGCACCACTGTGTGTGACTGGTGTCTGTGCACCACTGTGTGTGACTGGTGTCTGTGCACCCTGTGTGTGACTGGTGTCTGTGCACCCTGTGTGTGACTGGTGTCTGTGCACCACTGTGTGTGACTGGTGTCTGTGCACCCTGTGTGTGACTGGTATCTGTGCACCCTGTGTGTGACTGGTATCTGTGCACCCTGTGTGTGACTGGTGTCTGTGCACCCTGTGTGTGACTGGTGTCTGTGCACCCTGTGTGTGACTGGTGTCTGTGCACCCTGTGTGTGACTAGTGTCTGAGGAGGGCTTCAGATCCTCCGGAACGTTTTGTGAGCAGCTGTGTGTGTGCTGGGAACCGACCAGGGTCCCCTGCAGAGCAGTTGGCACCCTTTTCTGTGGACCCATCTCTGCATTCCAGGCTACTGCTTTCTTACTCTTGAGGCTTGCTTTGGTAGTTTGTTTTTAATTATCGAGGAAGATTCATTTGCTAAATCACCCTCCTTACCTAAGAATAGCACTTTGGTTTTTCTTTCTTCCTCTTCCTCTTCCTCTCCCCCTTCCTCCTCCTCCTCCTCTTCCCCTTCTTCTTCTTCTTCTTCTTCTTCTTCTTCTTCTTCTTCTTCTTCTTCTTCTTCTTCTTCTTCTCCTTCTCCTTCTCCTTCTCCTTCTCCTTCTCCTTCTCCTTCTCCTCCTCCTCCTCCTCCTCCTCCTCCTCCTCCTCCTCCTCCTCTTCTTCTTCTTCTTCTCCTCCTTCTTCTTCTAGCAGAGTCTTAATTTGCAACCAGACTAATCAGGAATTCACCGTGTAACCCAAGCTGACCTTGAATTTGTGGGTGATCCTCCTGCCTCGGCCTCCAGGCTGCCACGTATGCCACTATGCCCAGCCAGGGTAGCATTTAATCTTAAATCAATCTCTGTCTCTTCTAATCCCATCTCAGTAACAGCAGCTGTTCCAAACTCCTAAATTACCAATCCTCTTGAAAGCCTTTTGTCTGGTTGCTGGAATCGGACCTCACAGGTAGAGAGCTATTCTAGCATAGACTGAGGCAGGGTTTATGACCAGCACTTTGTGGGGGCAGGGTGTGGCTTACAGAAGAGCCTTTCCCCCTCCATCCCATCCTCAGTGTGGCAGTCAAGATTTTGTAGCAGGCTTTTTCCAGTTAGTCTGGAGCTTTAACACCCAAAGTGACCTCTTAACTTAGTGTTTTGGTTTCTGCCTAGGTGACTAATGGGGGTAGACTCTTCACACATTCTTCCTTTCCAGTGGTTATTCACACAAGGAACGGGAAAGTGTTAAAAGTGTTACATTTCTCTCGGGAGCTGCATTTTTCCAGTTGTGTTTGGATGGTCTGTAAGTAAACCTAAGGAGAAGCCAGCTAGCTTTAGCTTGGTTTGTGATTTGGAGAGAAAATCACAGGCCCCCAGCTGCAGCAGCCACCACACCCACCATTGCCCGAGGTGTCATTGATCACAACTGCCCTGAGTTCAAAGCAGGATGGACGCAAAATGGTTTGCTTGGTAACAGGGGCTTTCACTTTAGCACCCCTCCCCCTTTCCAGTGCTGGGGTTCCAATTCAGGGCCTTGTATGTTGGAGGCAAACACTCCACACTGAGTTCATCTCCCCAGAGTCTTCATCTTTTGAGGCTCATGAGAAGAGGTAAGATGATAAGGATCTTAGGGAGAGTCTGTGAGCCAGGGAGGTGGTTTACAGTTTTCAAAGTGAGCTCATTACAGGCCACTGATTTATGTCTTAGGGGAGCTGGGATGTAGGGACAGTAGTGTGGGTTATGAGGCTATTGCCAGGGTTCTAAGCTGAAACCTGCCATGTTTTCCGGGTTTGATTTCTCCCTCTATGCTGTATGTAGTTCCACATGAAAGACGAGGCCTACCGAATAGGACTGCTCTGAGTAAATGAATTAACAGAGGGCTGGGGATGTGGTATAGTGTTGGCCTACCATGTCCAAAGCCTGAGATACTGTCCTTAGTGTGACAGTGACAGCCTCCCCCTCAGAAACAAACAAGAAAAAAATTGTAAAACCCAACGGCAGTACTTGGCACTGTAGTTAAGGGTTCAGTACCCCTGCTAACTGTTATAGTACATTCTGGTTTTTCTCATCTCCTATATCCAAAAATCACTGAGTTTGCCACATTTACTTTATCTGTTCATGTACTCCCAGTTGTAGATTATTGATAATCAACAACTGCCTGTCAGCTGGGCATGGTGGTACAACTTTTTAAAATTTATTTTAAGTATATAAGTGATTTGCCTTTACCACATGCATGGCTGGTGCCTAAGGAAGTCTGAAGAAAGTGTCATATCTCCTGGGACTAGAGTTAGAGATGTTATGAGCAACTGTACAGATGCTGGGAACTGAACCTGGGTCCTCTGCAAGAGCAAGTGCTCTTTTTACATTTATTTATTTGTGTGTATGTGTTCTCTTTGTGTGTGTGTTTATCTTTGTGTTTATGATGAGGTGTTAGACCTAAGTTGGAATCCTTTAGAGGTATCTGTGCTCCCACACTGTGCCTACCTTGTGCTGGGTTTCCTCAGAGCTTTCTGTAGAAATCTCTGGTTTGGGGTGGGTTTTGGGATGGGTGTAAGTATGGTAATGAGGAATGATTTGGAAGCAAGAATGACCAGGGTAGTGGTGGTGGTGGTGGTGGTGGTGGTGGAGGAGGAGAAGGAGGAGGAGGAGGAGGAGAAGGAGGAGGAGGAGGAAAGGGGCACTGCTCTTACTAACATAAGTTAATTTGGTAACTTTTAGGCACATCTGGACTCATGAGTTCTTTTCATTCTAGCTTTGCCTGTCTGAACCCCAGTTTTCTGTAGAGAAATATTGAAAAGCCAACAATTTCCTGCAGTTCTGACACTATGGCCCTGGCCCAGGTAGGTTACTGTTTTTTCTCCTTGCCCCCAGATGTATGACTCTCCTGTGCCTCCCAGGTGCTGGGACTGCAATGTGTACAGCAGGCTTGGTTCCTGTTTCCTCTAAACACTCAGTTTCTGGATGGTTGTGTACATAGTCTATCCTTCTCCTGCACCTTCGGGTCTGGCATGCTCATGTAACACCCACCCCCGCTCTCATTACAGAGAGGGTTGGAGACACAACCCCTTGCTGTAAATGCTTCCTCCAAGGCTGTGTCCCCAACCTGCACATTGTTCCTGCCAGAGCCATAGAGAGCCCAGGTAAAATGCTGTGAGGAAGACCCAGATGAGCTCTGCAGAATGTTCTCCATCGTTTTCTAGTGGAGTGGCTTTTGGGTTTAATAATTAAAATATTTTTTTCAATGTATTATCTTTGTGTGCATGTGGGTGCATGTGCCATGGTGCACATGTGGAGGTCAGAGGACATCAATTTTCCCTTTTGAACTTTATGTGGGTTCCAGGGGTCTATCAAACTCAGCTTTACCTACTGAGCCATCTTGCCAATCCTGATTTTCAGTATTTAGATTCCAGGGGAAATTTTTTCTCTTAGTATAGTGATTTTTTGTTGTTATTGTTGTTTTGAGACAGGGTTTTTCTGTGTAGCCCTGGCTGTCCTGGAACTCGCTCCGTAGACCAGGCTGGCCTTGAACTCAGAGATCCACCTGCCTCTGCCTCCCAAGTGCTGGAATTAAAGGCACATGCCACTACCACCCAGCTTGTTTTTGTTTTTTTTTTTTAATTTTGTTTTATACAGAAAATATTTGTATTCCAATATACAGTATGGCATTTTGTTTTATTATCATTTTTATTTTATTTTATTTTATTTTGTTTTTTGTTTTTTGAGACAGGGTTTCTCTGTGCAGCTTTGTGCCTTTCCTGGAACTCGCTCTGTAGCCCAGGCTGGCCTCGAACTCATAGAGATCCGCCTGGCTCTGCCTCCCGAGTGCTGGGATTAAAGGCGTGTGCCACCACCACCCCGCTTACAAACAAATCTTTTTTTTTTTTTTTTTGAGCTGAGGATTGAACCCAGGGCCTTGCGCTTGCTAGGCAAGCACTCTACCACTGAGCTAAATCCCCAACCCTATTATCATTTTTAAAACTGTGTTCATCTGTACACCCGTGTGCGCATATGTGTAGAGGCCAGAGGCTGACGCTGGATGTCTTCTTCAATTTGATTTCTACCTTATTTTTGAGACGCAGTCCCCCTGACATGGAGCTCACCCATTCAGTAGACTGGCTGGCCAGCAAGCCCCGGGGACCTTCTGTCTCCATTCCCCAGTGAGGGGCTTACAGGCTGTAATTACAGTCACGTGCCTGGCTTCTTACATGGCTGCTAGGAACCCAAACTCAGGTCCTCAGGCTTCTGTGGCAAGTCCTCTACTGACTGAGCTGTCTCTCTAGTCCCCTAAATGGCATTTAACAAACTGTCTAGTGAGGTTTGTGTGCAAATTATCAATGTCTAGCTAAACAACTGGTCATCAGTGGAGTATATCTTTACTTCCCAATCAAGAAAGGAGTGCACTAGCACTTCAGCTGTCCCCGCCACCTACCGTCCAGATGGCCCGATGAAGACACTGTCCTTCCTTTAAACACCGCAGAGTAATTTTACCTGTATTTGAGATTACTTTTTCTTTTTTCCTCCCTTGGTTTTTCCTGTCTCTCTTCTTCTCCCCTCTCCTCTGTTCTCTGTGACAGGGTCTTACCATGTAGCTCAAGCTGGCCTTGAACTTGAAATTTTCCTGTGTCCAGTTCAGACACCAACTCTGTCCAGCTTTACTTTTTAACTTTGGGCTTTAAGTGGAATTATGTAGTTCAATACATTTTAAAAAATGTCCAGGGAGAGTCTGATTATATTCCAAGTAGAATTGCTAGCCCATCAGAACCGTCTTTGGCTGTTTTAAAGTATATGTGTCATTAATGTGAATATGGAAAGACTGCTGACATCAACCCCTGACTTGCATGTGTGTTAACATCTTACAGTGTCCAAGCCTTTCCAATTGGATAGGTTAGGTTGGGATGTTATTGAGGGTTTATGTGATCTAAAAATCCATGTGAGGCTGGGCATGGAGGGACACCTTTAATCCCAACACTCAGGAGACAGAAGCAGGAGAATTTCTGTGAGTCTGAGGCTAGTTTGGTCTACATAGTGAGTTCCAGGCCAGGCGGGGCTACACAGTGAGAGCGTCTGGAAAATCAAAATCAAATAATGAATGTGTCATCCTCTTTGTTAGGGCCAGTGGCCTAGCCGCTGTGCATTGCCTCACTGGTCCAGAAGCCTTCCTAGTCCACTGCTGGGTTACCTCTGTACCTCCTAGTCTTATGGCTCCCTAGTAGCCCACAGGATATTCATGTGAGCTGTTCACATTTTCCTGTGGGAACCAGGGAACACCTAATCCTCTTTCAAAGCCTTTCCGAAGGCCCTTGTTCTCTCCCCTCCTGATGTCTTCTCTTGCTGTGAGTACATATGACTGACAGATGGCTGTGGGTCTCAGCTGTACTATGCTAGCTGTTGTTTTAGGATGGAAGAGTGTTCCTTCAGCACTACAGTTAAGAGAGTGATAAGGATGGGAACACACACAGAAGGACCCAAGACCCAGCATTGGGCATGGTGAGCATCCCTCTAATCCTAGTGCTTGGAAAGTTGAAGAGGCCAGCCTGGGCTCTGTAGTGAGACCCTATCTCAAAAAGAAAAAGTGAGTTTCTTCTAGAGAAAAGAACCCTGTGTCAAAGCCCCTCATGATTGTTTATGGGATGTACTTGATTTGAGCAAGATTTCTCAACTTTGCTACCATTGACATTTTGAGCCAGAAAGCCTTTAATGGTAGGGAATTTCCTGTGCACTATAGGCTGTGTGACAGTAACTCTGGCCTCTACCATTAGGTCCCTGTAATACTGGCACACCTTACCTCCTTGTTGTGACAACCAGATTGTCTCCAGACATGGCCTTTTAGGAAACAAAATTGCTCTTCGTTGAAAAATGCTAGTCCTGTCAGTCCTGATGGGAATGAATACACCTGTTATCTCACCCTTTGGGAAGTGAGGCAGGAAGATCATGATGATCGTTCTTGCCTACACAGAGGATTTAAGGCTGGCCTAAGTTCAACCCTAGGAAGTCACATGGTGGAAAGAGAGAACTGATTCTCTGACAAATACACATAAAATAAATAAATACATAGATCTAGAAGGAAAGGAATCACTAGTCTAGGGTGCTATCTTCACAGTATTTTCATGACTTAGTGTCCTCTAACTCAAGGACGGAGAAGACGTTGAGTGAGACCAGCTAAACAGGACGAGAGTGACTGTAATTCATAATGTTAGATACTCTCAACAAGAGCTACGGGAGCCTTTGGGATTGTGCCAAGTTCAAAGATAGATCGATTTATCTTCCTTCCTTCCTTCCTTCCTTCCTTCCTTCCTTTCTTTCTTTCCTTTTCTTTCTTTCTCATCTATCTATCTAATCTATCTATCTATCTATCTATCTATCACCTGTCTGTCTATCATCTATCTATCTATCTATCACCTGTCTGTCTGTCTATCTATCTATCTATCTATCTATCTATCTATCATCTATCTATCTATATCTATCTATCTATCATCTGTCTGTCTATCTATCTATCACCTGTCTATCTATCATCTGTCTGTCTATCTATCTATCTATCTATCACCTGTCTATCTATCATCTATCTATCTATCTATCTATCTATCTATCAATCTATCACCTGTCTGTCTGTCTGTCTGTCTATCTATCTATCACCTGTCTATCTATCTATCATCTATCTATCTATCTATCTATCTATCTATCTATCATCTATCTATCTATCTATCACCTATGTATCCGTCTATCTATCACCTGTCTATCTATCTATCATCTATCTATCTATCTATCTATCTATCTATCTATCTATCATCTATCATCTATCTATCTGTCTGTCTGTCTATCTAGAGTCAGGGTCTTATTATATAGCCTTGACTGGCTGGCTTTGAACTCACTATTTAGACCAGACTGGCCTTGAAGCCATGGAGATCCACCTGTCTCTGTCTTCCAAGTGCTGGGGTTGAAGGTGTGCAGCACCATCACCAGTGCTCAGATATCTGAATGTCAAAAAGAGATATTAAATAGATCTAATGGAGTCAAGATGAGGACAAGTATTTACCAAAATTTAAAACTAAGATTGTAACAGGGAGCATACTTAAAATATAGAATCTGACTTTGTAATGAACTTGAATCAATTAGTCTCAGATACTTTGTCGTGTATTTGGAATGAATTTTTTCCTTTTGGAAGAAGGTTTTGTCATTATGTTTTCTGGCCAGTGAAACTGAATGCATTATTTCTGTAGCATTTATAATGGGAGCACATAGTATACTATACAGTTGGGTTCACTTGTGGGTTTTGTTGTATTCATTTCCAGAATGAATGAAAAATCGAATGTTGGGCTGACAAGATGGCTTAGAGGTAGAGATGATGGTCTGAGTTCAATCCCCGGGACCCACATGGTAGAAGGAACTGGCTCTTATGGGTTGTCCTCTGATCTCCACACATGTGCTATGGTATGCTCGTGCACACGCGTGTGTCAACACACACACACTCTGAATAAAAGTGAAATAAGCATTTATTTAGAACTTTAGTTTTACGTGCATGTCCAGGACTGTGTGGGACACTATCACTCTGCTGCTGGGACCCTGAGTCTCTTGCTGTGCCTGTCCCTCTTGTGGTGGTGTTCGGTCCCATGCTGTTGGCATGCCAGGTGCTTCCTACTTTGCGCATGGTCCTCCTTCAGTCTCCACTCTCTCCTTGGGAAGAGAAAAGGAAGTTCTCATGCACTACCCTGAGTTTGTTTTTTCAGGGTTCAGTGACGTTCAGGGATGTGGCTGTGGATTTCTCACGGGAAGAATGGGAGTTCCTGGACTCTGCTCAGAAGAGTCTGTACCGGGACGTGATGTGGGAGAACTACAGCAACGTCATCTCGCTGGGTGAGCGGGTCTGGCTGAGGGTTAGCTGCTCCATGTTGTAGAAACGCCCTTCATTTCCACTTTCTGTTTGACAGGTTAGAAATGGGTCCTTCCAGTTCACATCTAATCATTCTTCTCATTTTCTCAGACTCTCATGTCTTCCTTTGGGTCCAGGTTTCCCTGGTGTCTGGATTTGATATGGCAGAAGTATTTTCTAAGAAAGTAGATGTCATACCTCATTTGAGCCCAGAATCGATGTAGATACTCCTTGCTCCACTCTAGTTCCAAAGGCAATGCATGTGGGATGGACACAAACTTAAAACTTGGGGAACATGCTCTGTTCTGGGTAGCAGACCTCTAATGTTCTACTGCTTCACGTTTGAAAGTTAAAATCTGGGCTGGAGCTGTAGCGCGATGGTAGAGCACATGCCTAGGGTATGTGTGAGGCCCTTGGTTTGATCCCAGTACCTCAAATATAGTTAGAAATCTAAGCTTTTTTGTATTTCAGTGGACAGATAGACTGAAAGGGTCTGTTTCTGGAAGCTTCTTACCCTCCCAGCCCAGTGAGAGGCATATGTGTTCTTAGTGTACTTAGTGTACACTAAGTACTTAGTGCTTAGATGCTGTTCTAGGAATAATCACCCTCGTTTCTGGGGAGAATGCTCAGGCATGAGAGGTTATGGCTGTGGAGACAGCTTAGTGAGTGAAGCTCTGAGCTCAAGTCTCCCAGTGCACGTAACAGTGCAGTGGAGCCTGCTGTGTGGTCCTGGCATCCTACGGTGAGAGAGGAGGCAGAGAAGGACAGTCCCTGAATCACTCAGGCCAGCTCCCCCTTGAGCACAGTGGTGAGCAAGAGACCCCGTTTCCCACAGTGGAAAGCCAGGACCAATGTCTAAGGTTCTCTGACCACATGTGTGCTGTGGCGTGTGTATGTACACACACACACACACACACACACACACACACACACACACACACACACGTTATTTACTGAAGTGGCCTAGGAAATAGGCAGGATGTGAAGCAACCTGTCCAGAGCTATAGTCATCACACAGTGCGACCTCTCTGCAGAGCCAGACTAAATTAGGTGAAGTATGTCCTTAGTCATCTGGCGTTTATTCTTTGTGGTCTCTAGGTTTCCCTGGAGCTCTGTCACATGAATTTAATGCTTTGGTTATGAAGTGCTATTTTGGAGACAGGCATGTTGGTGATCCCTGTACTCAAGAGGCTGAGACAGGAAGATAGCCACTCGAATGCTGGGCTGGACTATGTAGTGAGCTCCAGGCTGGTTGGGCTTCAGAGCAAGACCCTGTCTCTAAACAGCATCACATGACTTACAACTAATTAAAAATGTAATGAAATATGAAAGTAAGGATTTTCAGGTTTATAATTCAATGTGGCATTTTTCTATTAAGCAGGACCTTCCATTTCTAAGAGAGGTATGATTCCCTTACTGGTTGAAGATGGGAAGGAGCCTGAGATAGTTGTGAAGGAAGGGAGAAGACATTGTCCTGGTGAGTGAGGGCGAGCTGACACGGAGGGCTGTTGATACAGGTCGTTGCTCAGCTCAGTGAGGTGGGGTCCTTGCTGAGGGATTGTTAGGGATCTCTCTTCCAAAGCCTTGGCCTCAAGGGAAACTTGAGACCTGAAGCAAATTGAGATTTTAAAATATTATGTGTGTTTGTGAAAGGGGGTGGGAGATAGGCCTGTATGCTGTGGCATGCATGGAGGTCAGGAGACCACTATGTGGGGTTGGTTCTCTCCTTCACCTTGCCACGGGGCCTGGGGGCCAGCTTAGGTCAGTAGACCCTGTTCGCCACTGAGCTCAAAGTCTCCTCTTTTAACTCTGAAGTAGCAAAACTGCTTTTTTTGTTTTGTTTTGTTTTTTGTTTTTTTGTTTTTTGAGACAGAGTTTCTCTGTGGAGCACTGGCTGTCCTGGAACTCACTCCCTAGACCAGGCTAGCCTCAAACTCACAGAGATCTGCTTACCTCTACCTCCTGGGTGCACCCCTCTGCTGCAAAACTGCTACCTGTTGAACTTGGTTAACTTGTTTCTCATCCTCCTCATTTCCACCCTTCTTTGAAGGAAGCCATTATCAGTAGAAGAGGAAGAGTGATTGTAAATACAGGAACAGAAATCAGAAAAATAAAACAAGAAAGGAGATTGATAAAGCCAAAATTGAAATAAATGTCCTTGAAAACTTGAACAGAGTTAGTGAACACTGTTCAGAGTTAGTTGAACTAACTGAAAAAAAGGAACATAAATTACTACCAGGAATGGAAGAAGGGATTTCCCAATCTCATCTGGAGTTGTGAAAAGTATCCATGAATAACTTTGCACCAGTAAATTTGATGGTTGATGTAAGGTGAAAAAATTCCTTGAAAAATGCCAAGAATACAAAAATAACTCATGTCTATTAAAGTATGGTATTCATTGTGAAAAATCTTTTATAAAGAAAATGCTCAGATATTTTCACTGGTGGGAAATTCTATAAAAATTTAAGGGAGAAATAGCATTAGTGTATGAATTTCTCCAGAAAATAAAGGTATACCTCTTGGCTTACTTCGTAAGTCCTATGTAACCCATAATTGACATTTACTGAAACAGATTATAAACCCCTACTGTTTGCATATAAATTTCTTAATACAATACTAGTAAGTCAAACTCACAAAATATTTGAAAATGACAATCAAGTGGACCTCATTCCTGTAACTATTGAAGCTCAGTTAGATAGTATCATTTTTCCATATTAAACAAACAAACAAAAAAGAGAAGCTATACGGTTAACTATTAATGTAAAGACAACACATGACAAAACTCAACATCCATTCCTGATCTAAAAAAAGAAACAAACAAACCTATTAGTGAGTAGGGCATGGTGATGCATGCCTGAAAACTTAACACTCGGGGATGGGGGCCCCACCCCTCACTAAGACAGGCTGCATTTCACCCACCTTAGTGGTAGCTTGCCTATCTTAAGGCTTCTTTTCTTTTGTGTGTGTGTTGGGGTATGTGTGTCTGAAGGAGAGAATGTTCCTGTGTGACGGTGTGCATGTGTTTGGGTGCATGTTCGTGTGTGTGTGTGTGTGTGTGTGTGTGTGTGTGTGTGTGTGTGCGCGCGCATGCATGTGCGCGCTTGCATGTAGGGTATCTTCCTCCATGGCATCTTCACTTTATTTTTTTGAACTGAACCTGGAACTCACTTATTGGCTAGACTGACTGGCTAGCAAATCCTCAGGGTTCCTCTGTCTCTGCCTGTCTGGTGCTGGGATTGCCCATGCACACTGCCGCCCCAGGCTTTTTACATGGGTGCTGGGGATATAAACTGAGGTCTGCATGCTGCAGAACAAGTTCTTTACAACTTGTTGTTGCAGTATCTCATCCTTCCTTGCTTGCTTTTCTTGAGACAGGGTCTTACTGTATAGCCCTGGCTGGCCCAGAATTCAGAGACCCACCTGCCTCTATCTCCTGAGCACTGGATTGAATACACCACCATACCTGTCTGCGATCCTTCCTTCCTTCCTTCCTTCTCTCCCTTTTCCCTACCCTCCTTCTCTCCCTCCTTCCTTCTTTCCTTCCTTGCTTTTTCTTGGAGACCTAGTCTCTCACATAGTCCAGGCTAGACTTGAACTCACTAGGTATCCAAGGATGACCTTGATCTTCTGATCCTCTTACTTCCATCTCCTGAGTGCTGGGATTATAGTGAAGCACCACCACACCCAGTTTGGTCTTTACTTGTTTTTTTTTTTCTTTTTGAGATGGGATCCTATGTTGCTTAGGCTGGCTTCTAACTCTCATGGTCAAGTGATCCTTCTCCCTTAGCCTCTCTGGAAGTTGGGAATATAAGCACACATTACATTCTCCAATTGAGTTTTCTTTTTGTAGTTTTAGAGATGATCTTATTTGGCTTAAAGCTGTCCTGAGACTCTGTGCAGCCCAGTCTGGCCTTAAACAAGCAGCATCCTCTTGCGTTAGCCTCCTGAGTGCTGGGATTACAGGTTTAAGTCTGCTTGGCTTTATTTTACATGTGCTGTCTTAGCACCCGAAACAGGACTTCTGCTTAATTTTTATGCATTTTATTATTCATGAAGTGGCTTTGGCCACACTGAGCACCTTTACTCTGTGACATAGTAAATGTAGTGTTGTTCATGTTTTACTGATAAAATTATACACAATTGCATGTTAATGCCTGCTGTTCTTCCCAAGAATTTTTGGTGAATGATTTTGTATAGGATGTGGGTTTTTACGTGCACATGGGTTGTATTTTTTCAGAAATACCTGTTTACAGGAAGTATAGTAGGCATTACTTTAGGTCCTTCTATTTGTCTATGGAAGTTTTTTTCCATCTGGAACAGGGATGCAATATATATATATATATATATAATTTTTTTTTTCGAGACAGGGTTTCTCTGTGTAGCTTTGCGCCTTTCCTGGAACTCACTTGGTAGCCCAGGCTGGCCTTGAACTCACAGAGATCCCCCTGGCTCTGCCTCCCAAGTGCTGGGATTACAGGCGTGCGCCACCACCGCCAGGCTAACATGTTTCTTTTTTTCTTTCAGATTTGGAGTCCAGATTAAAGACCAATACTTTATCTGCAGACAGCGACATTTATGAAGTATATTCATTACAATGGGAGTTGATGGAGAAAATTAAAAGCCACAGTCCTCAAGGTTTTGGTCTTAAAGATGATTGGGAATATGAAAGCAAGACTGAGCAACAAAAGGAACCACAGGAAGGTTATTTTGGACAGTTGAAAATTACTTCTGAAAAAAGTACATACAAAAAGCACAGTTTCCTGGCTGAGTATCAGAAAGTTCAGAATGGAGAGAAATTCTATGAATGTAAAGAGTGTAGGAAGACTTTTATCCGCCGCTCAACACTTAGTCAACACTTGAGAATCCACACTGGTGAGAAACCTTATAAATGCAAGGAATGTGGGCAACCCTTCAGACAGCGTGCACACCTTATCCGACACCACAAACTCCACACTGGTGAGAAGCCCTATGAGTGTAAGGACTGTGGGAAGGCCTTCACAGTGCTCCAAGAACTCACTCAGCATCAGCGACTCCACACTGGGGAGAAGCCGTATGGATGCAAGGAGTGTGGGAAGGCCTTCCGGGTCCATCAGCAGCTGGCTCGACACCAGAGGATCCACACTGGCGAGAAGCCCTATGAGTGCAAGGACTGTGGGAAGACCTTCAGACAGTGTACACACCTCACCCGACACCAAAGACTTCACACTTCGGAGAAGCTCTACGAATGTAAGGAGTGTGGGAAAGCCTTTGTGTGTGGTCCTGACCTTCGAGTACATCAGAAAATCCACTTTGGGGAGAAGCCCTATGAATGTAAGGACTGTGGCAAGTCCTTCAGAATATGCCAACAGCTGACTGTCCACCAGAGTATCCACACTGGGGAGAAACCCTTTGAATGTAAGGACTGTGGGAAGGCCTTCAGATTGAGGCAACAGCTTGTTCGTCATCAGAGAATCCATACCCGTGAGAAGCCCTATGAATGTCTAGAGTGTTGGAAGACCTTCAGTAGTTACTCCCAACTGATTTCACATCAGAGCATTCATGTGGGTGAGAGACCCTATGAGTGTGAAGAATGCGGGAAAGCCTTCAGACTGTACTCACAGCTCACTCAGCACCAGAGCATCCACACGGGTGAGAAGCCTTATGAATGCAAAGAGTGTAGGAAACCTTTCCGACTGCTCTCACAGCTCACTCAGCACCAGAGCATCCACACGGGTGAGAAGCCTTATGAATGCAAGGACTGTGGGAAGCCTTTTAGACTTTATTCATTTCTTTCTCAGCACCAGAGGATCCACACTGGAGAGAAGCCCTACAAATGTAAGGAGTGTAAGAAGGCCTTCAGACAGCACTCACACCTCACCCAGCATCAGAAGACCCACAGTGGAACTTAACAAAACCTCAGTTCTATGTCATGGTGCAAAATGTCAGGAAATCCATTTTTGAGAATAATTTATTTCATGCTTATATAAGTAAGCGTAAGAAATACTGAGTTGCTTTGAAAGTCCTCCATTCTCACTTAAATGTTACCTATCTTCAGCAAACTCCCATGAAAGAACAATTTGATGAATGTAGGAAGATCTTTAGCCTTTTCAGTTATCATCTCCATCTAACTACTCTCTTCCCATTGTGACACTGGACAGGACACTAAGTATTAATGGCGTTTGTTCACTGTCAAAATGGTGATAATAGTACTTATACATGTTATTTATTGGTATGTAACTAATTACTAGAAAAATAGTAGTTTAAATAATATACACTTATTATCTAAAAATGTCTATAGATTGAGAGTCCAGGTAAGCCTCAGTTGGGTCTTCGAGGTTTCAGCTAAGGCTTAACTAGAGAAAGACCCACATTGAAGGGAACAAGTTAGATACCTGCAACACCTGAATTCTTTGAAAGCTGATACATTGAAGTTCCTGGCCACGACAATGACAATCCCAGTGTGACTGCTGGTTTTGTTTTTGTTTTAGACAGGGTTTCTCTGTGTAGCCCTGGCTGTTCTGGATCTTGCTCTGTAGACCAGGCTGCCCTGAACTCACAGAAACCCACCTGCCTCTTCCTCCAAGTACTGGGATTAAAGCACGTGTCACCACTGCCCAGCATAGCTGTTTTAGTGAGCTTGTGGAATCCCAGAAAGATGGCTGCTAGCAGGATGGGAGTCAGCTAGCAGGACTGAAATGACAACCTGTGGAATCTAAGCATAAGAGAAGCACCCCATCATTCCCCACCTTCTACTGCTTAAAAATAAGTTCTTAGGCTCAGGAAGATTGCATGAAACTGAATACTACAAGACAGGGGCCAGGGTACCAGTGTGGAGCCCACCTGTTGACTGAACAATAGAATTGATTTAAGAATGAAGTAGTTAGCACTTGACAGACTAACAGTCACAGTAGCATGTGTCCTATAAATAAGGCATATGATTGTTATCAGTATTGTCAGTAGGTAGAGAAGGAAGATGATCCTGTGGAGGAATAAATGTAGAAATGCTTCCTTTCACATCTCTGCAGTTATAAACCTCAGTTTCTTCTAAGTAAGATCTAGGAGATTATAGTAATTGGAAGATTTCTCTCTCTCTCTCTCTCTCTCTCTCTCTCTCTCTCTCTGTCTCTGTCTCTGTCTCTGTCTCTTTTTTAAATTTTTTATTTTCCGGAGCTGAGGACCGAACCCAGGGCCTTGTGCTTGCTAGCTAGATCCCTAACCCCAGATTTTTGTCTCTTGAGCTGCATCAAAAACTTCATGATAAAAAGAGACTGACTTTCATGAATGTAGATTGTTAAAACTTAACTGGTAAAGAATCAGAGGAAATGACTTCTTCAAATAAAAAAAAAAAAGATCATTTAGAGTCCCTTCTCTGACCAAATTCAAGATAAATCACACAATCTCTCTCTCTCTCTCTCTTTGGTTTTTTGTTTTTGTTTGTTTGTTTGTTTGTTTTTCAAGACAGGGTTTCTCTGTGAAACAGCCCTGCCTGTCTTGGAACTCACTCTGTAGACCAGGCTGGCCTGGAACTCACAGAGATCCACCTGCCTCTGCCTCCCGAGTGCTGGGGTTAAAGGCATGCACCACCACTGCTTGGCAGATTGCTGTATTTTCAACCTGTGTTTCAAGGTGGATTTTTTTGACATGACTCTGCTAATACTTTGGTAATTATCATGGTTATGGCTGCACAATCTAATCAGCAATAGATGATGGTAGGACACCATTTCATCATATCTATCTATCTATCTATCTATCTTTCTTTCTTTCTTTCTTTATTTATTTATTTATATTTTGAGACAGAGTCTTACCATGTTGCCCTGGATTACCTGGACTCTGAGTAGACCAGGGTGGCCCAGAACTCACAGAGATCTCTCTGCCTCTGCCTTCAAGTGCTGAGATGAAAGCATATGCCTGCCTAACATCATCCTAAATTAGCAAATGAAAGCAAAATGAGCATGTATTTTTCTCTTCCGTGTGAACCACTTTTCAGTGTCAACAAGTGTTCATCAAATTCAAGTGCTTTTTTCCCCCCCCCCCTAAACAAATTGAACCAGTAAATGCATAAAGAAAGAGAACTGGGGGAAGAGGGAGGGGTTGTTCACCATTTTCTAAACTCTAGTGGAATGATCTTCAATGAATGCTACAATTTTTATGTGAAAGACTTTGTGACCACTTCTGAGCCCTTCATCCATTTTATCCTCAATAAAAATGTGACTGTCAGACAGTAGTCACCTCCTGATAGAATACAGCAGGACTGCCCAGATGACAAAGTAGGTTACCTTTCAAATTCTCTAAAACCAAGAGCTCCAGGAGTGGATGGACAGAGCAGATTCAACACAAGGAAGCATCCCGTCTGACCAGAGTTTATGAAGTACTACAGAACAACTCACCTGATCTCCACAGCCCTGTGTGGCATGGAGAAGAAAAGGGGAGGCACCACAGTGACAGCTGAATTAAGTCCATGGGCTTTACTTTGAAATAGTTTGAAGAGAAAATGTCAGCATTCTGGAGACAAGCGAAGTGTCAAGGGGCTTACGAATATGTCAGAGATGCATTCTAAACCAAGATATACCAATGTGCATTACTGGGGAGCCAGGTGTGCTGGTGCACCCATGTCATTGGGAGACATATGTAATCTAGACTTGGGACTAAGGCAGGAGGATTGCTAGTTCTAAGCTAGTCTGAGCCACATAGAGGGCTGTGTCTAAAATGCAAGGGAAGGAAATCCAGCAAAAGGAAGGCAGTCGACGAGACAAGGTCTAGTGCTGCCCGACTTTAATCCCCTCAGGAGGAGAGACAAGCAGATGGCTGGGCTTGAGGCCAGCCTGGTCTACAGAGTGAGCTTCAGGACAGCCAGGCCAACAAAGATAAAATCCCTTCTCAAAAACCAAACAATGGAGCTGACAAAATGAGTGTAGAGTGTCGAAGCATTGCTAGAGACTGAATGTAGTTATTCGAACACGGAGGGGGGGGGGCAATGTTCCATCTCCGCTTTTGTACATGACTGAAATTGCAATATTTTAACAACCAAAACAAATTGGAATCTAGTTGGAAATGATGAGATGACTGTATATTTACACTAGTTAAATGCCGCACAGCTGACAACCCTTTGATATACCAAGGAAATTCTTTGTGGGCTTGACACATAAAATAGGTGTTGACTATCAGGAAATGTGAAATAAATGAATCCAGTACTAACACAAGCAAAAGCTTTAGGAAATAGTCACCTCTTAACAAGATTTTCAAATTAACATCATGTTAAATAAACTTGACTAAAAAGACCACACACACACACACACACACACACACACACACACACACACACCCTAGTTAAATGTAATGTCACACCTATGATATCAGCACTTAGAAGGCCAACACAGGAGATGTAGGAGTTCAAGGTTAGCTACGTAGCAAGACCCTGGCTCAAGAAACAGTAGTGATGAAGACAATAAAAACCATGTCAGGGAGACTGCTCAGGTAGTGAAGTGCATGCTGCTAAAGCACGATGACTTGGGATCCCTGGCAGCCATGGAAACACCAGCTGTGACTTCTTCACCTCTCTAACCCCAGCACAGGGCAGTGGTGGCAGTGTGTTTGTGATACTGGTGGAACCGTAAACTTGCCTGTAAGACCATCTGGCAATCACTGAAGCTCCTGGTCCAGTGAAGATCCCAGGTTCTGTCTCAAAACAACAAGGCAGGCTGGGCATGGTAGCACATGGCTCTAATCCCAGCCCTCCAAGGCAGAGGCAGGTGGATCTCTGTGAATCTGAGGCCAGCCTGGGCTACATAAAGAGTTCCAGCTGGGGTTCACTAGTGAGATGCTGTCTAAAAAAAAAAAAAAGAAAAAAGAAAGAAAGAAAGAAAGAAAGAAAGAAAAGAAAGAAAGAAAGAAAGAAAGAAAGAAAGAAAGAAAGAAAAGAAAGAAAGAAAAAGAAACACTGAGGTGGAAAGCTGATGATGAAGAGAGCTGATGTCAACCTCTCATCTCCAGATATGCTTACACACACACACACACACACACACACACACACACACACACACACACACGAGTGCACAGGAAAAAAAAATAGACAAAACTCCAAAAAAACAGCATCTAGCCAGGATACATGTCTCAAAGCCATGTTCTTCCTAAATCTAAGTAAAGTGTGTTAGAACTTATTATAAAACTTACACCTCTTAGTATATAAAGCAAGGACATGACCACTCCAAGGTATGGTTGAACAGAAGGTTTTTGCTGTTGATATGAGGGAGAGAACAGTCAGAGGTATCTGGAAGAGTCCAAAACAGGGAGAGAAAGTAGTAGACTAGACATGGCCAGCAGACTGGACCATGCCATGAAAGAGGAGACAGGGAGAGAACAAAAGAGGGCCAAGAGGGCCCATGGCCAAAACAGTGGGGTTATGGGGAATGAGAAGCTGGGGGAGGAAAGATCAGGAGCTATACAGTTTAGGGTAGGAGGCAGGGTGATAAGTCCTGAGGAGCCAGGATGCCATGGGCTCTGGGACAGGGACTTGGGAAGCTGAGAGAGCCTGGAGGCCAGAATGCACTTTGGTATGTTAATAGGCACCACAGATAGCCATTTGTCCCCAGTTCATTTTGAACCTGACATTCCAGCCTTTTTGCTAATAAGGGCCAACATAATCTCTTCTGTAACTACTTGTTGGCTGAAGTTAGGGTGTAGTGGTCAGAGCCCAGGAAGGCTGGAATGCTGGTCAAAGGCTGGGAAGGGAGAGAGGAGTACAGGCTGGGGTACCACCTGGAGCTAGTGAAGTGCAGGCCACTTTGGAGCAGTCTGGGGCAGGTTCTGAAGGACCACCTGGTGCTGTCATGTTGCAGGCAGGTTGGGGCAGTTTTCAGCTTGAGCTGGTTGGAAATCTGCTGGGACAGTTAAGGAGTTTAGGGGAAAATCTCTCTCTTGGGTATATACTTCCAGGCCCGTAGTTCTGGCCGTTGAAGGGAGGAGAGGAGTTCCAAGGCCAGGGAAAGGGGAGCCCACCCTTATGGTAGGCTATGTAGGAGCAAAACTTAAGCTGTTGATTTGACAGTACTTACCTGAAGTCGGTTTGACATGTGAGAGGTGGATCCAAGTCACAACACCCTGATGCTTCCATGACCTTTTTTGGTTTACAAAAGGGGCTGGAGATGGCTCAGTGGTTAAGAGCACTGACTGCTCTTCCAGAGGTCCTGAGTTCAATTCCCAGCAACCACATGGTGGGTCACAACCATCTATAATGAGATCTGGTGCCCTCTTCTGGCGTGCAGTCATACATGCTGTATATATAATAAATAAATATATCTTTTAAAAAAAGTTTTATATATACTAACATCACTATTATTTGTAATCCGCACTGAAATACTGTGTCTGTAAGCAGCTGGGGTAGACTCATGCCCTGCAATGCCAAGTGCTGGGGTGATATGCAGATGCCACCACACCCAGCTTTTTCCTTTCTTTTTTTTAGATTTATTTTGGAGTGTGTGTGTGTGTGTGTGTGTGTGTGTGTGTGTGTGTACACACATATGGCGGTCTGAGGACAATTTTGAGAAGTTGGTTCTTTCCTTCTCCCATGTAGGTCCCAAGGTTGGAACTCAGGTTGTCTGTAGCTCTGGGTCATGGGGATTGACATCATCAGTGATGGCAAGGGCCTTGACCTAGTGAGCCATCTCATCAGCCCACCTAAGGAACTTTATTCAACAGGGACCTTGGGGTTGGTGTCCTGGCTAGTTTTATGTCAACATGACACAAAGCTAGAGTCATCTGAGAGGAAGCAACCCCAACTGTAGGCAAGTCTGTAGGGCATTTTCTTAATTAGTGATTGTTAGGGAGGGTCTAGTCCATTGTGGGTGGGGCCACCCCTGACCCAATCCTTATAGGTCTGCCTTGTTCCTTTCTCTCCAGCCAGGAGACTCCTCATCCAGGAGTTCTGCCCAGCCTTCAGTTGTACCTGGATATGCAAAAACAAACAAACAAACAAACAAACCAACCAACCAAACAAACCCCCTTTGTTCTGAAGCAAATGCTCTGGAATGCCATTAGGCCAGTCTGTTTCATTTGCACAAGAAACAAAGCTATGCATCTACATTCTGCTTATCACCTAGGCTCTGAAGGGTGTTACCTAGTAGATCAGCAGTAGGTCTGAGAAGCTTATACTTTTTGCCTTATAGCCAAGTAGTATATGAGCACACAAGAATTTCAAGCAGAAGACTTGATATATTAAAAGCTGAATAGCACTAAATATTCCCTGATAAATGTCTTATCTCTAGAAAAATTTCTTGACCTTTCTAGTCATAGCTTTATTACATAGAGCTGAATCTCTATATTCTTGTGGCTTGCAGTACTCTATATTCTGCTTTTTAAAAAACTTTTATCTTATGGGTATGGCTGTTTTGCCTACATGTATGTATGTATACCACTTGTGGGCCTGGTGTTCACAGAGGCCAGAACAGGGCTCCCTGGGACTGGATCGATTTTGAGCCACCATGGGGATTTTAGGAATTGAACTCAAGTCCTCTGGAAGAGCAGCCTGTTCTCTTAACCACCAAGGCCTTCTCTCTAGCCCCTCTTTTTACTCTTAAGAAAAAAATTGACCTTTACTGAGTATCCCCATTCCTCTGCTTGGTCTTCCAGCCCTGCCACTGTTTTCCATGTGATCCACTCTATTGCTAAGGGTTTCCACTGGACCTTTAGTCTGGCTTACAGAGTTTTTCATTTCCAGAATAAATTCAGTTTGGTTTTTCTTAATTATATCTTTTTATTGAATTCTATTCTACATTGGATTGATGTCCTTGTTTTCTCTCACTCTCTTTTTTTCTTGGAGTACATTCATGTCTTCCTTGAGCTGTTTAAAAGGGTAATTATAACTATGTTCAGTTTATTTTTTCCCCCATGGGAGTCCTTCCAAATCATTTCCATTGTGAGCCATCAGTATAGGTTTACTCGTTTTTTTTGAGAAGACACGTATGTTATGTTATGCGTGTTTCCGCAATGGGACTTTTGTACATTTGGAGTTAATGTTTGGCTTTTCATATCTTCTAGAAATTCAAGTTTTCTTTTTTTCCAGTGGAGTGTACAATATTCTGGAGAGGACTTAGTCAACAGGCTTTCCTTTGAGGGGCTGGTGTTTACAGCCAGAGACTCTAGCCCTAGTCTCTCCTGAGGTCAGGTACTGTCCTCAGTCAGTTTTGGCCTCCTACCTGGTCTGTAGCTAGTGTTGGGGTTGTGGAACTCCCTGGGACCATGCACCTTACTCTGGGCCACCTCAGGCTTCCTCTTTGGATCTGGAACTTCCTCTGCAATTTTTGTACTCCCTGTAGGCCTTCCATTGGGTCATAAATAGAACTCCACTGCTTTTGGCAGATGCAGCTTAGATTCTCCAGCTGGCACACGCCTGGGCAGCAAGCATGTTCCTCTTGAGGTGCTCAGTGTGCAGTCTCTCATCCTTCATCCTTGGAACAGTGGAAGTGTGGTACTTCCTGACTCATGCCACAGTACATCAGGCCTGTATCTTTTAGACTTTCTTCCTAAGTTGTGTAGCTTGTAAGTATGGCTCCTTGGTTTTGCTAAATGTTCTTTAAATGAAAAATCTTTATTAAATCCCTCAGTGCTTAAAATACATAGTTGTTATCTGCTTCTGTTGTTCTCTCAGTAAATATAATACATAAAAATGGAAAAGAGCAAGTACAACATTAGGTCCCTGTCAATCCCACACACTCTCCATAAAGTTACAGAAGGCTGTTACTCAAACAGGTTATGCATCACCCATGTGTACACTTGAGTTTGATATTACACACCCAGTGCACTAGGCTATTACCTCTGCAGGCACAGGAAATAGAGCTTCACAAAGGAAAAGTGAGACTTCATCATATTTTTCTGAAATGATTTATTAAATGTAATTTCAACCAAAACTAAGCAAACAAAAACTCATGCTTGAAAAATACTGGGCCATTGTTACACACATGCTACTGATCCTCTGAATTTTTAGGAAGGAAGATTTAAGGTCATAAAATACAGAAAACTACTTGGGATAAAAGGTAATTCAGAAACACAGCCAGTGAAACTGCATGCAGACAAAAGCCAAAGTCAGGGTGAGAAAACTACACCTGCAGGTACAATATGGCAGCTGCTTGCTTCTGTGAATGCTGTATCGACACTGTGGTATTCAGTTCTGTTTGGCCAGAAATGTAACTGATCTTTTTGGAGTGCAACATCATTTTGCTTTGGGGACTAGAGTGTGCATCACAAGACACTGAGGAGATCTCTGGCCTGTCCACAAGACACAAGCAGCAATCATCTTTAAAGTGACAAATGGAAATGCCTGTGGACACTGGCGAATGTCTGCTGGGGATGTGGCAGAAGAGTCTGAGAACCGCTGTCTCAGACAGATACGCGTCCATGCTGCAAAGGTTGCATCAAAACAGGTCCCCAAAGCCTGAAATAGTGTCTGGCCCTTCAGAAAATATTTGCTAACTTTTACTATAAACAAGGGCAAATGACATTTGCTAGACTAAGACAATAAATTGCTAATGTGGTAATATGATCTCCTAGCTGTGTTTCTACAAATGTCTTAAAAAAACAACTCCAATTTTACAAAGGGAGACTGATAACAATGTGCAATTCACAGAAACAAAGCTCAAATGTCCCACAGGCCCGGAAGATGCTCAGCCTTGCTGGTAGTTAAGGAAGTGCAAATGGAAGGCACGTTTTCAGTCCTGGTCGACAGTTGAGAAATGCACACACGTTTCTGGGGAGCTAACTGAGAGCTTCACACAAAAACAACAAGGCACTGAGTACAGTTTAAGTCTACTATGTTAAGGCAAGGGTTCAACTGGCAGGGAGGGATTCGCCTGCTTTACAGAAGCAGGAACACCAATAGGAGGCAATATCTGTGTCTTGAACTTGTTGTTGATGGTAAAACTAACCTGAACATTCGAGGTAAAGAATGGGCTGCACACACATGACTTGTGTGAATTATGTGATGCTAGTTAGATCTGTAAGTACTGACTAGAAAGATGTCTACAGTATATTACCATATGAGAAAAGGAGGCTGCATCCCTCCGTGTGTACCCACAATCCCATTCAATACACTCCCACAACTTGTTGCCGACCTGGGTCTAAGCATGGGTGTCTGCCCCAACCAGAGCGGGGCCGGAAGCACAGCCTCCATGACTCCCAGCACTTCAGACAGTGCGGTCAATGTCGGCTCTCAAAAGAAATCACTGTAGCATATGCTTGCTTCCAGGGGCATCATGATACATACATCTGGGAGAGGACATTCAAGTCTTGGAAAAAGTATGTATACATGAGCAGAAGATAAAGAGTTATCCTTCCAACACTGAAATCAGCACTAATATCACCTTTAAAAAAAAAAAACCCTGCTTTTATTAATTTAATTCCTATAAAATGTGCAAGTTCTCTTTTTAGAAGAATAGTTAAAATTTTAGATAGATTTATTAAATTACTATAGCAGTGCAGATTAAAAAAATCCAGTAATCATTTCTCCCTTTTAAAAAATACTGTGATGGGTTGGAGAGATAGCTCAGCCAGTGAAGTATTTGCTGTACAAGGATGAGGGACCTGAGCTACAAATCTCCCCAAAACCCACAGAAAAAAAGTCGGGTGATGTGGCACTTGATTTTTAATTCCAATGATAAGGCTACAGGGCCAAGTGGGCGCGTGGTCACTGGTCAGCCAGCTGAGCCTAATAGGCAAGCCCTAGCTCCTCATGAGGTCCTATATCACAACACCAAAGTGGATGGCTCCTGAGGTAGGACATCTTAGGTGGACCTCTGGCCTCCACACACGTGTGCACCTAACACACTTACTCACTACCTGAATTCAGTTATAAATTGTTGTGCAGTAGTCTTTCTAATAATTAGGAGTTTTACTTACTTATGCCATGCATTATTGTTCTACAGTGTGAGGCAGATGAACTCCAATGGATGGCGCCTGTTCTCAAGTGGAAGTCTGTAGACTGGGAGGTAGTTTCCCTTCCCAGCAGGCACCTGCTATTCTCAAGTTCCTGCTTTATCACTCTCATTTACTTACTAGCACGTCCACAAACACATCTGCACAGAGCACCTCGCTGGTCTAATCAGAATACCGCTACTAAGGACAATGGGTTTGCAAATAGCTGACTTATTTTAGATGCTCCCCTTTTCCAAATTTGGTAAAATGTTTGCTCCCTTCACAGATGTGAGTGTCTTGTGTCCTAAAGAGGTAGAAGATTTTTAGCTGTCAGATGACTCATTTATAGAGGAATTAGTGTAGTTCCTTAAGCAGGTTCTCCCGAATGAAGTTCTCAACTTCATCCAGGAAAACAAAAGTTTTCCAAGATTTAAGGTATATTATAAAAATCAGGATATAAAAATACATGATCAAATGCTTTAAGTAAACATCCTATATCTTACTAAATCAAAACTAAATATGTATTTCAATAATATGGCTAAGAAAATACTTTGGAAAATAATGCTTCTCTGTATCAGATATACTATAAAAGCTGAATATATATATAAACATCCTACTTTACTGAAACTGAATATATATGTAAAAATATTTTTAAATGGTAATTTCCCAAGAGTTAGGTATACTGTAAAGAGCTAAGTATTAATTTTCAATTATTCATTTCTTACTCTGCAAGTTCAGGGAAAGGGTAGTTCATGGTTTCATGAAGCCACAATGTCAATGACAATGATTTTCCCATGACAATCTTAGCCTCATGGCCTTGTGATTGCAACACAAACCAGGCGCCACCTGGTGGTACAGATGTGCTCCCTGCAGCTAAGACCATTTGTCCGTGTCTTGCTGCTGAAGTCCACTGTGGACTTGTGCTCAGATCCTCTATCACATAGGAGGCCACGTGCTTAGCCAGGGGGAGTGGTTGGAGACATTGCAGAGGGGGACAAGCAAGACTAGTCTCTGCGTGTCCAACTGGCCTTAGCTCAGTGATAATTTCATCTTCATCTCCCACACAACACCTGTGTCATCAAAATCTCCCCACCTCCCCCAACGGGACTACGTTTAAACTCTGGACCTTCTGACGAGCAGAAGGGCAAACTATGAATGGAAACTCAGTTTTTCTTCAAAAGGATTCTGTAACAGTCAAGGAGACAATGCAAAATGTCCCTCCAAGCACTGGACATGTAAGGCTTTCCTTTTATAAGATTGCTACATAAAAGTTCACAATTTTGAAAATAACAAGGAAAGCAGTTATCTTTGGCATATCTTTCTTTTCTTGAACATTCTTCAAGCTAGTCTCACTTGTGATCCTCCTGCCTTTGGCTCCTGGGTGCTCATGTTACAGGTGTGCACCACCATGCCTGCTGGATGCTATTCCAAACTATACATATCCTCACAGTATAACTTGATACATGACACTAACATTACTAATTTATAAAAGAATTTAAAGTCACTAAGTGATTCACCCTGCGTGAACTCTTGAGTGAGGACAGGCACAAAGTAAACATGGTTAAGTCCTTACCCACACTCCCTCAGTTCAAATTCATTGCATAGAATAAACTTGCAAATATTTCATAAAAGTTGAGTGGGATGGATGAAGAATGTGTTGGATTGTTAACACAAGTGTGGCCTTCAGTACGAGAGATCACACTTGTATGGTGGTTATGAATTTTCTCCTCTGAGGGCTAAGGACTAATTCCTCTGACATTACTGCCACCTCAGTTTTTTCCTGGTATGAATTCTCTGAGGCATATGTGGCTCTAGGCCACTGAAAGGGCATTCCTACTTTCTTTACATTCATGGAAATTTCTAGTTTTTCATAAACTAAAGCCTCACGGTAAATTCTGGAACCATTTGGTCACTTCTGATTTCTGTAATTGTAAGGTTTCTTACTGGTGACAAGTGTCCAATTGTTTCTGGCCCTAATTGGTCTTTGAGTATGAACTCTAATGCTGCTGAGAAACCCTATGATGTATCAATTTTCTGATGGCAGTGTCTCTTCATTCACTCCTCTGTCCTGTGTGGATTCTTTGATGTTGGGTGAGGTGAGAGCCACGAATGAAGGCTTTCCCACACTGCTTACACTTATAGGGCTTCTCCCCAGTATGGATTTTCTGGTGTCGACTAAGCTCGGAGCCCCGGCCAAAAGTCTTCCCGCATTCCTTACACTCATAGGGTTTCTCACCACTGTGGCTTCTTTCATGATGTGTTAGCTCTGATCTTCGAATGAAAGCCTTCCCACACTCCTTACATTTGTGGGGTCTCTCACCAGTGTGAACTTTTTGGTGTCTCATGAGCTCTGTAGTACATGTGAATGACTTTCCACACTCCTTACATTTATAGGGTTTCTCACCAGCATGGGCTCTCTGATGCCGGGCAAGTTCTGTGCCACGACGGAAGCCTTTCCCACATTCCTTACATTTATAGGGCTTCTCACCAGTGTGAACACTCTGATGTCGAAGAAGATGTGAATCAGAGATAAAGCCTTTCCCACACTCTTTACACTTGTGAGGCTTCTCCCCAGTGTGAACCATCTGATGTAAAGTGAGCTGTGAGGCACAGCTATACACTCTGTCACAGTCCTTACACTCATAGCGTCGTGCCCCAGCGTGAGTTAGCTGATGAAGACTAAGCTGAGTGTCGTAACGGAAGGCCTTCCCACATTCCTTACACATATGAGGCTTCTCACCAGTGTGGATTCGCTGGTGACGAAGAAGATGTGAGGGCCGGGTGAAGGCTTTCCCACATTCCTTACATTCAAAGCACTTCTCATCAGTGTGAACTCTCTGGTGAAGACTAAGCTGTGCATTAGATGGAAAAGCCTTCCCACACTCTTTACACTTGTAGGGCTTCTCACCTACATGCAACTTCTGATGGTGACTGAGCTGTGAGGTAGTATGGAAGCCTTTCCCACATTCCTTACACTTGTGAGGTTTCTCACTACTGGGAGTACTCTGAGGCTTCAGGATGTCAGAACCACAGAGAAGGTCACTTTTCTTGTTCTCACTGCTCTTTTTGCTTCCATGAAGGCTCTGATGCACAATTAAGTCTGACCTACAGTTAAAGACTTTCCCACATTGTGCACACCCAGTGCCTTTTTCTTTATCGTGACTTTGCTCATGTTCAATGAGACATGATTGGCACACGAATGTTTTCTTACATTTCTTGCATTTACAAGGTTTTTCTGAAGGATGAGCTTCTCTATGGACTGTGCATTGGATGGAACTTGGCCTCTCGACAGAGGTCACTACAGCTTGTCTCAAATGTCCCTCCTGATGGTCCTGTTGGCTCTCCAACTGGTCTGTGACTTCTCTGTTACCTCTGGCCCTGCTGTCCTCAAGGCTGGAGCATGTAGGTTTCTTTGCCATCTTTTGTTGCAATGATTTAATTTTGTAACCGTCCTCTGGAAGTAAGTTCTTGCCTTCTCTTCTAGATGCCCAATCTGTAAGATAATAAGAAAGTGGAAGGTCATTTTCAAACTTGAGAAGGGAATATTGCTGGAAGTGACAGCTAAAGGCAATGACAATTTAAACAACTCACAACATAACATTGAAATCTGGAGAGAGAGAGGGAAGGTCTGAGATGAGAGACTATGAAGAGAGCTCAAAAAGGAAGGGGAAGGCTATGTTCTTTCCACTCTGGTGGGCATCCAAATTAGATAGGAAACTTATTCAAAACATGGTATCAGGAACTGCCTAAGAAAACTAAGAGAATAAACAAGGCAGAGCTCCCCGTCTCTAGCGTCAGACCATGTGCTCAACCATCTTGCTTTGAGCTATTGTTGGCTAGAGAGTTACACCATGCTACAGATGAACCATGCTACAGACCCCGCTAGTTCTGCTACCACCCCTAATTTCCTCTCCACACAGTAGGTAGAATGTCGCTGTTATAAACAGTGAGACCAGCCGGGTAGTGGTGTGCACACCTTTAATCCCAGCACTAGGAAGGTAGAGGCCAAGTGGATCTCTCTGAGTTTGAGGCCAGCTTAGTTCCAGGACAGCCAGGACTGTTACACAGTGAAACCCTTTCTTGAAAAACCAGAAAAAAAAAAGTGAGATCCGAGCCAAACACTCTCCTGTCAGAACCTCTTCCTCACTTAATAACACCCCTCCACGAGGGGCTGGAGAGACAGCGCAGAGGTTACAAATACTTGCTGCTCTTGCAGAGGGCCTAGGTTTGATTCTCAGAACCTACCCCAGGCAGCTCACAAGCATCTTTTAGTTCAGCTCCTGAAGAGTTAATGCTTCTTTTGGCCTCAACACCTACACTCACAGGTGCACACACAAAGACACAGACACACAGACTCAAAATAAAAAAAATAAATCTATTGCTGGAGAGATGGCTCAGCAGTTAGGAATGTTTCCTGCTCTTGTAGGTGACTTGGGTTCGAGTCACAGGACCTACAAGGTGGCTTATAACCATCTATAATTCCAGATCCAAGGATCCCAATGCCTTCTTCTTACCTTTACAGGCACCAGGAATATAAGTAGTGCACATCCATCTGTGCAGGCAAAGATACTCAAGCACATACAATAAACAAATCTGTAGCGCACCCTAATGGAGCTGGAGAGAAGACGGTTCAGTAGTGAGGAGAACTTGCTGCTCTCATGCATGCATGTGGCACACAGTCAGACAAGCAGGCACATACACATAGGAAAAAGGACTGTTTGAAAATCTGCCCTTCTGTATCTGTTTCTGACCTGAGCTGACCCTGCTCTGGCTCTCTGGCCGACTGCATGCTCTTTACATTGTGAGGCACAGCCTTCCTTCAGAATCTGCTGGTAGATACCTCCCCTAAGATATCCAGACAGCTCACCTTACTCCAGCCTCCAGTCACAGCTACTTATGATCTTTACAGAAGAAGGTGCTTACCACTCTACACACTTATTTTTGTAAAGCACATGTATTACATGTCATCTAGTATTTTCCAGCACTCTGGAAATTTTCAAACATGTATAGAAAAAGTATACTTAATTCCATTCCCCACTGTACAGTACACGTCATGTTCTACTTGCCTTACTCTTCATCCATCATGATGCTGGGCAACCCTGTGTGCTCCTCAAATATATTTTCCATGGTTTCGCCTCTTCTTAAAACCCAGTAAGTTTTGTCCTACTGTAACTAGTTTCAAATGTCTCACTTCTTTCTTTTTTTTTTTTTTTCCTAGACAGGGTTTCTCTATGTAGCTCTGGCTGTCCTGGAACTCACTCTGTAGACCAGGCTGGCCTCGAACTCACAGAGATCCGCCTGCTTCTGCCTCCTGAGTGCTGGGATTAAAGGCGTGCGCCACCACCACCACCCGGCCTCCTCACATAACTTCTCTGTAGCTAATTCAAATAGTTAATTCCCTCAGCTCCTCTCTTAGCTACCAGTTGCTCACTTACTTTTTCTTTAAAGTCAGCATTTAAAGGAATGAGTTTTATTACAGCGTTTTCACACAAATATGTCATTACACTTTGTTCTCCCCTCCCTTGTTAGTTCCTACCCTCTGCTCTTAGACCACACACATCTTGTTCTCTGTCCCTTCCTTATTTAACTAAAGCCACTCTCAGGGTTCTGTGGACCACTCTGATCTCCCTCTTACACACTAGCTCTTCCCCCTGGCTTTCTTTGGCTAGATGCTCCTCTTTTCTCAACTAAATGGTCAGGGCCCCAGAGCTGAGTATTCTCTCAGGATGATGCACACTTTAAAGCTTAGCATCAGTAACACAGAGCAAACGTTACATTTTCTAGACAGCCTTGTAATTTGGCTCCAAGCGTCTACTGCTTGGAAGGTGATCTAGTGGCAAGTCCTACACACCACCCAGGGCCTAGATGTTGGGGGTAAAATGGGTCCCCATGGCCCTCGCCCCTCCACTACAAACTGCTGCTTGAGAGCAAAGTGAAGTTCCTGGCAAAGGAACTTCCATTGCTGGGGTGTGTGTGTGTGATACGCATTGTCCCAGATCTTCCACTAGCTTCCTGCTGACAGTCATTAAGCTCACATCCTCTATGCACGGCTCCTCTCGCCACCCCGACACCCGCTCCCTCCTGGACCCTTGCTGCACCCACCCTTCCTCAGACAACCACCCCAACGCAGTCCTATGTAATGGAGCTAGACCTCATCATTCTGGCTCCAAACACAATGTGTCAGTATTTTATTGCCACTTAAATGTTGCAGGATATTTGTTTACTCTGCAGGAAGATGTTTCTATGTTTCACCTCAGCTGCCTAAGGCACCTGATTGTTTTAATAAAGAGCTGAATGGTCAATAGCTAGGCAGGAGAGGTTAGGCAGGACTTTCAGACAGAGAGAACTCAGGGGGATGAATCTAGGTACACGGAAATGTCACCGAGACACAGAGGGAGTCGGATGTACAGAATGGAGGAGAGGTAAAGAGCCTTTGGCAAAATGTAGATTAATAGAAACAAGTTAATTTAAGTTATAAAAGCTAGTTGGAAACAAGCCTAAGCTAGAGGCCAAACTTTCATAATTAATAAGTGTCTGTGTTATTTGGGGGCTGGAGGTCCCCGAAGGAAGTCTGATGAAAAAGCTTACTACACTTAAAATAGTAAGTATGCATCTATTTTTCCCTCACTAGAACATATAATGAATCTGACTGGATGAGGCCTTTACTTGTTCATTGTTAAATCTGCACTAGGAAAATACTGGGTGGGGTTGAAGAGGTTGCTCAGTGGTTAGGAACGTGTATTTCTCTAGCAGAGGAGCAAGTTCAGTTCTCAGCACTTGGGGGCAGAGAGCAAGAAGTCCCCCCCTGGAACATTGCTGAAAACAGCAGCTAACAGCTAAGTAACATTGTAGCAGCATAATGCTATGGTTTTAGTTTTCAGTAAACCAGGAGTTAGAAAGGAAATCACAAATCTGGACAATCTATGTTTCTGGGAATATAAAAGGCTGTGCATACAAGCAGCTGTCTGCTTCCCCAGAAGACTTGGGAAAGAAATCCTCATCAGTCACAATCCCCTAATCTCAAGGTCCTGTACAGCAGGAAGGGGACGTTTATGGGCCTGTTTTCTTACACATGTCTGTGGGAACGAGTAGGAGAAATACATCAAAGGCATTTGGGAAACTATTCTCTTTCCTTTCCAACTCCAAGAGCTTGCCCATATTCCACAGTCTGAGCCTCTATCTCATTTCTTTCTGAGTCAGGGTTATCACTAGCCCAGGACAGTCTAGAACGCATGATCCCCATTTCAGCCTCCAGAGTACTGATTACAGGTATGGGATGCCTGGCTTCTAAATGGTCTTAAATTAAAGTGCTGATTATATTTCTTAGTTCCTACTGCACCCCCTCAAATACAACAGTTCCTAGGGCAACCACTAAGAAAGTAACTAAGAACTACAGTAAAAGAATCAAATAACAATCTAGCTGCAAATCTTACAGAACGGAGTCTAAAGAGCAAACCAACACTACATCTAAGGGGACATCAACAGGCTGAAGAACAGAAAAGCGATCGATAGACCAATGGGACTAAAGCTGACAAACCTTTAAGAGACACAAGAGAAGACATTCACGGTCTAAGCTCAAGAATGAAAGGAGACCACTAGTGACCTCACATCCATAAAAAGGGCTAAGGAACCACTCTGAACCAATTTCTCAGATAGCCTAGACAAAACACACAAATTTTTAAATGAAAAAACTACTAAGACAGAGTCAAGAGTAACCAGAGCATATGAATAGTTCTGTAACAAAGATTATGAATTACTAGTTATAATAAAAAATCTGGGGACTGGAGAGATGATTCAGTGGTTAAGAGCACTTGAGGCTCTTGCAAAGGACCTGCTCTTGCAAAGGTTCAGTTCCCAGCACCCACATCGGGTGACTCTAAACTCCTGTAACCTCCCCAGTTCCAGAGGATCCAGAGATCTCTTCCAGCTCTCTTGAGCACCTGCATGCATGTGCACATACAGACAAGCAGGCACGTGTGAACACACAATAAAGACAGATTAAAAATTCTCCCCATTGTTAGGTCTCAAAGAAACTCAGGACAAATGGCTGAGGTGCCTATTTAACACATCAAGGTAGACGCTGACCGCCAGGTCCTCCCACCATCTCTCAGTATGGCAAGCAACAGACATCCTACCCATAACCTCTCCAGACCCTGAGCTTCGCTTCCCTCCTTCCAGCTTCTCGGCTCCTATAAACCCAGCCATTCTGGCTATGTGTTTCCTTGGTGCTCTCTTGGTCTCCTGGCTCTTGGATCCTGGGCCCCCCAACCCCTTCCTCTCATGACCTGGTTCAGTCTGCTGGCCATGTTCTGTCTAGATCCCTCCAGAGGCCTCTGGCTGTGCTCTCTCTCATATCTATAATAAATATAGCTATTTATTATATCCTCACCATACCATGGGGCGGTCGTGTTCTCATTTTTTCCATTCACCCATGAAAAGTCTAGACCTAAAAGTTTTCACTGTCGAATTCTACCACTGAAGAAATTTAGCATAAAGAGAAACCTGTATGTATGCACACAGTGGCCAGAGGGCAACCTTAGAATCTTCCAAAGGAACAACATCTATATCCTTTGAGACAGTTTCTCATTAGCCTGCAGCTCAGTCATATGCTCAACTGGCTGGTTAGCAAGCCCTAGCAATCCCCCTGTCTCACCTTTCCCTGGCAGGAATTACCTGTATGCACTACCACACCTGACATTTTTATGAGCTCTAGAACACCCTTTCTCCCTCAGACCTTAGGCTTCGGCTGCCAGGGAGCTTTCCCAGCAGCACCCAGAGTGCTGCCTTCTGACTGCCTAGTCTCCCCAGGTGCATGAACAGTCAGTCACTCACCAGAATGCCATTCCTTTGTCTCATTCCTCATAACCATCCAGGGCTCCTTCCCCTGCTCTAAAAGTGAGATCACACTTGGCTTAGTGTCAGCAAGACCTGTCCAAAGACAAAAGGGGAGGTTTATGTTGTACACGTCGGAATCAACATCAGTCCAGGAGGCCTGGCACAGAAGCACAAGCCTTTAATCCTAGCACCCTAGAGGCAGAGGAAGGAGGATTTCTGTGGGTTCAAGGACAGCCAGGGCTACACAGTGAGACTATAGTAAAATAAGTCCATGACTGTCAAGAGAGAAAAAGAGGGTCTCAGACCTGAGAGGGAAAGTGGACGAAAGCCCCCTCTCCTAACCCAGAAGCTGACAACCACCCGCACGGGACCCTCCCTGGGCATAGAAACCACACTTGAGGTAGGGCCTCCTGCTCAGCAGTAGATGGCCAGCACACCATGAGCTCAATGGTATTGTTGAGGTTTTGAAAACCTCCTAACGCTTCATTCTTTCTTTTTAACCGCACAGATCGTTCACTTATATTTTATGGTTTCCTATGTGTGCAAATGCGTGTCTCAGTGTCACTATGTGTTTCCTGTGTTCCTCCGTCGTTTCCTTTTTTCTTTTCCGTTTGTTTATTTAGTCCTAGCCTGGTTTCTTTGCTAATGAGAGAAAGAAAGGCTGTGGATTTGGGGGTGTGGGGAAGTGGAGAGGATCCGGTAGGATTTGGGGGAAGGGAAATGCAATCAGAATATACTGTATTATAAAAATCTTCTTTCAGTGAGAGAGAGAGAGAAAGAAACTGAGCCTGGCAACCTAAATTCAATCCTTGGAACCCCTGTAGAGACCGATGGAGAGAACCAACTCCCTAGAGTTGTCTTCTGATCCTACATGCATGCCCTTCCCCATCCCAATTAAAAAAAATGTAAGATCAAATGAGTGAACTTAATTAAAAAAAAATTATGTAAACAGAAGAGGGCACCAGATCTCACTACAGATGGTTGTGAGCCACCATGTGGGTGCTGGGAATTGAACTTAGGACCTCTGGAAGAGCAGCCAGTGCTCTTAACCTCTGAGCCATCTCTCCAGCCCCCAAATGAGTGAACTTTAGAGGGCTGGGGAAGAGAAGATAAGATGCCCCCGTCTCTCTCTCTCTCTCTCTCTCTCTCTCTCTCTCTCTGTGTGTGTGTGTGTGTGTGTGTGTGTGTGTGTGTGTGTGTGTGTGTGTTATGTGTAAAACATTATTAATTTAGCCCAGTACTTGAAGTGTTCATGAAAAACTCAACAAAAGCTTTTAGGAGAATTGTCATTAGTTTCAGACCATTCTGGGCTACGTAGCAGATTTTGTCTGAAACAAAACAAATCAACAGGGGCTGGAGAGGTGGCTCAGCAGTTAAGAGCATTGGCTGCTTTTACAGAGAACTGGAGTTCAATTCTCAGCACCCACATGGTGACTTGCAACCATTTATAACTCAAATTCTAGGGGATCTGATGCCTCTTCTGGCTTCCATGGGTACCAGGCACGTACCTGGTGCGCAGGCAGACCTGCAGGCAGACCACCCATCCACACAGTAAAGCTAAAGAAAAAGCAACACTCACCACAGAGAACATGAACATCTGGAAGGGCAAGTCTGAGCTTCGGTGGGTAGATGAACTCACCTAGTGAAATGAGGTTGCTGTAATTCTCCAACATTACATCCCGGTACAGATTCCTGTGGGACTGGTACAAGCATGTCCACTCCTCTCGAGAGAAGTAAATGACCACATCTTTGAACTTCAAGCCCTGAAATCACACACAAGCATGACTGTGAAGTTAAGACAAAAATCTTAAGCTAACAGAAAGGGCAGTGGAGAAGATGACTCCCTGGAAAGCCTGGCTGGACCCTCCCTATGAACAGGTCAAGGTGGGGCACAGGTACTCACAGCGGCTCTGAGCATACCTGATTCTTGGACTTCAAATAGAGTCCTTGTAAGTGGTGCTTCTCAGCTGAACGGAACTGTCCATGCAAGTGCACAGCACCCTCTAGTCACTGTCTCCATTCTCCTCCGCAGACGTGTGAGTGTGTGTGTTTTAACTTTGTGTGTGTGTATGTGAGTGTGTGTGTGTGAGTGTGTGAGTGTGTATGTGTGTGTCTGTCAAACCTTTCAGTATCGTAACTCCTTTTTCTAACTCCTCACTCTTCTAAACCCAGGTGTAATTCTGACCTTTGACTGTTGACCCACTGTGCTCCCTATCTGCCTCTTCTCTGCACCTACAAAAATCTTATGTCTATATCTGTACATCTAAAATAGTCTCACTATGAACCTCCTATCTCTGACCTAACTGGACAGCTCCCGTCTCTTCCTTTCCTTCCAAAGAACTATGCCATGCACGCCCTCCATCCAGTGCCCCTGTGCCCAGTCTCTGCGCTGTGGAAACTCAAGTGTGATATAAAAGGGTTTCTACAGTGGGCAAACTAAAACTGGTGATAAACTACTGGAGGGTCTCCACTCCAACCTGCCCCAACAGCTGCAGGAAATGAACTTCGTAATCAGGGCATCCTTTTTGGAAGACCTCACACAAACACAGCCCAAGAAAGAGTTCAAAAAGGAAAGGACACATCCATTGCCATAGGTAAGCAAATACAACAAAGAAACACAAGATTATGAGACAACAAGCCACCACAGCAGGCCCTGACCCCAACTCCCGGGTAACAGAAGCTAAAATAGGGAGAGAGCAGAAATAGAGTCTTCCTTTTCAAACCACGACAAGAAAAGGGGATCATTGTTGTCAGCTGTGTGCCCACGAGTGTCCCAACCGGGTGCCAATGGATGTGGTGGAGCTGGAAACAGAGCCAGGAGGTGGATCTCTCTGAGTTTGGGCCATCCTGGTCTACAAAGTAAGTTCCAGGCCAGTCAAGGCTGCACAGTAAAACCCTGTTTCACAACAAACCAATACATGAGTCACACAGAGAGCCATGGGTAAACTATATGGATCACACAATAAAACCAAAGGTCATGAGTCTGGGGAAGGGACATATATAGAGAAGGGGTGTTGTCTAGCATGGGAGGAAGATAGGAGAGGGTCAGGAGAGAGTTATCAGAATGCATTCTATACCAGTATGAATTGTCAAAGGAACAATGTCAACAAAGAAAAAGGGGGGGCTGGAGAGATGGCTCAGCAGTTGAAATCACTGACTTTCTTCCAGAGGATGCAGGTTCAATTCCCAGCACCCACATGGCAGCCCATAATCATCTGTAACTCCAGTCAGTCTCTGGGGACTCCACCATCCTCTTCTAGCTTCCATGGGTATCAGGCATACACGCAGTGTAAAGACATACATACAGACAAAATACCCACACATAAAATCAAAATGAATAAAAAAATGTAATTCACCATACAAATATGACCTTAAGAATGGGGAGGATGTTGAGACATGCAATGGCACTCAGGAACTCCCTGCAGCTAAGGTTACTGGCCCAAGGCCAGGCCAGCAAGACCAGTCAATGCTCCAACAGGCAGCACTGATTGGAAAGGGGGAAGGAAAAGGGGGAGGATGAGGGGGGGAAAGGGGGGGAGGGGGAGGAGGGGGAAGGAGGAGGAAAAGGGGAAGGGGGAGGGGGAGGAGGGGGAGGAGGGGGAGGAGGGGGAGGAGGAGGGGGAGGAGGGGAGGGGAAGGAGGGGGGAGGGTGACATGAAGGCATGAACTGGGAAGGGGACATAGGGCTATCTGGAAGACGGGGGAAGTTGAGGATGCATGTGATCAATGTACTTCCTATGTGTGAAACTGTCAAAGGAGAAACAGATACCCGACTTAAGAAAAGAATACGTAACAGTCACAGATGTCTCACAGGGTGGCGACGAGGATTAAATAAGATCACTTTTGGGAAGAACCTCAAACTACCGTGACCCCCGAGTAAGTCCCTAAGTCGGTTGTTTCTGTCAGCGCCATCTGCACTGAAAACAGAAACACAGGGCCAGTCACATACACAGACAAACCGAGTGTCTTCTGGAAAAACGAGTGGAAGAGGCCAGGCCGACAGCACAGGCTCTACAGTTTTAAGCCAGAAGGTCACTACACTGACTCTAGAACGGACAAGAAAGGGATGAGACCGAGACAACCTCAGATTCCCTGCTAAATCACCAGGCTCACCAGCACGACCCTGTTCCATACGAATAAAGCCTGGGAAACGCAAGTTCTGGCCAACAGACGGTTTGTACACAGCGGATGCCCTAGGATGGTTTGAGAAAAGTGCTCCACAAACATGGCTTCTTCTTCTCCAAATCACTGAGGGCTCTAGAGGAGACTCCTGAATCACAGCAGCATTTACGCCAAGAAGCTTTTCACGACAAAAGTGGCATTTGTGGCTTACCTTGGCCATGTCTTTAGATCCAAAACTCTTCTTTCCTTCTCTTCGGGCTTCTTAGAGAAAGAAAAGGGAAATGGTTAAGAAACTATGTACTGTGCACACTCCTGCACCGTCTCCCATCCCCAGCACTGAAGAGGACCAAAGAGGCCCACACCCTACCATCTTCTCTCATCCTTACTTAGTGAAAAGGAGACCTCAGGACCCAAATTAGAGTGCTGAGCTGGAGTCTCAAAGGTAAGTTTGTTCTTCCTTAAGAAAAACACCGGGCGGTGGTGGTGCACGCCTTCAATCTCAGCACTTGGGAGGCAGAGGCAGGCAGATCTTTGAGTTTGAGGCCAGCTTGGTCTACATAGAGAAACTCTGCCTCAAAAAACCAAAACCAAAACCAAAACAAAACAAAACAAAAAGAAAAACAAACAAACCCAGAAAAGAAAAAGCTGCCTGCAGCCACCATGTTAACTAGTCCGATCTCATCCATTGCAGAAGGTGAGCAGGGCCTGCCTAGTTAGTACTCTGATGAGGGCAAACCTTACTCCACTGTCTTCAGCCCAAGCCTGTCTCTAAACACGAGTGAACTGCTGCCCTTTGTCCTGGGCACCTACAGAACAGAGAAGCGGGGATTCCAGGGGTTCTAGGACTCCTAGCACCCTCAAGCCTAGCGCTAGCCTGAGGGGAACAGCATTCACAACACTGGAGAACTGAGTGGGTTTGTTCAAGGAGTGAGTAACGGTGGCCGTGGTCCTTGCTGCTGGGATTCAAAAACATACCAGGGACTACCAAGGTAGAGGTGACTCAGACCCCATCCAGTGTAGACCAAGTCTGTAGAGAGTGCATGCCCTGGGGCACTGCTGGCATTGGGCATCACAGAGTGTCCCACATACACATCTACTAATGATCGTAAGAGCAAGAAAAAGCAAAATGCAGCAACCAGTCCCAAGAAGAGAGGCTCTTGCCCATCAGAGTTCCTCTTGCCCCCTCTATTGATAGGCTTCACATCACACTCGCCGTTAAGAGGCCAATTACATTTCATACCAAGGATTAATGGCTCAATTTTCAATCCATAGGCAATAAGTTGTAATTGGCAGCTTATCCCTCTGGCTACTCAGTTCCTATATGCCGTCTGTCATAACCAACAAGAGGATAAGCGTATATTAAATCCTATTAGCCAGGCCTGAGAACAGCCATGTCTGATAAAAGCATTCCATCTGACACATATGTACACTCCTTATGACAACACTACTCTAGCTACATAGCAATTTGCAGATACAAATGAGAAGATGCGCACAATCCTAACAGTTGGCTATAAATAGTAATTGGCTAATTAGTGGCTATACTAATTACTTTTCAATTTAGTTACACAACACTGAATATTCTTTTACCTAAAGAGTAAGTTTTAGCTGGGTGTGCAGCACACACCTTTAATTCCAGAACTTGGGAGGCAGAGGCAAGAGGATCTCCGTGAGTTAAAGGCCAACCTGGTTTACAGAGTGAGATCCAGAACAGCACAGAGAAACCCTGTCTCAAAAAACCACCCACCCAAAAAGTTATAAAGCTAGCTTCTAAAAATTTGAATATATATAAACCATGGGTAATATATAAACACCTGTAACAAGATAAAATGTAGAGTTATCAGCAGCCTTTATGTTTGTAATTGGATATAAGTTATACTTGATGCCTGTAGCTCCCTCATTCACCAATGAATCTGTACCACTTTATTAATAATCTTGAACACTCTGGGGTACTCAGGACATTAATATTTACAAGCAGGGCGATCTAAACCTTCATTTCAAATCTGACTTTCACTGCTCCCATACCCCCACTAAGGAGCACACACAGACAAGCCAGAGAGCCTCTGAGCTCTACAGCCCTACTGCCCCATGCAACAGCAATCCAGTTTCCCATGGGAATCAGAGTTAGTCATTTCAACTACTAAGTTCATCTGTGTTTCTGCTAATTCTCTTTCTTTTTAATCCCACCTGTAACCTGAGTTCTGTGAGCCACCCGAGGAAAGTAATTGAGTCCAAGGAAAGGTTATGCGAATCTTAAATTATAGCCAGCTGATCAAAAATTAAATGCCACTGGGTCTTGGAAAAAGGCTTCTAAAGTGGAGAAAGTGTCAGAATTGACTTTTATTAGAGAATACCTAAGTTGTGTTTGACACAGCAAATTGTATGGACATAGACAATCCTCTTTCACATCTATTAGTGACATCAGTTATCCCATGGGACAAGCTTTATTGTCTACTGCATTATCTACTGTCAATCACTTCTTGGGTAAACCTTAATGTAATATATTTGGATATAAAGATCAGACAGGCTCAGACTTTTCATATTATAATGAACACTAATGGTTTATTCTTCATCTTCAATATTGGTTTCTTGAAGGAACTCCCACACATTGTAGAACACCAGGAAACCTTAGAAAGTTACTATATATAACATGTCTTAAAGTATTTCGGGGACTTGAGAGATGGCGCAGCTGTTAAGAGAACTGACTGCTCTTCCAGAGGACCTGGGTTCAAATCCCAGGACCCACATGTCAGCTCACAACTGTCTCTAACTCCAACATCTGACACCCTCACACAGACATACATGCAGACAAGACACCGATGCACATAAAACTAACAACAACAGGAGAGGCTGGAAGGACCGATCAGCATTAAGAGCACTGGCTGCTCTTCCAGAGGATGCAAGTTTGGTTCCCAGCACCCACACGACAGCTTACAGTTGCCTATAACTCCAGTTTTAAGGGATCTGAGACCCTCTTCTGATCTCTGTGGTCTCCTGAACACATGTGGTACACATACATACACCCACGAGCGCTCATGTGTACACATGTACACACACAATAAGAAGTAACACTCCAAAGCTGGGTGTAACCCCAGTACATGGGCGGCTGAGACACAAGTTCAAGGCCAGCCTAGCTTATACAGTGTGACCCTGTGCCCCCAAATCAAAACAAAAAAGAAAAAAGAAAAAGGAAAAAAGAAAAGCTGACATGTTGCGAACATTCAGAAGCTAGGATGTCTGTGTGTGACCAGGGCCTCTCCAGGGTACAATGTATCATCAGCCTGGACTCTCCTCAGAACCCTTGCAATGCTGCTGTCTGTCCTCTCTGAGCCTTAGTGACCTTTTATTGTTTTCTATAAAGACAGAGTTTCTCTGTGTAGCTCTGGCTGTCCCAGAACTTAATATGTAGAGCAGGCTGGCCTCCAACTCAGAGATCTGCCTGTCTCCGCCTCCCGAATGCTGGGATTAAAGGTGTACACCACCACTGCCAGATCTTCTGGAAGCTAGGTTGAGAGTGGACTTTTCTGAAAATCCCAGTACTGGGTCAGAATCTATTGCCTTTAATCTGAGGTGTTATGGGTTGCAGTAAAATATTATAAGAACTCAGCTGGTTATGGCAAAGCTACTACCTGAAGGGATGAAGGAATTCCTTCAGAGGAAGCCAAATGCCAAGGAGCATTTGGTGTTACTTGGCTTGTTATATGTCAGCTGTCTTCTGTTAGGAAAATCATGTGTGCCTTCATAGCTTTCCCAATTGATTTTTTTCCCAAGAACTGCTAACAGTGTGGACTGATCACTCTCTGGACATATACATTCTAGGTATTTAGAGAACAACCAAGACTTCCTTCCCTCAGGCCCATCTGTTTTTTCTCCTTTTAGCACTGGAATATATCTCCCTTAGCCTCTTTCAAGGACTGACAGAAATAACAGCCCAGACCACCACATGCTAGTCTCCTGATTTAAGG
Organism: Onychomys torridus; assembly: GCF_903995425.1. Classification (NCBI taxonomy): domain Eukaryota; kingdom Metazoa; phylum Chordata; class Mammalia; order Rodentia; family Cricetidae; genus Onychomys; species Onychomys torridus. The sequence goes on from NC_050443.1 coordinate 29,474,746, forward strand.
TAAATTCCACAAGGAGACACCACCTAAGTCAGGTGGACCTTAAGTAATAGCTCTACACGATTTAGCTCGGACCCTCCTTTCTTACAGCCTTACTAACTTTATAGACCCCTAACTTCTTACCTAACCACTTCTTGGAATATAGACTGAGCACATAAATTCCCTTTTGACATACTAACTGACGTTAGCTCTCAGCTGACCTCCCTTAACCACTCCACTTTCAGGTCTTAACAGAAAGCCTGACACTCACTGCCTGAGGAAACTCCTACCTGCCTTTATGACCTTGCAGGAATTCAGGCCTGGTGACTGGCTGGAAGGGAGGATTGTGATTGTTTGGGTTTATAACTGTAAAGCTAGAGACTGAGGAGGGAATTACGGCAAGTGGACTAAAGAGCTTGGTGTACTTAGATTCTTTTCCAGAAAATAGTTCTTGTTCGTAGTTTCTCTTCTGAGCCCCTGGGAAGTATATTATTAAGGCTGGTCCTTTTAATAATATACAAGACTGAGGTCACTTATTCCCTTTACTCCAGCTGGCCAGCAGCTGCCCCTGTCCCGAGCACCTTCCTTTCCAGTCCCAGCTGCTTGGTGACGGCGGGTCTTCTTTCTTTGGGGACCCTCCCTCTCAGTTTCCCTTTCCTTGGCCAACTGAGTAGGAGTAAACACTGGCTGCCCAGTCAGTGCCCGCCTCCCAAAATGCTTAGGAACCAGCCTTGGCTTCTCGACAAGAAACCCACTGCAACTCTACCTGCAAGTCCCCCTGGCCAGACTAAGAGATTACACAAGTACCACGTTCTCGTCCATCAAAACTGCCCATCCATACGCATATGGTCCTGTGACAACAGAACTCCATCCGTCTGCATCTCCTTGGCTGTCCTGCAATGGCTGACAGGTTGCAAGAACAGAGGTTCCACACATCTACATGCCATTTTTTAGCTGCAAGTAGACAGGGTGACTCACTGTCCATTACAATAATTTAAATGATCTATGGTCTCGACTCTTGAGGGGAAAATGTTAGGTATTAGCAGGCTTGGAGGCCATTGAGGAAGGACCCTTTCTTAAGAGCACCCTTCTCCTCTAGGATTTCCCACACTACAACTGTCCCAAGACTCCCCTGATGAGGATGTCACCTCAGGAGAGAACTACTAAAATCCTAAGTCCCCTTTCACCTGGCTAATTAAAAAACAAACAAACAAACAAAACAAAACAAAACTCAAGAATGTTACCTATGTGCACACCAGTGTCTAAAGGTCCTGTATTAACTTGTTTTTCTAGATTCTTGTTCTTCCGTACCTCCAGGAACAGCCCGCCTGAAAGCATTTACTATGGACTACCCATCAAATATGTGGCATAGAACCTTCCCCTTCCTCTGAGACCTGTAAAAAGGGTCAGCCACTCTGCCACATGGGGCTGAACTCTCCTCAAAGCCCACACCATGTTGCTGTTCGTCTGTTCTGCCAAACCAGTAGTAACTTTTAATAAATCTCATACCTAAAAAGAAAAGAACAGTGCATTGTGAATCATGAGGGACACTTCTAAAACAGGGAACCAATCACTACACAGCCCTTGCCAAGCTCTGTAACAGAGACTATACTGGGAATACTTCACTAAATGGCTTTCTGCTGCTCGAAGTTGTTATATTTAGTGGGAGCAGAAGCAGCAGCTGCGTAGTTACATGGGAACAGGCATCAGTTATGCTCCAGAAGCAGCTGCTGAGCTCACCGTGGGTTTGGCAGACACTCTGCCCAAAGCCTAGTGCAGCTGGCACCCATCTGTTATTTGCTGATGGAGTCATCAGTCAAAATTACACTGTGACTTGAATTTCCATAGCTTGGCAAGCTAAGGAAAAAAAAAAAAAAAAGAAAGAAACTATATTAAGATGGAATTAATAGCACTGAAAATTAAGACTTTTCATAAATACATGTCTCATATTACCCAGCCAATTTTACCTCAGTATTCATCTCCCCAGGAGAAATGAAGACCCTTATCTTTATGAGGTCTTGTGCACACATCAATGTATGCTTGCTTGCTTTTTGCTAGCCCCCAAACTGGACGCTGCCCAAGTCTTCCTGGGCAACTGATGGGGTAAGCTAGCTGTGGGAACATTGCTAATAAAAAGAAGCTACAGAGACATTAATGTGGCCACTAACAGGGCAGAGTCCCAGCAACAGGATGCTCTAGAATATGAGCATTAATCCATGAAGACGGAAGTGGGAACTGGTGATTCTGGATGGGGAAATGGAGTATTTGGAGAGGAGGAGCAGAGGACACAGTGGGGAGCTGCATTAATACTCCACTTTCTCTTCTTCATAGGCCTCTGTATAAATTTATCAAGACATAGACTTAAGACTTAATACTTCATGTAAAATGTTTTCATTTTTTAAAAAGAAAAATCTTAGTTTGAAAAGAAATAAAGACTTTTCAGAGACCAGGGTTGGTAAAGAACAAAGAGAAGGAATACCAGGCAAACAGCCTGACACGTAGACTACTTCAGACCGAAAGTACAGAGTAGCTAATACTGCCTTCTAGTCGGTGTGTACAAAGCGTGGAAGTTGTCACCCTCCTAACAAGTAAAACCCTATGTAAGTCAAGAGGTAGAATCTTTGTGAGTTTGAGGCTAGCCTGGTTTACAGAGTGAGTTTCAGGATAGCCAGGATGACACGGAGAAACTCTGTCTCGAAAAACCAAATCCAAACCAAACCAAAAACCTATTTAAAAAGCCGACATTCTCTCAGATCCATGAGAACAGTGAGGTTAAACTATCCTCCCAATTCTGAGACACAGGCAGACAGGAGAGTCACAACTGACTGGAGCAGACACAGAGGACAAGTGATGGCGTAGAAAAGACCCAGACTGTAGCCGAGGAGCCCCAGTAGAGTCACTGTGCAACTCTGAGAGTCAGTCCTGGTCTTGGGGGAAATGCCCCTGCCCCACCATGAGCTCCTTTTTTTTTGGGTGAAAAATAAAGTGGGTTTTATTTAAAATATAAAGGGAAGGGGGCTGTATCCATTTTGGCTAATGAAGTTGGCCTCAAGAGTTTTAACAGGACTTTAATGCCATCACACAGACTGGCATGCCAACGGCACTCTGAATGCTAAATTCAAGAGAGAACAGATTGCTCAGTTGGGAAGCTGAAACACTATACTGAGCAGTCCCTCCCTTTCTCTACAAATCCCTGGGTCAGTACCCCAGCTGCCTTTGGCAGCTAGTCTCAGAAGAGAAGGTCTGGGGGACTGGAAAAGGAAAGCGCAAACCAACAGACGTAACTGATGGAGGCAGCTGCCACCGTGGCAGACCAGACTAGCCTGATGTCGTCTTTCTTCAGACGTGCCCTGACATCTTCCACAGACTGTGGTCATTACATTCTTGAGCAAATGTGCCGAAGACTCAGGATGGAGACGCCTGGACAGCAAGCAGACAGGAGGTGCTTGGTGTCAGCTCCTAAGGGGTGGGTACAAACGACTGAGGCTAAACATGGAGAAGATGGAAAGCCCATGACCTGAGGCCAGTAGAGAAGAGGAGGACCATGACCAGTACAGGCCGTTTCCTCCTCTCCCCCACAGCCATTAGCGGCAGCACTTGTCACCGTCCCTGTGACAACACATGCAGTCTTTTCTCCATTGGCTGCTCAGCGTGGCTTATTTGCCTGCTGTCCAGCTCAGCAGCACACACAGAACAGAAATGGGTAGCACTGAGGAATAATAAAGTATATTTATTACAGATGTGTTCCCTCTTTCCAAAATGTCTGCCCTACCCCGAGCATCAACCCAAGCCTGTCTAACTTTAGGAGTGGCTGGTGTACAGAAGGAAACACCAGAAGTGGGAACAAGGTGTGTGGGGACAGGCCTTTTCCAGGCGGAGGGCTCAGGAGCTTGTCTGCTCTCTAGCTGCTGCCTCACCAGGTTCTTAGCAGAGATCAGAGAAATTCTCCACTGTGCATCTCACAGGAAGTGGGGAAAGCCACCCTCTGAAAGACACCCAGAGCACTCTGTTCTTCACAAAACCAGCCCCAGAAGCCTTAAGCAAGAGCTTAACCTCGTGGGGTTTCATTATCACTAACTAGCCTGGGGATGGGGGTTCACTGTAGTCACTCCATTCTACCTACTGGGTAAAAACTACATGGGAAGTAGTTCACAGTCCAGAGCACCAGTTCACTGAATGACTGAGATCAGACACACAACGGTTTCCTCCCATCAAGTTCTAGAACAGGGGACACTCACTGTAAAGAGGGAAAGTAACTTCAGAATGGAGACGCGAGGACAAGATCCCAGAGTCTCCCAGGACTCGGCTGCTTCCCTCCACCTCCACCTATCACACCACTATAGGTCTGCTTGAGTTACTTTTGCCAAGAGACGCCCAGTTTTCAACAACAACAACAACAACAACAACAACAACAACAACAACACATTGCAAGGTACAGTAAAAACAAAACACCAGAGTTTGGAGTAACAGAGCAAGGACAAAAACCTGATTCAGGTACGACAAGAACATTGTAGTTAAAACAGAAAGGATTTAAAACAGAGTAGCATGCTAAAGGCTTAGTGGATAAATTTAAAAAAAAAAAGAAAAAAAAGAAAAAAAAAGCAAGAAAAAAGTGGGCAATGTAATCTGAAAGATGAAAACTCTAAATAAAAATAAAGCAGAAACACCACAGGTCAGAACCACTGCAAAAGAAACAAAGGATGTCTGTGGAGCTTGAGTATGTTTCAATACAAACTTCTAAAACAAATCAAGGGCTGAAAAACAACGAAAAGAAAATCTAACTACAGAAAAAAGTATAAAAGCCTTAAAATAGGAGGAGATACAGAATCAATGATTATTAACTTTGAAAACAGCACAAGGCCCAGAAACATTCACTAATAAATTCTGTCAAACAAGGAAGAAACTAGTTTCTTAACTCATTCTGGAAGGCCATTCCTAGAACAAAAGGATAATTACCACAAGAAAACAACCAACCACAGACTAACATCTCTCTGAACACAAGTGCAAAAATCCTGAACAAAATATTAGCAAATCAAAGTCTAACAGGATAGAAGAATTATATACCACAACCAAGATCTGCAACTGTTCAACATCTGGAAGTTCATTCATGTAACCCATCATATCAACAGGCTAAAGTAGTACATCACATGATCATATCAAGAGATAGCCAAAAACCCATGGTGAAATTCTGTACATGAACACAATTTGTACGTGTAATGCATGTGTGTATACAGGCACATAAACCCTGTGTGCACATGTAGAGGTCAGATACTGATTTTGAGTATCTTAGACTGCTCTCCACCTGATTTGAATGAGTCTGTCTTCCTGAACATGGGGCTCACTTCAGCTACACTGGCAGACTGGTGAGTTTCAGGGAACCAGTGACTCTGCTCCCCAACAAAAGACTGGGGCTATAGGCATGTGCCACCTCACATTGGCTTTTGATGTTGGAGCTGGGAATCTGAACTCAGGCCTTCAGGCTTCCTCATCAAACATGTTACTCAACGAGCCCTTTCCCATAAATGCCTATGTGTGTGTACACACGTGTATACACACACATACACACACACACACACACACACACACACTTTCAAGGGAACAGCAAGATGGTTTAGGTGGGAAAAGATACTTGCCACAAAGCCTGAGAACCTGAGTTCAATACTGGGACCCACATAATAAAAGGAGAGACCCAACTCCACAAGCCATCTTTGGACCTGCACTCATAATAAAAAATGGCACTAGAAGTGCCAGAGATATGGCTCAGTGGGTAAAGGTGCTTGCTCAGAGTCTGACAAGCTGAGTTCAAGCCCAGGGACTCAAATGATAGACTTCCACAAACTGTCTGCTGACCACATGTACACCTATATACACATGATAGATAGACAGGCAGACAGACAGACAGATAGATAGACAGACAGATGCAAATGGCAATAGACTAGAACAAGCATTTCATACACGAAGCTGCACAGGTAGCCGGTAACATGTGGAAAGGTACTCTGGGGGTTGGAAAGATGGCTGAGCAGTACTCTTCTGAGTACTTTGTGCTCTTCCAGAGAACCAGAGTTCTGCTCTTAGCACAGGTCGGCCAACTCACAACTGTCTGTACCTCCAGCTCCGGGGGATCCAATGACCTCTTCTGGCCTCTACAGGCACTGCACACACATAGCACACATTCACAGACACAGACATATATATAAAATAAAAATAAAAATAAATTATTCAAAAAAGGGAAGGTGTATTTTTAATTATTTCCTTCTAATCCCCTTATTTTCAGAGTTTGGAGTTGGTACACTAGCCAGCAGCAAAAGATGAATATTGACTTCTTGCCTTGTGTTTTCCTAAGATTAGTTGATTTGTACAGATTTTCATATTTTATACATTTAGATACTTTAAGCTGACATCAATTTGCAGCCATTAATATGATTATTGTCAAAGGCATTTTATTTTGGGCCACTAAGAGTCCCTTTAAGGGCTCTTTTGGTCTTTTGAATGATCTCAGAAATCTTTGATAATTTTCTTGCTTCTTGACACTCAAAGCCTCAGGCTTTCATGATGGACGCCTGGCTTAAGCTCACATGTAGAGCACAGTTCAAGATCACATCTAATACTATTTGGCTGATTTTTCAAATGATCAATTTCTACCTCCTCTTCCTTTTGAATTAAGGAATGTAGTGTCTCGAATTTTCAGGTGCACATCTTAGATATTATGCCTAATTGGTCAGTTTATTAGTTGTGTGTTCAAGTTATTTTATGTGGATTCCAGGGACAAAACTCATGTTGTCCTGCTGGGCACATGTGCCTTTCCTGGCTGAGCATCTCAAACCTTTGAGAGATGCCTGAGCCTTGCATATTTAGGGATGCCAAAGAGCCCAGGGAACTTAAGAGCTGGATGACTAGAGAAGGGGAAATCATTTCTGTTACTGCCTCCTCCAGGAAAGACAGTCTAGGCTTTAAGTTTAGCCAAGTTCTGCTTTTGAGGATTGAAACCAACACTCTTTGAAGAAGTGTAGTAGATTCTAGCATCTTTCTGTATCCCGCTGCATCCCACCTATTCCCCTCTACCTCCCCTCCACTTGTGGCCCCTTTTTACTTTCCTGGTGTCTGTGGTTACTCCATGTCATATATCACATCTGGGGATTTGGGGCTAGGAACTGCAGATGAGAGAGAAAATATGGCATTTGTCTTTTTGGGCCTGGGTTACCTTACTCAATATATAGCCACTTACCTGCCAAGTCTGTGATTTAATTATACTTTAGAACTGAACAGCATTCAGTTGTGTATATGGACCACATGTTCATTATTCATTCCCCTAATGAAGGACATTTAGATCATAGCCTATCGATGTAGTCTGTGTTGCCTCTCGGGGGCTGGGGGTTGCTCCCCAGTACTAAAGACACTGCACACTTAAGACACAGGTTTTGGATAATTCAAGCTGGACCTGGCCTGAAAGCCTCTTCATTTGGATCTAATTTCTATGGTTCTAGAAAATACTTTATAAGCTGCCAAGGGAGGGAAGCAATTAAACAGTCCTACCCAGCTGCAGCACCTCAACAGTGACCAACATGGCAAGCATCCGGTAAAGATGCAATAGGCGGCACTCACATGGCGGTGGACACCAACAGCCGTTGCACTGGACTTCAGGCCTACTCAACAAGAGGGCAATCATGATGGCCCCTGGAAACCTAGCCAACCTTTCAGGGTTAGTGAGGTCGTGGACCTTAGAAAAGAATCTACCACCACTATGCTACATCAATGTAATTCCTTAGTACAGTCTAAATCTTAACCTTAGACCCATGGATAATTGTAGTTACCAACCCTCATTAAAGCCTGTCTCTGCAGCAAATGGAGACCATCTCAAAAACCACAACTAGACACAGTGCAGAGATCAACCGACTGCAGGGAGCCAAGTTCCAAAGGGTACATCTGTGCCACATATCACAGCTCCTGCAGCTATGGCTCAGGGAATGCCAAGGAAGAGGGGACGAGGATACTCCATGAGTTAGAATACCAGGAAGTCTGCTGTGAAATGGTCTCTCTTAGAAACGGACACATAAATAAGACTAGAACAATGGCAGTACCAATGAACATAACTAACATGGAAGAGGAAGATTTTGAAGGGTCCCACCCCTAGATGAAGAACTCTAGGCAATTACCAACTTCTGGGAGAAGAATAACCTCTCCAGGCAAGACCCCCTTATTGGCTGTCCAAGGCAGAGTGGTCAGCCCTGAAACCAATCACACCCAAACAATAAAAACTCAACAGGTTGTATTTAAATATTTGTGCATACAAACGTGTGTGTATTTATGTTGTATATGTATGTAACAGTAACAATCAAAGAAAAGGGGGCTATCAGCTTGAGAGTGGGGGGCATGGGAGGGGCTGGAGGGAAGGGAAGGCAGAAAATGATGTAATTCTATTTCAACTAAAATATTTTTAAAAATATGAAAAAGTCTAGCATCTTGACAATGTAGTCATCATGTCCACTACACAATCAAAGTACTAGATATCAAGGACATAGGAAAAGTAAACCCACTGAAGAAAATGACTTTTTTAAAGACAGGGTTTCTCTGTGTAGCCCTGGCTGTCCTGGATCTCTCTCTGTAGACCAGGCTGGCCTCACACTCAGAGATCTGCCTGCCTCTGCCTCTGAGTGCTGGGATTAAAGGCGTGCGCCACCACCATCTGGCAAGAAATGACTCTTGAGACAACATAGAATCATGAGAAGAGTTTTTAACAAGTGTGAAGATTTATCACTTTGTTCCTTTTCACGTATGGCTATTCAGAAGCATTTAGTGTATTTTCAATATTATACAGCGATGACCACTATATCCAGACAATCCTCATCATTTGTTTTGCCCATTAAACATCACCCCATTTCTCCCCACCCTAGTCCCTGGTAACCTCTATGCTAACTTCTAAATTCTCATAGTCTAGGTACTTCAGTAAGTGAACGTTATATAAACTTAGCCTTTTGTGTTTGGCTCGCTTCACTTAGTATAATGTGTTCAAAGACCCTCCACATTCCAGCACGTTCCAGGAACTCACTTACTGTTAAACAATACCCCACTGTTAGGCACAGACTGAACTTTCTTCACCTGCTGAGGGGCTGTGTCAAGAGGACCTCGTCTTTCACCACTAAGGTTTTTAATGACACTTGCGTAGTTGTTGTTAAATCTTTCGTTAGTGAGATAAGTCAGCTAGAGGGAGACAACAGTGGCTAAGTGTCCTTTCCTTAGTAGAGAAGACCTGCTGATTACTTTCCTTTGATTATTTTATTCAGAGGGTGCTTTTTGTTTCTGGGACTCAATCTCATGTAGCACAGACTAGTCTTGCACTCGACTCTCCTACCTCCACTTCCCAAGTTCTCGGATTGTAAATATGCACAGCACCTAGATACTCAACCTTTAAAAGAAGTGGGCGTGAATTCTGTCAAGTGCCTTTTTAAGTCAACTGAAATGATTGTGTCTTTAGTATATTAATGTGGCGTGGCTTCATTTATTGGTTTTTATATGAAAAGTCATCCTTTCATTCCAGAAATATCATTTTATTATGGTGTGTAATTCTTGTGAACATACATTTAAATTGTTTTCGGATGTTTTCCCAAGGCTTTTTTGCATCAGTATTTTAAGTTAAAAAATTAATTTATCATGTATTGGGTGTTTTGCCTGAATGTATGTCTGTGCTTACATATGTACAGTGTCCATAGGGGCCAGAAGAGGATGTTAGATCCTTTGGGGCTGAAGTTAAAGTGTTTCTTGTATGTTTTTCTAATTCAGGGAAATATATACTTTGAGTACCAAGAGTCCTGACTCTCCCCTCACTTCTCAAAGACTGACGAATCTCAAACTTCACAGTTACTTCTGTAAGGTGTGGGTTCCTTGGCTACAGCCTCAGAAGCCTCTTCCACAGAAAACCAGGACAGAGAGAGGTTTCCTTCAGTGTCTAGCTCTAAGAAAGTTAAAATTTCCTCTCATCTTAATCACTTCACTATAGAATTCAAACTTTAAAAACACATTAAATACTTCACATGATTTCTGAAAAGAAATCCAACATGATTCTTAAGCCTTCTTCTATGGAATATTAACAACACAAAATGAACCATGACATATGTTACAACAGGAGGGTCTTTGAAAAGCCCTCCCCATTGGCTTCTTTCAAGGTTTGCTTTGTCTTTGTCTTTTCTTTTCTTTTCTTTTTTTTAACAGTTTTAGAATGATATACACAGATACAGTTTTCCATATTTAATGTGCTTCTTTTGAACCTACTGGACCTGTGATTTGCCATCATAATCTTGTAAAGTCTCAGCCATTAGTCTTCGACATATTTGTTTCTTTTTCTCTTCCTTCTTTGGACATCGCAGTGGCAATTATGTTACATTTTTAATTGATCCCCAGTTCACAGCCATTCTGAGTTGGCATTTCAGTCTCAGAAATTTCAGCTGACATGTTTTCAGCTTACTGCATCTTTCCTTGGCTCAGTACTGTGCAGTGCACTGACAAGCCCATCAAAGATGTCTTTCCTAGCACTTCCTCTTGAGCCTTTGGGAAATGTTCCATTTCTTTGCTTACATTACTTATCTGTTTGCATACTTGACTATACCTTCCCGTGGCTGGTGTGAATTTCCCCTAGTTCTTATGGGCCCTCTCATCCACTAAGATGTCTGTCTTAGTTTATCTCCTAAGTCTGTTTTTTTCCACCCCCAGACAGGATTTCTCTGTGTACCTCTGGCTGTCTTGGAACTCTGTAGACCAGGCTGGCCTCAAACTCAGAGATCTACCTGCCTCTACCTCTCAAGGGCTGGGATTAAAGGCACAAGCCACCACTGCCCAGCTTCACAATTCTGTTTTATATAGCAGCCCTACTATTTGGTGCTCCAGTGTTCAAGAGAGGAAGCACTCTATAATTCTATTCAATCTCACATTGCACTGCCATGAGTCCTAGCATATGGCCTTCAAAAGCACATTTATCTCTGTTAGTGTCTTGGCAAGACATAGGGTGCTTAGTGGCCACATGCCCTTCCCTCCAGTAGATAAGGTCTGTAATGTGTTCTGCCTAGTAGAGCTTTGTTATAGACAACACTCCCCACTGTATTTCAAAAGAGCTGACATTTATGCATGCTTACACATGCTCACCATGAAAACACAAGCTTAGTTTGTGTCTTTTTCATTTTTCACGTGAGCAAATCCTACTGCATTCACTTCTGCTGGTGTATCTCTGGTCCTAACACTAAAGACAGAGGAAGGGGTGTAAATTTAGAGAGGACAGATCATTTGCTCCCTGGTAAACAATCACAATCAGTGAAACTCTTAGACTCCAGGTTCAGTTTATAACCAGGCACTTCACCCCATCCAGAGAGTTTAGCTAGTCTTACTGGGGGGGTGGAGGTAGGGCTGGGGGTGGGGGGTGTCAAGCCCAAAGAGGACCCTAAGGAGGCCCTTCCAATCTGCAGTGAAAAGTTAATTCTCTGTTTTCTTCAAATCCATGTTTCTGAAGAGGCAGCAGAGGCTTGTATTCCATACACCTTACACAACTGTATATGGCATATGAAACACAGGCCCAAAATAAAAAAGAAAAACACAGGAAAAAAAAAATGGAGAAAAAAGATGGGTCTAGCCAAAAACTAAAAACCAACCCACCCCCCAAAACCAATGCACTACAACTGAGAATATTTACATAGGGTTCTTATGTGGACACTTTATGAATTTGAAAATTATTTTTACATCTATAAATATTAAGTATGCTTACGAAACTAGACTTAGTATGAAGCCTATCAAAGAACAAAATACATAAAATGACAATGATTCTTTATTAATACTTCAGTTAAACACTCTTTCCATTAAAATTAATTCCTGTTATTTATGATAAGCTACTGTCCATCATCCAAAATACCACGTAACAGTCCAAACTGAAAGAGACATGGTTGTATTTAATAATTTTTAACTGAAAGAGACATGGTTGTATTTAATAATTTTTAACTGAAAGAGATTTTTACGTATGTGAAGTCAACTTCAAACCAATTAATGTGCAAATATAAAATCTGAAGATCTCTTTGACCAACACTCTTAATTCTTATTTTTAAAAAATGCATTAGTGGCCTTTTGCTCATCAAATAATGCTGTAAAGATGGTAATTTTTTGAATTATCTTAAAGACTGTCTCATATATTAAGAGAATAAGGACCTTTCAGAGGATATTGCTCAGAATTTGGGATCTCACTGCTTCCGACCAAAACTAGATAAGCCACGAAGTCAATGGTTTTCAAAGGATTAAAAATGGGCTGAAAGTTAAGACTGAACAGTAAAATTGTGTATAGCCACCTAAGAGAAAAAAGGCTTCTCAAAATGCATTCATTAACAATAAGATTAATGCCTATGTAAACCACATGCAAAACCATAGGGTAACATCACAATGCAAATTCCCTAGAACATCTTATTAATTCTGCATGATGCTAAACATATTAATTAGTTAAGAGCCTAATAAATCCTTTGTGGAACAATGGTAGACACAAGAGTAGGGGAAATATGTAGTAGATAATGATACCCTAAAATAGTAAATAAAACATTTTCAGCTGGGCACAGCATCAATGCATATGAACTCACTTCTGGAAGCTGAGGAAGAAGGATCATGAGTTCAATGCCAGTCTGAGCTACATATGGAAACCTGTCTCAGAAAACCAAAGGTGAGGACAGTGAAAAGTAGTAGAGTGTCTGCCAAACATGCGCAAAGCCCTGGGTCTGCATCTTAGCACTATACACATACATACATACATACATACATACATACATACATACATACAAAAAAAATCACAAAGAAACAAAAAGCACATTTTATATTACACCAACTTCAGATTTTCAAACTTAGGATAATTTGTGCTGAGAATATTGCTCAGTTAAAGCAATTCATAAGCTAGGCAGGGTGGCACATAGTCTCAGCATTTGGGAGGTGGAGAGGAAGGAGGATCAGAAGTTCATACTGATCCTCAGCTACATAGCAAGTTGAAGACAGACCATGATACATGAGACTTGGCTTCAAATGAGCAAGTAAATAATAATAATTTATGACAAAGATTTACTTGAACCTAAGACAACATCATTGCTTCAATGATGAATTTAAATAAGGGGATTGGTTATATATGGCTCAGTGGTAGAGTAGCTGTCTAAATAAGAAATCAATTTATAACATCAATCTTCAGCACTTTATCAAAGAAAATAACCACAGTACATCTATTAATGTTGAGTTCGTATTTTCAATTTTACAATAAAAACTTACTTGAATTTAATAAACCATTGGTTGAAAGATGAATCCAAATATCAAAAAATGCTAAATTTGAAACGAAATATCATAGAATAAAACATACTAACTTCAAATTTTTAGTACCTAGTACCATTCTAAGTACTGTGTGGGTATGTATATATGTATTATTCAGTGTGTGCATGTCTGTTGGGTGTTGTTCCTCAGGAGCAATTCACTTGGGGATGTGGGGGGTGGGGGCGAGGATTTCTAACTGGCCTAGAACTTACCGAATAGGCTAGGCTAGTTGGGTAGCAGGGCACAGGAACCTGTCTCTCCCCAATACTGGGATTACAAGTGTGAACCACTAGGCTTCACTTATTATTTTTTTAAAGCACAGGTTTTGGGGATCAAACTCAGGTCCTCATGTTTGCAAGAGATGGCCTTTAGCAACTGATCTTTCCCTCAGACAAAGTTTGTTTTACTATGGAGGCAGAGTGATTTCAAAATCCTAATCCTTTTGCATCAGCTCCTGGGATGCTGGGAGGCATATGGAAATATTTCTGATAAAATGGTTTAGCATCTGAAAGGGCACATGAATCCTTTATAACATTTTTTTCAATGGACACAGGTTTCCCTTAGCCAGTTAGTAGTGAGAAATAACTAAGAAAACACCACCATCATCTTGGAGAAAAAAAGGAATCACCTTGTGTGTCATAGCTTATCTGTTTAAAGAGAATCTCCTCAGGTACTTGCATGAATTGTTCTGACGATATTAGAAGAAAAGACAAGTCTATTTACTACCAAGTTTCACTAACTTTTAAGATTTATTTTCTATCCTACTGTCTTTTAAAGACAGAAAAGGCCTTCCCATCAACATCCTCTCACCCTCAGCCCCAACGTCTTGTGATAGACAAAACTAAAAAGAATTTAGCATATATCTTTCTAATCAACTTTAAATAACTACATACATACATACATACATACACACACAAGTTTTTTAATAAAACTAGTTTCTATTCAATAGCAATTTCAATCAAACCAGTTCTATTCTTTGTAAAGGATTTCATTGCAACTTATGTGGATAATAAACAGTATGTTTCATTGCATCTTACTTCCCACTCAACACTGTTTTAGGTAACTATCTCTGTTACACACTATGCAGCTACTTGTTTTTAAGTGCTACACACTATTCCATCCTTGGGGTAGGTTGTATTGTATTCCATTAGCTCACTGCTGGGCATCCAGGTTTTCAATTTACATGCATGTTTCCTCTTCTTTATTTACAAATTTCTAGAGCCGCTAATAGAAATAAAACTAATCTGAACTAGAACTGTATGATCATTTTACATTTTCAAAATTGGCTTCAAGTTATAAAGAGTTGTAATTTTTTTTTTAAAGATAGTCTTACGTAGCCCAGGCTTACTTTAGCTTGCTATATAGTCAAAGCTGACCTTGAACTCCTTATCCTCCTGCCTTTACCTCCCAAGCACTAGGACTGTATGCATACAACATCATATTCATCAACATCCAATGGCTTCAAGGTCTGAGTTTTTCACAATTCAGTATTCAAATCCTTTGGAATAGTGTTTATTATGTTGTAGTACTGTTTACACTTAACTTTCTCCAATAGTCAAATACTCCAGAAACAAATGACCAGATTGTTCTTTCTCTGCCAACTCATGATTTCATGTTTAACAAGCACCAAGTTCGCATATTTCACACAGCTCTGTATCTGGCACTCTATAACCTGTTTACCCACCTAATTATGCTCCTATGCTATAGACTTTTAAGTGGCTATAAATTTACATAATGTAAATGTACATTATGAACAGTGCAAGTCTAAGTACTTGAGTTATATTTTTGTTTTGTTTTGAGATAGGGGCTCACTACATTGCCCAGGCTAACTCAAACTCTAGACTCGTCTGCATCAGTCTCCAGAGCGCAGGGATTACAGTAAGTATGTTCAGACTATTCTGTTTCTAAAATCATCTCATCAATCCATAGACTTTTATCTCTTGAGAAAGTCTTACTATGTAGAACAGGCTGGCCTTAATCTTGTGGCAATCTTCCTGTCATCCAAATGCTGGCAGTATAGACAACATGTCTGGTTTTCACTTCTATTTTATGTGAATTATAGAATCACGTTATAAATATTATAGAAAAATGTTATGAGATTATTTGGAACTGTATTATCTACAGATTTTCAGAATTGAAAATTTTATGATGCTGTATTTACCTATATACACATTTCTCTGCATTTGCTCATAAGCTCCAACAAAGTTCTATTATTTTTCCAAAAAGATTTTGTTATTGCACTTACATAAGCTATTTCAAATATATGAGGCATTACCTCAGTACACTGGGCATTTCTAGCCTATATGACCTCTTTTATGTATAGAAAGGGATGCTCTCTGAGAAAATGCCTTCCCACATTCATTACATTCAAAGGGTTTTTCACCAGTATGACTTCTCATATGTATAATAAGTAATGAGCACTGAGAGAAGGCTTTTCCACATTTATTACATTCATAAGGTTTCTCTCCTGTGTGACTTCTCACATGAAGAGTAAGGGACGAGATTCGAGAAAAGGCTTTACTGCACTCATTACATTTAAATGGTTTCTCTCCAGTATGGATTTTTTCATGTTCAAGGAGATTTTGTCTCTGACTAAAGGCTTTCCCACACTGATTACAATGATAAGGTTTCTCTCCAGTATGAATTTTCTCATGCTCAGTAAGATTTGATTTCTGGCTAAAGGCTTTCCCACATACAGTACATGCATAGGGTTTTTCACCGGTATGAATTCGCTG
Source organism: Onychomys torridus (assembly GCF_903995425.1). Lineage (NCBI taxonomy): Eukaryota > Metazoa > Chordata > Mammalia > Rodentia > Cricetidae > Onychomys > Onychomys torridus. Next base: position 29,490,765 of record NC_050443.1, read on the forward strand.
ATGTCTAATGAGGTTGGACATCTGAATAAAAGCTTTCCCACACTCATTACATTCATAAGGTTTCTCTCCAGTATGAATTTTCTGATGTGTAACAAGATTTTCTTTCCGGCTGAAGGCTTTCCCACACTCATTACACTCATAGGGCTTCTCAGCAGTGTGATTCCGCATATGTACAGTAAGGGAAGAACTTTGTGAGAAGGCTTTTCCACATTCGCTGCATACATAAGGCTTCTCACCTGTATGGCTTCTCATATGTATAATAAATACTGAGCACTGAGAGAAAGCTTTTCCACATTTATTACATTTATAGGGCTTTTCCCCTGTGTGACTTCTCATATGCAGAGTAACAGATGACATTCGAGAGAAAGCTCTACCACATTCATTACATGCATAAGGTTTCTCCCCGGTGTGAATTTTCTCATGCTCAATAAGATTTTGCTTCTGGCTGAAGGCTTTCCCACATTCCTTACATTCATAGGGTTTTTCTCCAGTGTGGATCCTCTCGTGTTCAATGAGATTTGATTTCTGACTGAAAGCTTTCCAACAATCCTTACAAGCATAAGGTTTCTCCCCAGTATGAATTCTTTGGTGTCTAATGAGGTTAGACATTTGAATGAAAGCTTTTCCACATTCAGTACACATATACGGTTTTTCCCCAGTATGGATTTTCTGATGTGTGATGAGATTTTCCTTCCTGCTAAAAGATTTTCCACACTCTTTACATCCATAAGGTTTTTCTCCAGTATGATTTCTCTCATGTCTGAGGAGGTCAAATTTATGAATGAAGTCTTGTCCACACTGATTACATTTAAAGGGGGCTATGACATAGGGTGAGCAATGGTAAAATGGCATCTCATACTCATTACATTCAAAATTTTTGTCTGTTACACAGCCTTTCTTATAACTAAGTATATCTAAATTTTGTTCCAAACACTTATTAAGTGAGTCACAATCATAGAGGCTTTGTCTTGAAGTAACAACATCTGAGCTCAGAGGAAAGATTTTTGCAACCTTTTTACAGTCAATGACATTTTTCTTAATCAGAGCTTTCTTGGAGATGGATGTGACTTTCCTCATAAGTGTTTCCTGTTGTTTCTCCATCTGTTCATCAACTTCCCAAACTTCTAAAATGGAGGATCAAAAATCATTACTTGTGAAATTTTCTATCACTAAACTATTTATAATAATTTAGAAATTTACTAATGTGGTGTTGAGTCTTTATGGTTGGCCTTAGTCAGTTGATAAGAAAGAAACTAAAATGCAAATGCCCCCCAGTTCTTAAAGGCTAAGAAGTTAACCCCTACAGACAATGCTAAGAGAAAATAACAACAACAACAACAAGCTGGCATTTGTAGATCTAAGCAGCACTGAAGGATTTTTTAAAAAAAACAGTATCCTTGTATACAATGAAGAAATCCGCAAAATGAATGGAATGAAAACAAGAGGGTAAATACATAAAGGACTAGATAAGGGGTCAAGTAACTACAAGATAAAATTAGTATTTGTGGTTAAACACAGCAGACAGGATATATGTTTACTTCTCCTTTCCAAAAAGAATAAAGGGTCACACCTTAAAGGCAAAAGAAATAGAAAGAGATTTCAACAAGATCATGTAAGATGAATGGTATGCAGAGGACTGTTAGCTGGAGAGCACATGTAAGATGCTACAGCAAAAGTACCATGAAGATGAAATGACAAGCCACAGGAAGAATCAGATGACCCACGAACTCAAAGGGAATAAGATTGGGGTGCTCCTTTTATCACTTTTTCTTTATCACCGAACATTTGGCTAATGTAGTAAGATAGAAAAGGAAATGAAAGATGTACAGATTGGAGTGACGGAAAAAGCAGTATTAACACTGTTCATGGACAATGTGGTCATCTATGCAGAAGATATAAGAGAATCAATAACTAAAATCTGCTGGAACCAATCATTATTTAACAAGGTGGCCCCGTACAAGGTTAACATGTAAAACTCAATTGCTTATCATGAAAAACAAGCAGAATTTAGAATTAAGAATGCATCATTATTTATATTATTATTCCTCAAAACAAAACAAATACAAATCTAATAACATATGACAAGATCTGTAATGGGAAAACCACGAAATTCTGACTACTACAATCAAAAAATAAATGGATATTGTATGCTGATGGGAAAAGCCCCAACATTCAGTATGTTAGTTCTTAATTTGATTCATAGCTTCAAAGCAATCTCATTTTTCACTTTACTCTGTGTACAGAGACAAACTGATTCTAAAGTTCACATGGAGGTAAAATACCAGAGAACACAGTATTAAAGGAGAAAAATGGTGGGGATGGATAGATACCACCTGACTTCAAGACTTATTATTAAGCTCTAGCAATCACATCGTCTGGTAGGCAGTAGAAGAGACAAACAGAACAATGGAACAGAATAGAGAACACAGAAAACAGACTCAAAATAAATACAGTCAATCTTTGACAAAGGAGCAAAAGAAATAGGACAAAACCGGCCTTTTCAACAGACAGAGCTGCTCCAACTGGACATCTGCATCAACCCTATCAGTCTAGACACCAACTTCACAGAAAGTAACTCAAATCATAGAGCTAAGTGTAAAGCACAAAACAGTAAAACTGGGAAAAGGTAACATAGGCCGAAGTTTGGGTTATGACAGTAGGCAGGAGAGGGGGTGACAAGAAAAGGCCTGATTAATGATAAATAGTAGGCTGAACTTCTTAAAATGTAAAAACTTCTACTTTACAAAGATACAGTCAAGCAAGTGAGAAGTTAGGCCACAGACAGTAAGTACTTGCAGAAGAAACATGAGAAAGATTATCACTGACATATACAGAGAACACAAAACTTGACATTAAAAACAAAAACCAGGCTGTACATGCCTGTGACTCCAGCACTTGCAGGCTGAAGCAGGAAGACTGGAAGATCAAGGACAGCCAGGGTTACATGGTGAGCTACCGGTGTACCCAAAACAAAGACAATCCCTACCTCCAGCACAAAGCATCCAGTAAAACAAATTAACAGGAATTAGGACAGATGCCTAATTACTTAAGGGACTAGAAGGACATGGTCACTAAGCATATGTAACCACGTTCAACACTGTATGCCAATGGGAGGTTCCTGCAAATTGAAACATCAAAGACATAGCACTAAGCAGCTAGTAGAGTAGCCAAATCTTAGTCCCAGATACCACCAGAGGCTGACAAGGATGCACAGCAGGGACTCTCTGCTGGGAATGCAAGGTGCTACATCCACTTTAAAGACAATCTGGAAGTTTTTTGAAAAATTAATTAGATTCTTAAAATAAACTTTTACTACATTTTATTTACTTATTGATTTGGGGGGGGGCATGTTTGCAGTACATGTGGAAGTCAGAGGACAACTTGCAGGAGTCAGTTTTTTACTTCCACAATGTGGATCCCAGGGATTGGGCCCAGGCTGTAGGCTTGGCAGGCAAGGGCCTTAATTATTATCATAAAAAAAAAAAAAAAAAAAAAAAAAAAAAAGGATAAAACTGGCATTAAAAACAAGAAATTTTAAAATTTGAATAGGGAGCAATTAGACCCCAGACAGAAAATACAGATCTGCTTAAGTATAATAACATCTCTTCCAACCACAAGATGTCTTTCCATCTTACAAAGGATGAACCAGTTCAAAGTACCCTTCCTAAACACAACTGCATATAGGGTTCACATGTGACTTACAGAATTGCCACCCGCACATATGAACATTAGATTCAGAACTAAATGAGGAGATGTACATTTTTTCTTAGGAGATTAAAACAGAGGCAGTGAGCACTTAGAGTTGGAAAGCCTTTCTTTAGTCCAACAATAGTACTTTATTGATCCTTCCAAGGAAGCACTCCCTCAGCAGCTCACTCCTGTAGACATGCCTTTGTGACTCACTCCTGGAAGTCTAGTCCTTGAGTCTCCAAAGTCTGTGAGCCACTGAATATCCACACAGCTTCTTAACCAGCAGCTAGCACATTTTCTTGTAGACTTGACTACACTACCACTTAACAATCTATAAGAAAATGGCTGGGTCTCTATTTCTAGAGAAAATGAACCACAGAGACTCTAGACATAGAAGCAAGCAGATAGAGAAGGATTCATGTTAAGAAAAAAAGTAGGAATTATATGACCATTTAGATACCAAATTGTGAGGCCTCTAACACTTAGTGTCCTAAAGTATGTGCCTCCAGGTAGGCCATGAGAAAACTTAAAAATAAAAGACTTACAGATACCAGTATCTGGGACACTGCACAAAGGTTTTAGGTTCTGATCTAACCAGTACAGTCTAGTACTCGAAAAGCATAAAAATCTGTATTGCCTTAATTTTTTTTTTTATTTTTTGTAATTTCTCTAAATGAGGGGAAAGATCAAGTTAGAATAGGATACCACTATAAGATTTGTCTATGTGTCAGTCTGTCTATCTGTCTGTTCCTCCCTTCCTTCCCTTTCCTTCTTTCTTCCTTTTTCTGAGACAGGGCTTCTCTGTGTAGTCCTGGTTGTCCTGGAAGCAGCTCAGTAGACCAGGCTGGCCTCGAACTCACAGAGATCCGCTTGCCTCTGCCTCCCAAGGCAGGGATTACAGGTTTGCGCCAACGCCGCCGCCACCACCACCAACTGGCAAGATTTGTATTCTATTGACTTTCTTAAAAGGAGTGCATGTATGATTTTGGAGAAAACTAAAAATGCGTATGAAAACACAAAGAAGCTGGGCTGAGGAGATGGCGCAGTCGGTAAAGCGCCTGCCTTGCAAGCAGGAAGACCCAGGTTTAATCCCCAACACTCAAATGGGAACAGGAGGATCCCTTTAGCTCAGTGGCCAGCCAGGTTAGCCTTACTGGTAAGTTCCAGACCAATGAGAGGCTCTATCTTAAAGGAAGTGGATGGCATCCCTAAGGATAATGTTGTCTCTATCCTTCACACTCACATGCACAAATACATACACACATACTGAAATAAAAAATAAACCATATACAAGAAAAACAACAGCTCCATTAGATCAAGAGACACAACACCACAAGTTCTGATTCTTGTCTATACGAACTATCACAGAATCCTGGTAAATCTGTCCATTCTATACTCCAAAAGCCTGTTAGCGTTTCATAAAGTAATAGTTATGAAAGTATTTGAAGTTTAGGTTGTCCAAACTAAATTCCAATCCAAACTTTTAGTAAATAGGAAGAAAACGTCAACTATCTAGTTAGAATGGATGAGCCTCATTTCTAATAAAAAGTATAAGTGACCAAGAGCCAAGCCATCTTTACTCACTGTGTTTGCTAACAGAGCTGCTACTGTCTCATCTTGTGCTTTTCCACACCTCTGGAGTGCCGTCAACTGTGAGTAGCTTGAAATTCAGACCTACTTTAAACCTGAACTGTAAGGTGTTGGTGGGGGGTGGGGGGCAGAGAAGAAGTGATGAGAACATAAAGAAGGCAGAGCTGGGGTCAGGAGGACTGTATAAGCTGATGGCGCACACAAGTTTATTAGGCAGCAGAGCCTCTTATGTACTGTTTGCAGGGGAAACGGGACAAAGCCAGCAGAAAGCTATCACACAATGGGAAGACGTCAGCAGGACACTTATCAAGCAACAGGATATCTCAAGTAAGTCACAGACCAAGCACAAAGTGGCCGTGGGACTGATAAACACAGACCTTTACAGGGAAGAGTCTCTGTTCTCTGCAACTGAAACCTTGACTCCTTGAGGCCCTGGCCCTTGCCCCAGCCCTCTCCAAGTGTGCCCATGGATGAGGACACAGAAACGAATGCTCCCTTTGTCCTTTCAGCAGGGACTTTGGAAAAGTTTTGAATTGGCCTGGCCCCTAACAGTCCAGGGAGAGCTGAGAAAAGGAGTCATGCAAAAGCATTTTATAAAACAAGAAAAAGCCAACAATGAGTGGGAAGTAAAGAAAAATCAGAACCAGGGGAAGAGCAAAGAAGAAAGCTATTTCCAAGAAGAGTGGTTTATGGGATCAAGACAGCAGTGTTTCACTTTGGTGGTAGTAAACACCTGCCCACACTCCACCCTACAAACAACAGAATAATCAATACATCTTCAATGAAACTCCAGAATATAAGGAAAGAACAGAAAATGGGTCAGTCAAGGTAGAGAAGAAGCCCTGAGATCAAGCAAGACTTGTTTCTTTTCTCGGATGAGATTCATAGGGAAGAGAGTCCTGCAAAACATGAGCATAATTTGCAACTCTGAGATCCAGGAGTGCTGACATTGGTGGGAGGAGCCTAATGGACTTCACTTGGTCCTGACAAAGGGCAAGGAAGGCACAAGCGAGGAGGAAGCAGATGCAAATAACCCTTATTCTACTACAACAGACTATTGGCATAGGGGCAGGAGGGACTCTGAACACTAAAGGACTCATGAAAATGATAACCCTTCAGCTTGGGGCGATGGATAACCCAACTCTGAACCCAATGACACCGTCAATGTGAGGCACAAAGGTTTCCTATTAGCTCAGAACATTTCTTTTGTAATGAAAATACCTCCATTTAAGGATGAACAATGATAATCAAAAAGGGGCAGCTATCAAATCTATATAATAACAGTATAAAAAGCAAAACCATGACTCTCTGGGCTGGGGAGTTGTTTGGTTGGGGTGTTCTGTGCTTAGAATGCATAAGGGGGGTTGATTCCCAGAACTGGAAACAAAACAAACAAATGGACAAAGGGAGAAAGAGCCACGAGTCAAAAGGAAACACTGATCATAATTGGCACCGCTCCTCAAACTTTCAAGAAAATACAACAGAGCAGCCCCCACCTTTAAACCCGGATTTACTTGTGTGGACAAACAGATCAAGTGATGTATGAGCAGAAACCACCAGACTTCCTTTCCAACAATATTTAAAAGTGGGGAATTACACAGAATTGCCTAAAGCTCACGGAAACTACCCACAATAAGTCTTTGGGAAAGAAAGTATGGCTTAAGAATTTTAGATACAGCCAATCTTGTCAAATGTAATTTGTCAAATGTCAAAGTTAAAAGGGTATTTTCTTTATATCTTTAATTCTTTAATGTGCATTCGAGTGTATGGATGTGTGCCACCTGCATGCAGGTACTCAAGAAACTAGAAGAGGGTTTCAGAACTCTTGGGGCTGGAGTTACAGTGGTTGTGAGTTGCCTACTGCAGGTGCTGGGAACCAAACATGGGTCCTCTGCAAGAGAGCAACTGCTATTAACTGCTGAGTCATTTTTCTAGTACCCAAAGGTATTATTTTCTTATATACAAAATAAATTATGCACTGGAGATGCAGCTCAGTTGGTAAAGTATTTGCCCAGCATGCACAAAGTCCTGGGTTTGATCTCTATATAAACACAGCACTTGAGAGGTAGAGGCAGAGGGATCAGAAGTTCAAGGGATTTAAAGGACAGCATGGGGTTCTCTAGAGATCCAGCCTCAAAACAAATAAATAAACAAACAACCCCCCCCAAAAACAAACAAACAAACAAAAAACCCATTCAAGCAAACACACAAAAGTTCACTAAATTCTAAGGTCCATGTAAGTAGACTTTGTTTTGTGCACTGTTAACATGCCTATGCTCTTAACTAGTGGGCCATTTCCCCCACCTACCTTTTCAGTTGTTTGTTTGAGACAGGGTTTCTCTGTGTAGCCCTGGCTGTCCTGGAGCTGTAAATTAGGCTGGCTTCCACCTGCCTCTGCCTCCCGAATGCTGAGATTAAAGGTGTGTGCCACCATTGCCAACCATCCCTTTTCAATTCTTGTTTTTCTTTCTTGTCTAATACTTGGATAAACTTAACAAACAATATACAAGAACTACAAAAGAGAATTTATAAAGTTCCGTTTCTCAAAGTAGATAGAACAAAACAAAGTAAGAACTTGACAAACCACTAAAGTTAATTCATATATCCAGCATAGTCCTAAGACAAATTCATCATGGTTTTCTCTAAATAAGACAGTTAGTTAAATCTAAAATACATATGGCAAAATAAACTAGAGAGCTCTGAAAAGAAAGAGGTGAATGCAACTGCAGAAAGGAAGGATAAATGGACACTTTTTAATGTATCTTTTGGATGGTTTGCAGTTTTTAACCAAGTAGGCATATGCTCTATTTTCAAAATATTAAAGGGAGGATATGGATAAGTAGAAGGACACCACAGGATTCCTAAGCCAGGAACCTAAGCTTCTCAACCAGGGACTGTGAGGTCGGAAGTGCAACTGGAAGTTCGGCTTACTATAAAACACAAGGCTGAAGCTTTCCAGAGTGCAGGGAAGCCCAACCTAAAGGACACCAAGTACAAAACAAAGCTAATTTTCAATACCACACTCCATGAAATGCTGACTATGTAAGGAAATAAACTACCAACATGAGGGAGGGACGGTGGGAAGATCATACAAAAGAACAATAATCATAAACGTAAGCTGCAAACACACCGGAAGGTAGGCATCCTGAAATCACAAGGGGTTACTGCCCCTCTAAAATGTTTTAAAAAAGAACGTAACTCTAATAGGAAAGTTATTCCTAGAATAGAATGTCACACACTCTAACAAATGATATGTCACACACAGTATTTGTCATTTAGAAGACTAGGGCCTTTAACACAGTCTTGGGAAATGTGAAATGGAAGCCACCCGTCACTGAACAACTAACTAACTGCCATATGGCTTTCTCACTCAGAGCTACCTCTCACTTATTCACCTGGAGAGTGTCTCCAAAACATTTCTTCCTCCAGCACCCATGGCTCCTCTTCTTGCTCCAACTTCAAGATCACATCTGGCTTGTTGACTTGACAACCTGTTACAGGAAACAGGAAAGAACTTGCATATTAATGCTAGGGACGATCTGGGGCTGAGTCCTGGGGTCCCGAAGACTTACCAAAGAGGAGACTCAAGGAACTTGTACTATGACGTAAGTCTTTAGGATCTACCTCAAGGTTGGAGCACATGTCATCCTGAAGGAAGACAAGGCTCATCCAGCAAACTACAGTCTCCACATACTGCAGGACCCAGAAATTCTATGGTAATAGAAAGCTCCCCTTACCTACTGTTATTAGGTTGCTGTAGGTCTCTAGCATCACATCTCGATACAAACTCCTCTGGGCAGGCTTCATTTGCAGCCATTCCTCCTGGGTGAGGTCCACAGCCACGTCCTTGAAAGTCACTGTTTTCTATAAAAACACAATCTCAATTAATCAGGAGTCATCAAAATTAGGGCCTGTGATCAAAATAAGAATTCATTTAGCAAGTAACCAGAAGTCAAAGCTTGTTAAAAATTGTTTTTGAAGTCTTCATAGTTACCAAGTTTCGCAGTATAAAGGGGTAATTACTGAGCGAGCAGGCATTCATTCATCCTCAATCATTAGTGGAGGGCAGTGGGCACTGACTTCTTACTGTGTCAGGGCTCAAACAGCCGGACATGAGTCAGGAGTAAGCAGCTCAGAGCTGACAGGCAATAGGTATTTCATTTAGTGAGGAAGGAAACAGGGCAGGGCAAAGGGCAAAAGAAAGAGGCAGGCAGGCAGGAAAGGCATGAATATTGAAAAGGTAAAGCTTAGAAATCCTATTGGACTTCTATTGGTTTTTTTTTTTTTTTTTTTGCCAGAGCTGAGGACCGAACCCAGGGCCTTGCGCTTGTAAATCCCCAACCCCTGGACTTCTAGATAAAGCATCTAGTGCGCAGTCAGACATAGGATGAAGAGGAAGAGAATGTGTGAGTCAGCAACCTACAACTGGAGTAAACCACGGCCGGCAAGTGTGAACGGTTCAAGAGAACACAATAGAGTGCTAACGGGGCTAGAGAGGACTCAGTGAAACATCGGAGAAACAGACTCAAGGTTTTATGAGGATTAACACTGTGATGCTAGCATAATGGAAATAATAAAAACATGTTGAGTATTTCTGGAGAAGAATGTGACTTAATGACTAGTTCTTGTTTTTCAACTGTTACAATGTCTAATATCCAAGTAAAAAGGAAAAGTGGTTTATCTGGGATGTTTGTAAGAAAGGAAAGCATCTGTACAGCCACTCTTTGGGAAGAATTCATTCAACAGCAGAAAGGTGGTGAGATAAAATGACAATTACAGATGGACTTGCTGCAGGCCACAGGAGTGTATCCTAAGAACTCAGCTGGTTATGGCAAAGTCACTACCTGGAAGGATCAAGGATTTCCTCCAGAGGAAGCCAAATCCCAAGGAGTTTTTGGTGTTACTTGGCTTGTTATATATCAGCTGTCTTCTGTTATGAAAATCATGTGTGCCTTCATAGTTTTCCCAATTGACTTTTCTCTAAGAAGGGCTAACAGTGTGGACTGATCACTCTCTGGACATACACATTCCAAGTATTTGGAGAACAGCCTCAGGAAAGGCTTCCTCTGGAATCAGATATCTCCCTTAGCCACTTTCAAGGATTACAGGAAACACCGCCCAGGTGGGCGCCCAAATTCCGAGGATAACAATGATAACAGCCCACGTGCAAGTCTCCTGACTTAAATTCCAGAAGGAGACACCGCCCAGGTGGGCACCCAACTTTCAAGGACTAACTGTGATAGCAGCCCACATACCAGTCTCCTGACTTAAGGTAAATTCCACAAAGGGACACCACTTGGTCAGGTGGACATTAAGTAATAGCTTTACACAATTTAGCTCGGACCCTCCCTTTTTATACCGGGACTTCCAGTGCACGGACAGAGAAAAGAGAATGGAAGAACTAGGTGGGTAAGAACTTGAGAGGAACAAACTGAGATGGGGAAGAACTAGATTGAAGGGCTAGAAGAGAGTACTAGAGGAATGAGATGGAAGATGAGGAAGAGCCAGATGGGGAAGAACAAGATGAGGAAGAGCCAGATGAGAGAGAAGGAGATGGGAGAGGAGCTGATAGGGGAAAGAACTAGATGGATGAGAACCTACAATGGACAGAACTAGATGAAGGAATTAAGATAGAACCTAGAGGGGACAGTAGATAGATATAGAGAGAAATCAGGCAAGAAAGGAGCTAGCCATGAGAGCAGAATAGAAGCTGTGTAGAGAGAGAACTATCACAGAATTATAAAGTGCATGAACTAAGGAGTTTCGTGTACATAGATTCATTTCTTTTCATCAAAGATTAATTATCAACTGCTTGTAGATTCTTCCCGGACCCTGGGAGGGGACTATTGAGGGGCTGGACCCTCATAGTCCCCGATATGGACTGAGCTGCAATAAATGCTTCTAGGAATTGATCTCTTCGCTATTAAGATCATTCCTGTCATCAATACTCTACTGGCATTACTATCATCTGCAGAGTATTTAAGATATGTGAGGCAACACAGTAATTTCTCTTGGCATAGTAACTTTACTTGGCTTTGAGACACTTGCTGTGTAGGTCTGGTTGGCCTGGAATTCTACCTGCCCCTGCCTCCTGAGAGCTGTGATTAAAGGCATGCAATACCACACCCAGCTACATATTAACTTTCAAAATTTTCCTAAAAAGGCTACGAGTAGGTATTAACACTATCTATTTAAAAGTTAAAAGTACTGATGCTAAAGTGATGCACCCCCATCACAAGGTTAGCATAGGATAGAGCCAAGCAATGTGGCTGTACAGCTATAGGTTTTTACCCATCATGCTATGCTTTCTCTTCAAATCAGCAGGAAGGGTCTTTGAACGCTACAAGTAACAATTTAAGATGTTAAATGGACACACAAGGACTCCTGGACCTGAAACTCTTTCTATAGCTGGGGCTTTGTGGAAAACAGGTGCATCATCCATGACAAGAATTCATAGGAAAAAGACACCAAACAGTCCAAAGTTAAGCATTGCAGCACACAGTCCAAAGTTGACAGAGAAGACTGATAAAACAGCAGGACAAAGGGTGAGGAGAAAACCAGACATGGAAAACTAGCCTTGGATGCAATAGTTTGTGTGATCACTGCATCACAAATACAAACATGAAACATTCTTCTTGTTACTGCCCAAAATCAGACCAACCAAACTCATCAAATATTCACAAGAACTATTTGAGATTTTGGCCTATCTCTGTAATTACATGTGAAGTCAAGATAAACACCAGCAGGGACAATATAGGGAAACTGGTCTCAAAAACGAAAGTGGGGGGGGAAGACTTTATATGACGAGGGAATTATTAAAAAACAAAACCCCTTTAGCTAAGGCTGGAGATATAGCTCAGTAGTTAAGAGCACTCTGCTCTTCAGACGACCAGGTTCAATTCCCAGCACCCACATGGTAACTCAGAACCCTCTGTAACTAGAGATCTGGGACACCACACAGAGGTGATGCACAGACATACATGCAGACCATACACTCACACACATAAAAACAGTAAATAAAATGCTCATGGGGAAAAAAATCTTTAGTGCAAATACTTGGTATTTAAGAATGGATACGCAAAAATAAATTAATCTTACACTTTAAAAGGCTATGTGTGTACATGCGAACATCATATTATATGTGATTATATGCCTTAATTTATAAAAACTTAATACCTTAATGCTTTCAATAAGTTGAACAAACACTTGTCAAACCTAAGTAAAGAATAAGATACAAATAGTAGTTCAAGAATTTAAATAGAGCATGCAACAGAAGAACAGAATGGTGAGTCGTTTTTTGTTGTTTTAGAAAGGGTCTCTTGTAGTCCAGGATGGCCTCAAACCTGCTACACAGTTGAGAGATGGAAGGGTCCAAACCCTGCTTTGTATTTTCCTGTCAATTAATTTGTACAATGAAAACAAATACTGTCCTTTAAAAAAAAAAAAAAATCTCAACATGGTTTCTATAACACTGCCAAACAAACAAACAAAAACAAAAGACAACCCCCAACAAAAAGACTATAGGTGAAGAAAGATTGTTCAACAAAAACCGATACCTTACTACTTATTTGTTGATGCAAACAGGCGTTTTTATTAATCTGTAGGGAATTTGGGCAAGTGCAAAGACTTTAAGAAGGCATTATATAACTGGGCATGGTGGTGCACACCTTTAGTCCCAGCACTTGAGAGGCAGAGGCAGGAGGATCTCTGTGAGCTTGACACCAGCTTGGTGTCAACCAGAGTGAGTTCCAGGACAGCCAGGGCTACAATAAGAAACCTTGTCTCAAAAAACAAAAACAAAACAAAAAAAGGGCATTATATGCAAAACATGCTGCCAAATTCCATGTGTCTTGAGAATGTGTCCTGAGATGAAAACAGCAACATGGAAAACAGTCTGCCTTTTCTTCTCGACATTTATTTTTAAGTTATATCTCAGGGCTGGGAAGATGACTCAGCCATACAAATCTAATAACCAGAGTTCGAACCCCCAACCCACAGCAGAAGAGGAAAATGAGCTTGCAAAAGCTGTCTGCTGACCTCCACCAGTACACTGTGGCATGTGTGCACTAATAAATAATGTTAAAGTTCCTCTCAGATTCCACTGTGAAAGCTAATTAGTTACACAGCAGCACACTTAATAGCAAAGGAAGTCAAGACAATTTCCTAAGGGAGAATTTGCTAAGCAGCATGGGGAGAATGTTGCTCAGTCCTAGAAAGGTATTTCTGAAGTCAGTCTGTCTCACCAGACTGCACAGGGAATGAAGACACCGGCACATCCACCAAAACAAGCCTGGACATCAGAGCTGCTGGTCTGAAGTTGTATTTGAGCAGTGGATGGCAGGACTGATCCTACCCATGTGGCTCCATCTGCCAACTTACTGGAGACACTGATGAGAACTAAAGAGATGGCTCCTGTTTTTCTAATTTTATTCTAAATTTATTTTACTTTATGTGCATGAATATTGCCTGCATGCACGTATATGCAGCAAATGCATGTCTGTTGGATCCCCTGGAGCTGGGATTAACTAAGGTTGTAACCGACCATGTGGGTGCTAGAAATTGAACCTAGTCCCCTGCAAGAGTGACAAGTGCTCTTAGCTGATTTCCCCAGCTCCTGAGAAACTACTTTCAAGAACGAAACACACTAAAAATTAAAATTAGAACCAAAGTATCTGATGAACACTTGGAGACCTTCAACTATATCCATCAAACCAGACAGCGCTGTGTTAGTTTCGGTGTCAGTATTCCAGTAGTTTCGTGTCAGCTGGCCTCTCTTCTTTTACATTGATAATAAAAGTACATCCCATCACTGAAGTTTTATTACTCACAGATATGTTAGTTTTCTTATTAGTGACTGTAAAATGTGGATCTGCTTGATGAGTTTAAAGTCTCTGAATGGGGCACAAAATAATTAAGATTATGTGAGGACTATTTTTTGCTATTTATGGTGGAGGACATCATGAACATTTGACACTTTAAAAATTATTATGCTTATTTACTTTTTATGTGAGATGCTGTGCACATATACCTGGGTGTAGAGGTCAGAGGGCGTCAGTTCTTGGTCTTTTTTGTTAGTTTGTTTTCTCGAGACAGGGTTTCTCTGTGTAGCTTTGTGCCTTTCCTGGAACTGGCTTTGGAGACTAGGCTGGCCTCAAACTCAGAGATCCACCTGCCTCTGCCTCCCGAGTGCTGGGATTACAGGTGTGCACCACCACTGCCCGGCCGAGGGCGTCAGTTCTTAAGTTCCATTATGCGGGTCTCAGGGATTGCTAGGAGAGCACTCTATCCCCAGCCTCAATAACCACAGCAAATATTTCTATCTGCTGTCATTTCATCTGTCCTACACATGGTTTTAATTTACGATTCTTTGCTAGTGTTTGTGTGTTTAATATGTGGCCCAAGACAATTCTTCATCCAATGCAGCCTAGAGAAACTAAGAGGCTAGGCTAGGCATTGTTTTCTTGAACATGATATGGAAAAAATAAAAAATAAAAAACAAAACTCTTGCAAATTTAATAAAAGACAAATCAATTTAGGACTTGGGAAGTGGCTGAGCAAGGCTGATAACCCGAGTTTCATCTCTGGAAGTCATATAAGAAGCTGGATGTGGTGATACACACCTGTAATCCAGCACTGCTATGGTGAGAGGGAGGCAGACCTAAGAGAATCTGGGGGAAGCTTGTGGGGCTGCTATCCTGGAGTACACACCACAGCAGCAGAAACAAGAGAGACCTTGCTTCAACATGTGGAAGCCAAAAACCAACTCCTAAAGTTGTCCTGTCCCCTCTGTGTGCTCCCTGTGGTATGCACACATTCATCCACCTACCCCAACCCACATAGTAAATTAATTTAGAAAAGACAACCTGGGTCAGCAAGACAGCTCAGTGGATAAGGACACTTGCAGCCAAGACTAACAACCCCGAGTTAAATCCCCAGGACCCACAAGGTGGAAGGAAAGAACCTTCTGACTTCTACATGTAGGTCCTGGCACATGCCCCCCCAAACCTCAATAAACAAGTGTAATTCTTGTTGTTTTTGAGATAGGGTCTCATTATGAAGATCAAGCTGGGCTTGAACTCACAGAGATCTGCCTGCCTTTCTGCCTTCTGGGTACTAGGAATAAAGGTGTGTATCACCATGCCCAGAAAACAAGTACAATTTAAAAAAAAAGGGAGAAACCAAGGCTGGGCACAGAAGCACTTACTTGCCTTTAATCTCAGCACTTATGAGGCTGAGGCAGGAGGAGCTGTGAGTTGGAGGCCAGCCATGGATACATAATGAGACCTTGTCTCAAAAAGAAAAGGTGGAAAAACAAATGGTGGAGAGCAACTAAGGAAGACATCTGGTGTGCACCTCTGGCCTCTACAGACATATGCACACACATGCAAGCATGCCCCCCATGAGTATGTACAGATACAACACACACAAAATGAAGTACTGATACTGATACAAGCTGCGGAACCCAAACAAACCTTGAAAACATTGTGTCTTATGTTATGTGAGACTATTTATATGAAAAGTTGTAACAGGCACACAGTTCTACACAGAAAGAAAGTATACTTGTGCTTGTCAACACTGGAGCCTTGGGGGGAAATGGGAAGTGAGGGCTAGCAAATACACGGTTTCTTTTTAGGGTAATAAAAATGTTCTAACAATATGCTTATGGCTATGAATATAATAAAAAAAAATGAGTGACTACTTGAGGTAATTTTATGACATGTAACTTATATGTCAGTTCTTTTTTTAAGTTATGAAATTACATTCTCTATGTTTAGGATCCTTTAAATCTCAGCATAAAATAATTTCATGAGCCGAGGATGTTGTATAACATGCATGAGGACTTGGGTTTGATACAGCGCTGCAAAAGCTACTTTCAGATGTTACACGATAAACTGACTACTGAGCATACCTTACACTCTGCTTACCTAATGTCCCACCTACTAATGTGGGCTAGTCCCAGCCATTTGCTGAGGTTAAAGGAATGTTAGTGCACAGATAAGCAAACACTCACACATGATTCCGCCCTTTAACCTGACTTGTGTAGTCTAGTGATGCAACAAAGAGCCTGACTCAGGGAGCTGCAGCCCTGTCATCCACAAGTAACACACAGAGCAGACCTGAGCTCCCTGCACAGCCCACATCAACCTCCAAGCAGAGCAGCCCAAGCAGTTAACCAGGGACCCTAGGAAGGACAATAAATGTGTGTTATATCACACAACAAACAAACACAAAACAAAACAAAAAACCCCAAAGCATGTAAGATAGATAATTGACACATTCTTGGCTGCAAACCAAATCTCAAGGTAGTATAGATACTCAAATGAAGCCTGGTTTAGATGTTCTTAGTGGTTAATAACAATGCCCTGTGTTCCAATAATGTAAGCCTAATCCTCGCTCAGAATTGACTGTGTAACCTTCACAAACAGCAAATTTGAGCCTCCCAATTTCCTCATCTGGAAAGTAGCACTGCTCTCAACCATTCAATGAAGGTTTTAGAAATGGATCACCCTCTGGAATAGAAACCAGAAAAAGGTGTTTACAAAACAAAACAAAACACCCAAAAAACAAAGCCCAGTTCTTTCCCAGTGGCTCCAATAAATTAGTAAACCCCATATTAAAACAAACAAACAAACAAAAACAAACCTTGCAACTCTGGCAAAAAGTCAAAGCAAATGACAGACTTACAAGGAAATAGACCAGGCTGCCCGGGGCTTGCTCTATGTTCAAGGGTGATCTCGACTTTCTGATCCTCCTGCCTCTACGCCTAGTTCATGCAGCAGGGCTGGGATCCAATACAGGTGCTCTCTGTGCATGCTAGCAGAGCACTTTATCAACTGAGCTATAGCTCAGCCTCACTGTGTAAGACATGCAATCAGTGCATTACAACTTAACTGTTTTCTTTAATGCATCAACTCCCTTTATATACATATACAAAACATCCAGATCAATAGCAAGTAACAGGGGTTTAACCTAACAAAACAGATTCACTAAGGTACAAATAAAAAGGACAAATGACAGGGATAGACCAAATGGCAAAACCCAGAGTGTGGGTACTAGAGTCAAGTTGTGAGGGCTTGAACCCTGAGCTCATTACACACGGGCACATGATTCTATAGGCTTCTTAGCCGTTTTCACTTCCTGTGTCTATAAAAACTAAAATAACATCTATGTCACAGCCTTCGGATTATGGCTACATGAATTAAGCTATACAGAGCTCATAGCAGAATAATCTGGAACACAACAGTCACAAAGCTGTGGCACACAGTCCTGTAGAGGATTCTTCTAACTGGTATGTAATCTATTCATACACAGTTAAGAACTTCCATGGACAACATCTATATCCTGATTCTACAGTGAGTTTGAAACTGGTCATTGTTCCTGATATATATGTGTAAATACATGTATATACATAGATATTAAAAAACTCCCTAGCCTTGCCTTCTCGTAACAGGTATGGAGGTTTTACCAGTGTGTGTGTAAATGTTGCAAGCCCCAAAAGTATATGAAGTGGGATCTCACCTGATTATGACAAGCTAGTACCTGGAAGAAGCCAAGGGCCTTCCAGAGGTCAAGCTGAGGCTCCAGGAGCCTTGGTGATCTTGGCTTTTGATTATTAACCGTTTCCTACTATGAATTTCTCGTGTGCAATAGCTTTTCCATCGTTCACTGGGCACAATTTCCCCTCTACTAAAGGATTATTTAGATAACCTTCTATGCAGCCAGGATCCCTAATTTCAGGCCTTTCTGTCATTATCTCATTGGCAGCATCTGGCCAGGATCTTCCCCAGATGGTATCTTATCAGAAATACCTCTGTACTCTCTAAGAACAGACTTAAACATCCAGACTATCAGTTTGAGAAGGCCTGGCAGATATGTTAATTAAGCTTAACTTTCTCCTTTCCAAAGTCTTATCTCTAGTTTTAGAACCACCCTTAACAATTAACTCAGAACTAAAGGGTTCCAACTTACAGGTATATCTAGCTGTGACAGAAGTTGCCGAGCCAAGTTGCCTAGTGACTGAGCTCACTTGCCAGAAATGGCAGGAGCAGAGATAGTTTGGAGAGATAAGGGTCAAAGGGATAAAAAGGCAGTGTTGTTTTCAGAGGGGAACTAGACAGAGAAGAGAAAAAGAGAATGGAAGAACTAGATGGGGAAGAGCTGGATTGAAGGGCTAGAAGAGAGTACTAGAGGAACAAGATGGAAGATGAGGAAGAGCCCAATAGGGACAAACAAGATGAGAAAGGAGGAGATGGGCGAGTAAGATGGGAAAGAACCAGATAGATGAGAACCTAGATAGGGCAGAACAAAGATGAGAGAATTAAGATAGAACTTAGAGGGGACAGCAGATAAACACAGAGAGAAATGAGGCAAGAAAGGAGATAGGCATGAGAGCAGAGTAGGCGCTGTATAGAGAGAACTGATTCAGAATAATAAAGTGTATGGACTAAAGAGTATCGTGTATGTAGATTCATTTGGTATTGTCAAAGATTATGAATCATCAGCTGATTGTAGATTCTTCCCAGACCATGGGAGGGGACTATCTAGGGGCTGGACCCTCATAGTCTCTGTTATGTAAATACATGTACATACACACCCTAGTTTTCCCTTCTCACAACAGTTATGGAAGTTTTACTGAAGTAACCCAAATCAGTCAATCTTTTCCTCTGTCTTCTAGGTTATACTGGTGTACTGAACAGAATCAGCACATCCAAAGAGCAGCTCAGAAAGGAGAGACTCCATAGATAAAGAGAATAAGCAGTGCCAGTCAACTATGGAGCACTGGTACCCTTGACAACCAGACATTCTTATGGGATGAGTTCCATTACTATCCCCATTTTAGATTAAGAAACTGAGGCACAAAGAAAGTAAGAGACTTCTCCATCCATTATCATGCATTTATAGTCAGTCACCAGTCAAAATTTGAACTTTTAAGTCTGTTTAAGGCTAGAGAAACATTACGCCAACAGGAGAAAAAATCCTATGAGCCATTAGATCAGTGGTTCTCAACCTGTGAGCTGTGACCCTTTTGGGGGTTGAATGGCCCTTTCACAGGGGTCACCTAAAACCATCGGAAAACACAGATATTTACATTATGATTCATAACAGTAGCAAAACGAAGTTACGAAGTAGCAACAAAAGTCATTTCATGGTTGGGGGTCACCACAACGTGAGGAAGGAACCGTATTGAAGGACGGCAGCATTGGGAAGGTTGAGAACCACTGCTCTAGATCATACAGCAAAAAGAGTCTGTCTGCTTCATGATGATGAGAAAAAGGTAGCCAAGAAATAAAAGTTCAAAATAAAAGATGACCAACTTCAAATATAGAAACAGAAAGACTCAAGAACACTGCATTGAGCCAGTGAGATGGCTCAGAAGGTAAGGTACTGGATACCAACCCTGATGGTCTGAGTTCAATCTCTGGGAACCATATGGTGAAGGACAGAACTGACTCCAACGAGTGTCCTCTGACCTCCACACTTACACATGGCATACATATTGCCCCCCCCCCCCCATAAATAAAATAAAGGTTGTTTTAAGAAAGAATTCTGGCAAGGTCTGGTGGCATGTGCTTTAACCCTATCACTTGAGCAGCAGAGGCAGACGGAGGAACACCGCTAAGTTTGAGGCCAGCCTGTTCTACAAAGCAAGCTCCAGACAAGTCAAGGCTACACAGCTAGACCTTATCTCAAAAACAAAAAAAGAATACTGCATCTTCTAAGATCATTAACGATGAAGAGTTGGAAGGCCACAAACAACAGAATCACAAGGATGCCACAGAATATCCATATAATTTAGTTTAACTTGCTACCAAAAGCTGAAACTGAAAAACAAACAAAAAACATTTGAGTAGGACTGTTCCAAAGAGACATGCAACTCCACATACTATTCTACATAATTTTTCTTTGGCCAAGACTGACTTGTAAAAATTGAGCTTTAAAAAAAAAAAAAAAATCATGGAACTATTTTAGAATTTATTTTTTGGTTTCAGTGACAACAAAAAGCTTTTGCTTTCCTTAGTTTTTTTTCTTCAGAAACTACAAGTTATGGAATGGATTTTATGTCTGTTTGCTTTGACTCTCTAGATAACATTCACCTTCGAACCCAACCAGTTAATCCTGCAGCACTTATTTCTTCACACCGTACTTCCTTTCCCCTGGCTCTCATTTTTTTTAAATCTTTTTTTTCTTTCATTTCATTTTTCCCAGCTTAGCAGTAGATTATAGGAACTCACAACAACTGCACTGCAAAACAAAGCCGGGAAAAATTATGTTTTGGACGTACAAAAGATCTGGTCATGTCCTCTTCTTTCTGGCAAAGTGCAGAGTCCTGGGAACACCAAGCTGAGGAAAGAGAAGCAAAAGAGATTTGCTCAGAATTCCAGACAAAGGAATGTGGAGAGCTTTATGACCAGATGCTCTAAGATCCTCTAGAAACTTGATCCTTAGCACCATGAGAAATGTTAAGTACCACATCAATCTCCAGAGACTCCAGACAAATGTATGAAGAGAACTAAACTTACACTTGTGGTCTGATGTAATTTCAGGAGGTTAATAAATTGTCCAATGACCCTACTGGCTACAGAGCAGCAATACAGTATTTCTTTAAGAAAAAGTCCTGACCTGATGATACAAAGTGTAAAAATCTGATTAATCAAAAATTAGCCATATATAGATGTTATTCAGAAAAATGACAATGAATAATACCCAGGTAAAAATGTTCAAGTAGCTGTAGCTGAGAAGTAGGACCAGGAATAAGGGATGAAACAGGAAACGCCTCTCTCCAGTTTATAAGACCATGTTTTAAAATACATTAAAATAAATTGTTTAAGAAAGGATGAGCCAGTAAAATGGCTCTTCAGGTGAAGGTACCTGCCTTCAAGCCTGACAACCTGAGTTCCATTCCTAGGAGAGAGCCAATACCTGCAAGTTTTCCTCTGGCCTCCACACATGCACTGTGGAATGCCTGAGCCTACATACATGCACATGCATAGATACAAACACACAAAATAAATAAATATGAAATTTTAAAAAATCAGTCAAATTAACAAAATAAGATGTCTATCCTGTATAGTCAGTAAAACCCATGTGAACTTCCATGACAGGAGCATCAAGCTTCCCAAACTCTCACATTTCCCAAGGACCCACGCTCTGCTCTTGCCCTCACCTCTTCTCCACATGGTCTGGGTCAAACACTCCATGTTGTACAGCTGTCGCTGGTATTTCAAGGTTGAGATGTCATTTGGATCTTGCTGGCTCTGGGAAGGACTGGTCAAGATGGTCAGAGTCCACCCCTGCCCAAGACTCCTGAGCTTCTGGTGTGGGTCTCAGTCAGAAGATGGCAGACACCTGTTCTCAGGCTTCACACTCACACCACAGGTCTGTCTTAGTGTAGGGGTGGTAGGACCTGTAGGCTTAGACCAGAAATCAAATTTGCCTCCTGCATTCTCGCAGGCTTTGTCATAGCCAGCCTCAGAGACAGCCACGGTGGTCAGTATTTTCCAGTAGGTGACTGTTGTTTCAACATTACGTTTTCAGACAATGTGATACATACCAGGAGATAACTAATACTGCCCCAACACTCACTCCCTTGTTTGCAACTCAGACTCTGAGTCACTGGCTAGAGATACTAGATGGAAAGCCAGGTGGGCTCAGGGACCAAACCCAGACTCAGTACCTCGGGCTAAAGTGAAGTACTCAACAGAGACACCAAGATTCCAGAAATGAAGTGATGCTCCACATCTGAGTACAGAAATTCGGCCTCGATGCAAAGACAGACATAATGCTGAACCAAACAGACAACCTAGGGCTGGCAACAAAGTTACTGTTGGAGCTTGGTGACCTGAGTTCTGCTCCGAGCCCATCAAAAGACAAAGGGAGGACGGTCTCCAAGAGTTGTCAGAGTTGTCGTCTGACCTCCACACACATGCTGTGACATGTGTGCACCTCACAAGCATGCGGTGATGAAGTCTTTTGAAAAATACTCAGTCATAGAAATCCCATGTTGGAGCAAAGGGAGTTGCATTAAAAATCCAGCAATTGCTGTTCTCTATCTGAATTGCACTGTAATTTAGAATTTCAAGGCTTTTCATTTGAAGTAAAAATCATAAACTTGTCACATGATACCAGATACAAATAAATGAAATGGCTACTAAATCAGTTTACCATCTATGAGCCTTTACTAAGAAAAAAAAAAACCCAGAAAAAAGTGAATGCATCTTTGTTCAGTATGATAAAACTAATAAAGCAGAAAGATTGTTTTAATGAAGCTTGGTGTTATGCTTGAGATACATCCTAATATCTTTCATATTGTTACTTTTATTTTTTTAAATCAGGGCCTTACTCTGCAACCCAGGAAGGCCTGTAAGTTACTATGTAGTTCAGGCTGGCTTTGAACTACATTTACCTAGTTTACATCTTTACTTTTTATTCTACAATTCTCAAATTCTAAAAAGTGGTATAATTGGGGTTAGGGATTTAACTCAGTGGTAGAGCGCTTGCCTAGCAAGCACAAGGCCCTGGGTTCGGTCTTCAGCTCAAAAAAAAAAAAAAAAGTGGTATAATTTATATTATAGTATCTACCCACTGTCTTTCCAATATAAACTTCATGAGAACAGTAATTTACTTCTAATTTTGTCAATGATACGTGATTTAAAAATAAGATATGTAGCCATTACAAGTATGGTAGAAAAAAAACCTAAAAAAAGAGAGTAACCAATTAAAAAAACAACAACCAAGCAATCTTCCTCCCGTGTCTAACACTCAACATGACTGAAAGCGAGTGTCAGACTCTTTGTATCCTTTTGTTTATAGCAGTGCCATTTGCAACAGCCAAGTAGTAGATGATGTGTTCACAGATTCATGAAGAGACTAAAACGAGTTATTCAAGCACAACATATTATTTAGGCTTAGAAGAAAATTCTGACACTACTAATCCACAAGAATGTCGAGGACTTTATGTTAATTAAACCAGTTACAAAAGGACACCTGCAGTACATGTCTTCTTACATTAAATACTTGGAATTCTTAAATTTAGACACAGAAAGTAGAATGGTAGTACTGTAATTGGGAGGAACGAGGAAAGGGAATTATTGTTTAAAGAATATCAAATTTTTAAGTAGGTGGGGAGTGAGGATGAAAATATAACATGTAAATGTACTCTATGCTACTGAATTATACGATTAAATATTAATATGATGAATTTTATATTGTGTATTTACCACAGTTTCAAGAACATACGTCTGGGATATCCCCTTAACCCAGCGTTCTGAGACAGTGTCTCTCTCTCACTGTACCTTGGACTAGCCTCAAGCAGCCTTGAATGTGAACGCCTCCTCCAGCCTCCAGGGTGCTAGGATTACCACACGGCTTGAGAATTTTAAAGGAGGAGAAAGTAATGTACTATCCAAGAATAACAGAAAAAGATGGCTACCCTATTGGTGCTCAAGCATTTAAATGTCGTATTTAAGTTTAGGTTTTGTTAAGAATACAGAGACAAGAACAGAAACCAAGCCAGTGAGGAAATAAAAGGAGTAAATGTAAATAATAAAAACATTTTTCAGTAATTATGATAAATAAAACAGAATTAAACTCACCTTTTAACCGTCAAACCAGATAAATGAGTTTAAAAGCTCAGCTGATACTTCTCATGAGACAAAAAGACAAAGGGTTTGGAATATAAAATTCCCGACAAATGCAACTGAAAAGGAGAGAGAAAGCAGTATTACCAAGCAAGAACACTTGCACTGAAAGGTAGCCCCAGAATGAAGACTGATGTGTCTTCACGTGGCAAACAGTTATTTCGGTAACACTGCCCTCTTCAAACTGTAAATGGATTACAAGCTTACCCACACAACTTTTCTTTGGCTAAAGTAATACGGACACATTTGGAAGCAGGTTTTAGAGCCCTTGAATGATCCAGTAACTCAATGAGAAAAGAAATGTCTTCAGAACCAGTTCTTTTTAACCAGAGGCCCGGAAGAAACAAATGAAGGGCAGATCTGAATGCATGCTACTGCTCGGCGATTCAAACAAATGCAGCCGGGATCAGCTAAATGCAGTGGATCTGCTAACATGAATTAGAGAATGAATCCAAGCTGATGTTTGCTACTGAGCTTAGGGATTTTTTTTTTTAAACTGGCATAATTGAAGCGCTAGGCTGATCCCCAACACGGCATAAATAAATAGATAGATAGATAGATAGATAGATAGATAAAAATAAATAACATAAGCCATGCAAGCCATTAGATAATAATGAACTTGGAAAGTTATAAAAAGAAAAACTGAAAAGTTACAGAACAAAGTGTTGGGGCGAGGGAAGACCAACGCGGGAGGGCCAGTGAAGGAGGAATCCTTAAAGAAATACTTAATTTTTTCTTACTTTCTCGTTATGCCACATGCTACAAACCCAAGAGAGCCAGAACCAGCACACCGTACGATCACTCACACTCGCCACACAACCCTCACGCACCACACCCTGGCTCACTCACAAACCACCAAACACCACCTTGACACAACGCCCACACCCACACAACGACACCCCTCAAAATCATCAGAATCACACACACACTCACCAAACGTTCACAAGTCCGTCCTCTGGCCGAGAGCCCGCGCTCAGTCCGCAGCCCACAGCCGGCGCAAACCGGATCACTCGGGCCGCCCCCTCGCTTCCTGCGCAGGGGTCCCGGCAGCGCCACCAGCCGCAAGCCCCCGAAACGCAATCCAGAGACACCGCATGCAGGCGACCCACGGACAGGTCCGAGACTCAAGCAGCAGCGCACGTCCGTTATGTCCCGGAGAACAGATGCTCCCAGAAGGCCTCGCGGCCCGATCCCACTTCCGGCCAGCCCTCTGGCTGCGTTTCCTGTGTAAGGGACCCGAGAGCTGGCCGGGGCCGCCCGGGTGGCCGAGCCCTTTAGCGCCGGATATGGTGACGCTGGCAACGAGGCTGCGCTGGACTTGAACAGCTGCGGGAGCAGCCAGAGGAGGCGCGGGGGGCACTTGGTGGCTGTACCTTTGTGGACTACATTTCCCAGAAAGCCGAGCGGCCTGACCCGCCTCTCGCAGGAATTCGGGCGTTTCTACTTGCGGGGCGGGTCCCTTAGATCAGTGAAGCAAAGGGAGTCTAGCTTTGTACCGTATGGTTACTGTTAGGTGCTACAGGTTCCGACCTCGGACGACTGGAAGGGCTGCAGGGGAGGACAGGGGAGGCCCGTGCGAGCTGGAGCCCTGGGACTGGGCGGGCACAGAGCGCTGAATGGATTTTGTGGGTCTTCCGTAATAATTCTGTTGGCTGGTTACTGTGGAGTTGTGGCTTCAGTAAGACTGCGTGCGCCTAAACCTAAGTGGCGCCTTGCGTGTTACAATGGGACTCCTGTCACCTCTCTGGTGGTGACTTAAGAACTCTGACCCCGAACTGTCTCTGAGGTGAGGTCTGGTTCTAAACCGAGGCAGCGGTAAACGGAACCTTTCCTTCAGAGTCTAGACACTCAAATTGGGCAGGATGCCTGGTCTCTGATCGCCATTCCCTATGCATGATGGATAATGGGGATGAGACTGGTAATGATCTCTGGCCTAGGAAAAACCTGGCGTGTCACAATTATTTTTTTATGCTCCCAGTTTTACCCTTTGCCAGGTGAGTTGCCCAGAAGAGGGGAAGAATGCACGATGAACTGCAAATAATAGGCAAGGCATTCCTTTTGTATGCCTCCTGGAAATACTTGCTTAGTGATGGTTTATCATTTGAATATAGATCCCTATATTATCTCCATTGGAGAAAAGACTAGCTGTGCCTACTAATAGTTCCTAATATTCAACATACACGTAATGTTCACTTGTTTGAAAACTGCCTCTTGAAGCGTTAATCTAAAAAATATCACACCACAGCCTCTTCTTCTGCTTGCTGTCTTTTTAAGTGTGAAATTTACTATTTTAAATAAATAAATGATTATTTTAGAAATTTCAAAACTCAGCAATTACCAAGAAAAATTAAAGTTGAACAGGTAACTAATATTAATATTTTAATGAGTTTCATATTGTGCCAGTATCAGATTATGCTTCATGTACCATCTGTAGCTTACATTTTCACTAAAAATATCATAAATATTCTCCTGTTAGCAAATGGTTTTGCTAAGTTCCATTTTTAAAACACACATATTTCTTTGCATGAAAGAGCCAGAGATTATACTTTTCTTCAGATCATTTGTGTCAAGCTCTAAATATTAAAGATCTGTTAAGGGGCTGACGAGACGGCTCAGAGGTTAATAACATTTGTTGCTCTTGCAGAGGAGCTGGGTTTGATTCTCAGCACCCACATAGTGGCTCACAACTATATGTAACAACTCCAGTCCCCGGAGATCCAACAGGCACCAGGGTGCACATACATACAGGCAAAATATTTTTGTTTAAAACACAATTTAAAATTTAATTTTTTAAAAAGAAGACCTCTGAATCTCAAGATCATACAACTATTGTTTATTATTTCCCAAAGCTATGAGTTTCAACTTCCCATTTGGCTTTTGTATATGCTATAACGTAAGGGTCAGGTCTCCCCACCTTATTAATTCTCCTTTTCTCAAACTAGATATTGGAAAATCCTTTGGGCTGTTGTTAATCTGCAAATACATCTAGTATCTCTATATACATGAATATAATTCAGAGCTTGTTATTCTCTTTCATTGATCTAAGCACTGGGGAGAGAGCTCAGTGGTAAAGTACTTTCCTGGCTTACCATGGCCCAATATTTGCTGCTGTTGTCCTAGATTAAAATTTATGTTGGCTGGGTATGGTGTGTTGACTGGGTATGGTAGCGCACACCTTTAGTACCAGTGTTCGAGAAGTAGAGCAGGTAGATCTCTGTGAGTTTGAGGCCAGCCTGGTCTACAGAGTGAGGTCCAAGACAGCCAGTACTACATAGTAAGACCGTGTCTCTGAAAACAAACAATAACAAAATAAAATTTGTGTAGTCCTTATGATTGTTTTGTTCACCGTTTGGTATAATTTGATGGTTTCCATTCAAGTGATCAGTTTTATTTTTACTAAATACAACTTCTAGTTCAATACACTCTGGTTTCAAGATCTCTAAGCTTGCTTCATCCTTTAGAAGCTGAAGTGTGCAGTGTGGGAGGAAGATGTTCGATGTGATTTCTTCTCTAAACTTCTCTTCCTCCTACCCAATAGGCAGTCTTTATAGAGACTGTTCAATTAGAACCGTGATTGTGAAGAAGAAATATCTAGAAGATTTTCTTGATAAAACTGTTGGCCTGTCTCCTCTCTTTGAGGGGTGCTTTTCTGAGTTTCTCAGAGACGCCCTAATTGGAAACCACTTAATGCACATTAGTGTACTGAATCGTATGTCTCTTTACTTGAAGCAGTAGTCACAGTTCCTGGCATGTAGCTTGGCATTTTGTCATGCACTCTTTTGTTGAGGTCCCTTTATCCCATGATGGGTCCAAGTAAGAGAATAGGTGCCAGTCTGGTGCCCTCTAAACTCTAGAGAATATAGGGAAAATTATTTCAGAGCATCTTACCATTGTATTTCATACTCTTTGGTGTAGGTGGATCCTCTTGCTCCACCTAAGCAAAAAGAAGTAACTTTATTTCTTCTGTGAGATGGCAATATGTGTCCTCTTCTAAAACAATAGCCAATTCTTAGATACAGTCTAGATATCCTATAATTCAATTCTATCCCGAGTTAATACAGACACACTGGTTAAGGACCTCTGTCCTACAAGACTGCTCTAACTTCAGACAGCAGCCACAAGTCTTGTGTCGGACAGCAAACATAAGTTTACATTTGTCAGCCAGCCACAGACTGAGGGCTTCCCGCCCTTAGATTCAGTAATTGACTAGGATAGCTCACATGGAAGCACTATGCAGTGGTGCACCACATATCAATGTTGGGGTCAATTACAAACTTAAGACATGTTAAAAATTTATGAAGATAGCAGGCCCACTACTCAGTCCCACACTTGTGGTAGCCCTTTTTCCCCTCTTGCCATTTTCTCTATATGTTCAGTTAATGGTCCTTTGTGACTTTCTGATAAACATTTTCTAGCAACCTCTGGTTAGATATAAGTGGAGTGAGATTTTCCTGCCATGGTTGTTATTTCCTATCCATGTAGTAGACTTTTATGTCACGATTTTGTTTAGCTCACTACTACCCATGTATTTAGGATCATACAGATATTGTTAATCTGAGAGAAATAATACATAGACCTTGGATTCTTCCTGATACAGCTTTTGCTTTTCTGAAAGTAAATTGACTTGTTTCTACATTTTTCTGGATTCATGTACATGGTGGCTATTTTCCAAATCCATTTAACTTTCCTATTGGTTGCCTATAAATACTATTTTTCACATCATCAAACATCTGGAGATCTTCCTTATAGTTGTTTTCTTGGTCTACTGCCAGATGTTGTCCTGAGAGTTATCTTTTACAATTGTGCTTAGACTTCATTATTCCTATTTCTAAATATGTTGCTGGGGATGTCTTTCTGTATATTGTGAATGTGTTGCTCTGATTGATTGGTAAATAAAATGCTGATTGGCCAGTAGCCAGGCAGGAAGTATAATATAGGCAGGATAAGCAGAGAGGAGGATTCTGGGAACAGGAAGGCTGAAGCAGGAATCACTAGCCAGAGACAGAGGAAGCATGATGTGAAAGTAGCCGTAAGCCACAAGCCACATGGCAACTTATAGATTGATAGGAATGGGTTAATTTAAGATATAAGAACTGGATAGCAAGGAGCCTGCCATGGCCAAACAGTTTATAACAAATATAAGTCTGTGTGTTTACTTGGGTCTGAGTGGCTCCGGGCCCAGGTGCAATTGGAGAAAACTCTAGCTAAAATATATTTTTTCTTTTTCATGATTTTGATAGAAGATAGTCTAATAGCTTCCTAAGAAAATTATATTAGATATAATTTTATAATTCCATGCGGATTGAGAATTATCTTTAAAAAAGATTTATGTGTATAAGTGTTTTGCCTGCCTGTGTGTACATGTACCATGTGTGTTCCTGAAAGAACAGAAGGCAACAGACCCCTGAAACTGGAGTTGCATATAGTTGTGAGCTACCATGTAAGTGCTGGAAACCAAACCTAGGTCCTCTACAGTAAGCTCTTAACCACTAAGCCATCTCTTCAGCCTCAAGAGTTCTTAATTTAATCTTCACAGTAATGTAGTAAGTTGACAAAGTGTAGAGTTATGAGTCAGCATTGATTTCCCTTTATAATAGCAGTAAAGAATTTATTTGTTTTATTTATTTATTTATTTTCTTTCTTTCTTTCTTTCTTTCTTTCTTTCTTTTTTTTTTTAAAGACAGGGTTTCTCTGTGTAGTTTTGGTGCCTATCCTGGATCTCACTCTATAGACCAGGCCTTGAACTCACAGAGATCTGCCTGCCTCTGCCTCCCAAGTGCTGGGATTAAAGGTGTGCAACACTGATGCCTGGCTGATTTGTTTTCTTTTGGGTTCATGTGCAGCTATTAAGAAGTCTGTTGCCAGCCAAGCAGTGGTGGCTCACATCTTTAATCCCAGAACTTGGGAGGCAGAGGCAGGTGGAACTCTGTGAATTAGAGGACAGCCTGGTCTATAGAGTGAGTTCCAGGACAGCCAGGCCTATATAGAGAAACCTTGTCTCAACCCCCCCCCCCGGACAAAAGTCCATTGCCACTTGAGTTCCTGAAAGTTTTGTGGGTTTTTTTTGTTTTTGTTTTTCAGAGCTGAGGACTGAACCCAGGGCTTTGCACTTGCTAGGCAAGCACTCTACTACTGAGCTAAATCCCCAACCCTCCTGAAAGTTTCTTTATGGCTTTTCTTCTTTGGAGCGTTTATATTTGTTTTCCCCTCACATTCTAAAATCTTACTAAAAATATACTATATTTGTGAAACCCATTATATTTTCCCTTTCTTGAGGTTTAATGAGAGAGTAAGAGAGGAGAAGCACTGAGCTGGATGTTTTCTATTTCATGTCATTTGCAAAGTGCAATCTATTGCTCATCCATTGACACATCCCTTTGTTCACAGAAGACATGTCTTCTAGTAAATGATGTACTAGCCCTTCATTTGCTCAGCCCTTTCCTGCAGAGCCTCTACACGTCCTCTCTTCCACTGTGAAAGCGTGTTTCTTGTTTCCAGGGTCACTACTCTTCAGGCTGTTGTCCATACACTTCTCTCAGGAGGAATGGGAACACCTGGACTCTGATCAGATGAATTTACAGGAAGAAGTGATGTTGGAGAATTTCAGTCACCTGGTTTCAGTGGATAAGGACATCTACCCTCTGAAATTCAGACTCTGTCCTTGGGAATATCTCCCTTCTCCATTGAAGATTATTAAAGTAACCAGCTGAATTTCTGCTCCCTCAAGGAATGGTTTGAGCTGAATGGAATGGATAGGCAGCTTCATCTTCTCCATCTTTTTCTCTGTTCCTTTAATGGCTTCTTTTCCTTGGCTACCAAGGGACTGGATCTGATTTCTGGGAAACCCACAGAATAATCATGTCTCATGTCTTTTCTTTTGAGCTGGACTTTCCAATTCTAAACCAGCTGTGGTCTCCTTACTGGAACAAGGGAAGGAACTCTGGATGCTTGACAGAGAGCTAAGCAGAGGTCTCTATTCAGGTAAACAAGGGATGTCAGGTCCATAGCTTTCTTCCTGGGACAAATACCTTCCTTTGTTTCCAAAACAACTATTCTGTCTACAATTTAAAGCATATACTACATTTCTAGTTCTATAACACTGACTATCCCCACCCTAAGAAGTGTGTGTGTGTGTGTGTGTGTGTGTGTGTGTGTGTGTGTGTCTGTCTGTCCGTCTGTCTGTCTGTCTGTCTCTCATTTCCCTGTGCTAGTTTTTATTTCATATACTGTACAATTTAAATATTTTTGATCAGCTTGCCTATATGTAGCAGTTCATGATTTGATTTTAAAAAGTATAAATTAAGGCTGGGCAATAAATATTTCTGTTGATGAGGCGATTGCTGGGAAAGCATGAGGACCTGAGGTGGATCTTCATAATCCACAAACAAATGCTGGGCATGGTGATACATGCTTGTAATCCCAGCCTAACCATTGAGCTCAAAGACTAATGAGAGACGCTGTCTAAAAATTAAGGTAGATAGTAAGCCTGAGAAATGGTACCTGAGGCTGACCTCTGGCCTCTGTGCACATACACCCCTAAATAATCATATCATACACACAAAGTAAAACTTATTTTTACTTAAAAGTTTTAAGCCAGGTGTGGAAGTACATGCCTTTAATCCGAGCACTCAGGAGGCAGCTGGGTAGATCTTTGTATATTCAAGGCCAGTCCAATCTACATAGTGAGTTCCAGGCCAGTCAGGACTATATAGTGTGACCCTGCCTCAAAAAAGTTAAGTCTATCATATATTCAGAAAATGAAATGATTATGAACTGTCCCCAAATGAACTGTCCACTAAACTGTATCTTACATGAAAACTTCTTTTTATAAAAATATTTATTATCTTAGTATATGCCTGAGTATATGTATGTGCACCACATGTGTGCAGGTGCTTGTAGGGGCCAGAAGAGGGAAGTGGAGTGGAAATTACTGTGAGCCAAAGATGTGGGTGCTGGGACAGTTCATTTTACCATATACAGCATGATGAAATGTGAGAAGCAGGTTCCGGGAACTGCTCCAACCCTAACTGTGTTCTCTTTCTTGTCCCCAGTGCTGATCATATGAAAGCATTCTCTTCACACATTTGATCATGGAAATCAGTGGCAGAGGGTTTACCTAGCAAAGAAAGGCTCTTGGTTCAGTCCCCAGTACCACAAAACAGACAAGATGGCCCCCAAACACAGTGCTAAAGTCCTTATAGTATCCCAAAGAGAAGACTGTGCGATGTCTTTATGGAGAAAATAAGCGTGTTAGAGGAACCTTGTTTGGCTCTGAGCTATGCAACTGTTGGGCCGGAATTCAGGAATTGACAATAGTAAGACGTCTTGATCTGCACCAAGATTTAAAAATCTCAAGCTTTGTTGTACACATAAACTGCCTGGTGTTGGACTTTAGAAGTTTGAACCAACAGGCTACTGAGTTGTGTTGAACCAGATTCCTGTGCCCCACAAGGATCAATACTCTGCCTGCCCTGGTGTTTGCAAAGACCCCCCACTCTTCCAGGCTCTGTAATAGTGGGCAATCGTTGACACTAGTTTGTAGCTGTGTTATTCCGCTCTCTGCCTTGACCATTGTATTCACTGTGAGTATCTTCTTCATTCTGGATTAAAGTCGCATCATAATCTTAACTTGACTTTATCTGCAAAAACCTTATTTCCATAACAAATCATATTCACTGCTACCAGGAGTTAAGGCTTCATCATATTTTTTGGGGGGAGAACACTGAGGGTGAAGAGAATAGTACAGTTCAAAACTATAATATCCTGTCAAAACTATTTTATCTAAGGTATTTATAATTTTCTCCTATAAATGATTTGTCAAATGTATTTTAAAATGTGAATTTAAAGTCTAAATTAAAACTCTCTTCTTCCCCCAGAAGAAAAGACTTATACCAAAACTACATAAATACCCTCTAAGTGAAATTTAAACGTTTTTTTTCCTTCTTTTTCCTTTAAAAACATATAAATTTAAAAGGTTTCTTTATTCAATTTATTTTATGTGTGTGTATGTGTGTTGTATTATTGTTTTTTACTCTTCTGGGGGGGCTGCCACCCAGCTCCCAAATAAATCACTCATGGAGGCTTATTCTTAATTATGAATGCCCAGCCTTAGCTTGGTTTCTTTCTTGCCAGCTTTTCTTAACTTATTCCATCTACCTTTTGCCGATGGGCTTTTCCTGTTCTCTTACTTCTGCCTCTTACTCTTTCTCTGTGGCTTGCTGTGTAGCCGGGTGGCTGGCCCCTGGAGTCTTCCTCCTTCTCTGGCTGCTCTATCTTTTCACTCCTCCATCTCTTTTTTTCTCCCCAGAGTTCTCCCTCTATTCTCTCTGCCTGCCAGCCCCAACTATCCTTTCTCCTGTCTTGCTATTGGCCAGTTCTTTATTAGACCATCAGGTGTTTTACACAGGCACAGTAACACAGCTTCACAGAGTTAAACAAATGCAACATTAGCAAAAGTAACACACCTTAGAATAATATTCTACTACATATGTGTGTCTACATGTATGTATGTGTGCCACATTTATGCAGATGCTCATAAAGGCCACAAGAGTGTGTCAGGTTGCCCTGGAATTGGTGTTATAGGTAGTTGTGAGCTGCCTGATGTGGGTGCTAGGAACTGAACCTGGGTCTTCTGCAATAGCAGCAAGTGCTCTTAACCACTGAGACATTTCTCCAGCCCCTTAAAAATTATATTTTGAGCTGGGTGGTGGTGGCACATGCCTTTAATCTCAGCACTTGCAAGGCAGAGGGAGGAGGATCCCTGTTGTCTACAGAGCTGCCAGTGCTATACAGAGAAACCCTGTCTTAAAAAGCCAAGTGTGTGTGTGTGTGTGTGTGTGTGTGTGTGTGTGTAATTAACTAATGAACATTTCTTTTGTATAAAATGCTTCTGCAGTATACTCAATAAAATTTTCCTTCCTAAAGTAAAAAATGTATTATTAATAGATTTCCAGTCCTTACTATAATCCTTGTTATCAATTTGTTTTCCCTTACAGACTCCTATTCCTACACACACACACACACACACACACTCACAAACACACAAACATTGCTTTATATATATAATGTTGCAAAGATTAAATGATCTCCTAAATGTAAAATTAAAATATTGGGACAGTTTCTTAATATAATTAGTATCTAAATGGATATAATCTGATATTAATATCTTTTAAAAATATTTATTTTTAGATATTTTATTGCTTTGCCTGCATGTATGTTTGTGCATCATGAGCATACCTGGTACCGGTACCCTTGGAAGTCAAATGAAGGCATAAGCTCCCCTGGTGGAATTAAGGAGGGATATGAACTACTATGTAGGTGCTAGGAACTGAACCCAGATCCTCTGCAGAAGCAACAAGTGTTCTTAACTGCTGAGCCATCTCTCCAGCACCAACAATAGTATCTTCATCATTGCTAATGGAAAAGACTTTAACAACATTTTAACCCACAGTTGACATCAGGGGATTTAAGCCAAAGGCCAGTGAATGTGTTTTTAGGAATGTTTCTCACCGTAGAAAAGCTGCTGTTACTACTGGAAGCCATTGTCTGCATCTTCTGTCATTCTGACTTGTCAGTCATCAGATAGTAGCACCTTGTAACAAGTTGGATTGGTAGATGATAGGACACACAGGGAGACACAGTTTTGAAGGGGTGTGAACAGCTTAGAATTTACTTTCTCATGGCTGAAACCAGGTATAATGATGAGATTGAAGGTTCCTACCATAAGTATAACTATCTAATACTAATTTGGGGCCCTAAGTTTTGGGATAACTTGCTTTTCAGTAGATTTATGCCTTCTTTGCTGGTTGCTAACATTCCAGGCATGTGTCCTCTCAGGGTATTTATATGTATTGGCCCCTCTTCCTAGAACACTTTGCTTCTAGACAGTTGCATTGTTAGGTCCTTGGTTTGATTCTAGCAGCTACATGGTGGCTCACAACCATCAGTAACTAGAGTTCCAGTGGATCTAACACCTTCTTCTGACTTTCATGGGCATCAGGAACAGACACATACAGGTAAATATCCATACATAAAATAAAGATAAAAACTGAAAAGTCAAACAATTATCTATACTCATCTTCCCCACCCAGGTAACTGCTGTTAACAGCTGATTGTATATCCTTCCATATTTTTGTTCATATCACACACACACACACACACACACACACACAAGGTTATAAGTTCATCTTTTATAGTGCTAGGAGTTGAAGCCAGGGAATTGCAAGTGTTCTGTCTCTGAGCTACATCCCTAGCTCAAACTTTTGTTAAAATAGAATTATATATGTCATGCAAGATGTACCTTTAATTTAACAAACATTCCTACAAAGTAGAATTCCGGCTTCTTTACCTTCCACCCTGCCCCAATGTATTCACATATTTGACATTCTGTGCTTATTTCAGACATTTCGATATTTGTCTTTTGGCTTCTTCTTTTCCCTCTCTCTGACTCTACATAACCTACCTGCATCATCCACTTCCCACCATCCATGCACATTCTCCCATACTTTTACCCTTAAATATAAAATCACATATAAGCATACATGGGTACAGATTTATCATTTTAAACACCTGGAAATTTTGTCACTGTCTCCAATTACAAAGGGTCTTTTATGCACTTTGCTTTTTTTTTCACTGAAGAAAATACATAATTCAAGTCCACTAGCAAAGATTTTTTTTTAACTGCATTGACATATTTCCTAATATGTAACTGGCTTTACATTCTTGGGATAACAGTTATCGTAGTGTGTCATTTTTATGCATATTCAGAGTTGTATCAATATAGCTTTAATTATAATTTTATTTCTGTATTTGGGAGCAATGCTAATCCAAGTTCTTCCTTTTTCCAACTATTTTTATTCTGACTTCATCAAATAAGTTGGTGGGTACAGGCAATGGCTTAATTTAGTATAAAATTTGATAATGATTTTATTTTGTTTTTGAGAGGTCTAGCCTGGGTCTCTAACTCACGATGGAGCTGAGGATGGGTCTTCTTAATGTTCCTGCCTCCACCACCCAAGTACTGGGGTTACATGTGTGTGCCACCATGCCCTGCTTTGACATCTCTTTCTTTACGAAGAACAGCTAGATGGTTCAAGAGAAGACTCAGTGGTTAAGAGTACTGGCTGCTCCTCAGGAGAACCCAGGTTTAGTTTCTAGCACCCACATCCTAGAAGGTCAGATGATCTCTGGCCTCCTTGTGCTGCACAAACAAACATTCAGGTAAAACGCCCATACATGTAAAATTAAGTAAATAATAAAAAATTAAAATTAAAAAATAGAAATCATAATATTCTGAGTCCTAGAATACATTTGTTCCAGGACCTTTTGAAAATAGTCAATCATACTTTTTCTATCAGGTTTTCTACTTCAATTTTTATAATTTATAGTTTCCAAAAAAAAAATCCACTTTTTTTTTTTTAATATTTCTTGCTGGATGGTGGTACACACCTTTAATCCCAGCACTGAGGAGGCAGAGGCAGGCAGATCTCTGTGAATTTGAGACCAAAATGGTCTGTACAACAGTGAGTTCCAGGACAGCCAGGGATATACACAGAGAAACCTTATCTCAAAAAGCCCAAAAAAGTCCCATATTTATTGTGTGTCTGTGTGTGTAGTATCCATAATGGCTAGAAGAGGTCAGATCCCCTTGAGTTGGAGTTACAGGTGAGTCATGTGATGTATGTGCTGGGAATTGAACCTGGGTCCTCTGGAAGAGCAGTGAGTGCTCTTAACCACTGAGCCATCTCTCCAGCTCTCCCATTTCTTATTTAAAAATATGTTGTTTAGAATTGTACAAGGTATCTTTTTCTGATTCTTTTAGCTATAGGTGGAGTTTTTCATTGGGACCACTGATCAGCTCTGTCCCGTCAGCCACTCCCAAATAACCACACAGAGACTTAATATTAATTATAAATGCTTGGCTGATAGCTTAGGCTTATTTGTAGTTAGCTCCTATAACTTAAATTAACACATTTCTATTAATCTATGTGCTTCCCTGATGCTTGTTTACCTCACCTATGTACTTCCCATCCTATTGGCTCTGCGTTTCATGGAGTCTCTTCCTGACTCACAAGGCTCCATCCCTCTTCGTCTCAGCATTCCCTCTTCCCTGAAAATTCTGTCTATCCCTTGGCCAAGCAGCTTTTATTAACAATGACAGCAACACATCTTCACAGTGTAGAGAATGATTATTCCACAGCATTTAGCCAAGACACTAACTAGTTTGTTTGGGGCATGTGTATTGTGGTTTTCATGTGTGTGCAAAGTCCTGAGGTGGACACAGAGATCTGTCTCTATTTCTTCACCTTATTCATTGAGGAAGGTTCCAATTGGACAAAGATTTAGTATAGCTAGTTTAGCTAGCCAGCTTTCTCAGGGGATTCCTTGTCTCTGCCTTGTTAGTGCTGGAAATATAGGTGAACAACCATGCTTACTTGGCAATTATATGAGTTCATTATATGAGTTCTGGGAATATAAAACTCCAGTAAGACTTGCATGGCAAGCATTTTATCCACTGAGCTGACTCCCCAGCTCCAGGACTATTATCTATGAATAAGGCAATCATAAAGAGATTGCAAATATTGAATAACAGAGATCTCAAGTTTCATTTATTTTTCCCATAAAGAATATGCCTGCTCATGGAAGCAGAGTTTTTGTTTGTTTTTTTAAACGTTGGAACTGAGGAAAACTTGGGATCTGCTAATGACAATCACTAGGAAATTTTTAGGGAAAAAAAGTGAATGTTGTTGCAATAATTCACAAGAAAGGAAAGAATAGGAGAAATAAAAGCTGGGTATGGTGGCACACACCTTTAATCTCAGTACTGGGGATTGGGGAGGAAAGCAGAGGCAGGCATATTTCTGAGTTTGAGGCCAGCCTGTTATGCATAGTAAGTTCTAAGCCAGTAATGGACATATCGTGAAACCTTGGGAATAGGGAGAAACAGAGTGCTAGGGAGGTTCCTTGGAATCCACAAGGATGACTCCACCATAGACTACTGGCAATAGTTGAGAGGGTTCCTGAGCTGGCCTACTCTGGTGATCGGATGGCTGAATTACCCTAACTGTCATCATAGAACCCTCATCCAGTGACTGATGGAAAGAGATGTAGAGAGATTCACAGCTGGGTCCCAGGCAGAAGCTCCAGGAGTCCAATCAATGAGAGAGAGGGAGGGATGCTGTGAGCAAGAGATATTGAGACCATGATTGGAAAAAGCACAGAGACAACTAGCCAAACTAGTGGAAACAGATGAACTGTGGACCAATAGCTGAGGAGCCCCCATTGTATTGGACTAGTCCCTCTAGATAAGTGAGACAGTTCTTTAGCTTGAACTGTTTAGGGGACCTGTCCCTAGTTCATGAGACGGCTTTTTGGAGCTTAGTGCCTATGGTGAGACACTTTGTGCAGCCTTGGTGAAGGGAGGAGGGGGCTGGACCTGCCTCACCTGAATGTGCCAGTCTCTGCTGACTCCCCATGGGAGACCTTGCCTTGGAGGAGGTGGGAATGGGGCTGGGGTGGGGGGAGGGCTCTGGGGCGGGAGGAGGGAAGACAGGGGAATCTGTGGTTGGTATGTAAAATGAATAGAAAAATCTCTTAATAAAAAAATGTAACAGAAAAAAAGAAAATTAAAATTAAAATTAATGAAAGAAATCCTACTTACTGATTCCTACATGTTATATTCTGCATTATATAAAGAATTTTTCTTCCATTCTAATGCAAGACACTTTCAGGAAGACCAAGAGAAGACAGTGTACAATAAAGCAGAAAAATTCCAGTTTGTCAAATTTGCTGAGTAATCAAGGTTATATTATTTTGTTTACTCAATACCAGGCCATTAAAACTATTCCTTAGCTTTGCATTTCCAACATAAATACGTAGGTTTTTTAGTTGTTTTTGCCTGACCCATCAAGAGATATTAAAGACATTTCTTTATTATTCAGTCACAGGATCAATAAGAACTAATATAGACATTCACTCTAATCACAAACTAGCTGATGTAGTATGGTAAGGTTCTTAAAAACAGTTGGTTATAGCATTATTTTCTACATAGTTTATGTATCAAAAGACATCATTGATGTTTAGAGTAGCAACTTTGG
Organism: Onychomys torridus; assembly: GCF_903995425.1. NCBI lineage: Eukaryota > Metazoa > Chordata > Mammalia > Rodentia > Cricetidae > Onychomys > Onychomys torridus. The sequence goes on from NC_050443.1 coordinate 29,529,778, forward strand.
TGGAAGGCATCCTCTATGACATGGGTTTAGTATTCTCAATTTATGTTCAATTTCAAAAGAAATATAACTTACTGAGAAATGTATTACAATATACTTCTAAGTCTCTTCACATGTAATTTGTATTCTGTTGTCATCATACTTAAAGGTTAAAGTTTTTGTGTCAGAAGAACCATGCTTATATTCTATAAAGCGTATTATTTAATCTTTTCTACTAAAATTTGCATCACAATGATGAGAGTAGGAATTCCCTGCTACTAAAATGCTGTAAAAGGCAGTAAATTGATAAGATTGGGAATCTTGATCTCAAGGCTTCTCCATAGTTGTTAGCTTCTCATTCCTGTGAACATTCTTCCTGGCATGAATTTCTGATGTCTGCTGAGGTTTGGCTTCTGATGGAAGACTTTGCCACACTAATTATACCCATAGGATGTTCCTCCTGTATGAATAGTCCAGTGTTTATTGAGACATGATTTCTGCCTGAAGCTTTTTCCACATTCTCCGCAATGATAACGTCTTTCTCCTGTGTGCATCTTCCGATATACATTAAGGTATGACTTTTCACCAAATGATTTTCCACATTCACTGCACAAAAAGGGTCTCTCCCTTTTATGTGTTCTCTGATGTTCTGTGCAGTGTGATTTCTTAGTGAAGGCTTTCCTACACACAAAAAAGCATTTGAAGGGTCTTACCCCAGTTTGAATTCTCTGGTTAGCATCCATAAGGTTGTTCCTCACTTGTGACTTCTTTGATGTAATGAATTCAGACTTGTAGCAGAAGGTTTTCCCACACTCACTGCAAATATGGGGATTTTCTGTAGATGGAACCCTCTTATGTTTATATACAAGGCAATTAGCCACCACTGTTTTATATGCAAGTGCTGGGTTATGGCCAAAAGCTTTCCCACTTTCACTGCAACCCCCAAAGTTTCCTTCTTTAGATCGTCCATCATCGTTTGTATGCTGCAACTACTTCCTAAGTCCATAACATTCATCTCCCTTTTTTGGCATAGTTTCTCTTAAAACCCCTCAAATTTAAGTTATGGCTTAAACTCTTTTCACAAGGAAAAGGATCAGTACTCAGAAGTGACACTGTCCTAAACTTATTACATTCATGGATCTTTTTTTCTCCTGGACAATGTTTTCTTGCTGATGAGTACACCTTCTCTGAAAAGCATGTCTTGCTGTCTTTTCCTCTGGACATTAACCTACTGTCTGTTTTCTGAAGAAACTGCAGTGATCTATTATGAGTTTTATACTTATAATCTGGAATGAAATGATCTAAGAAATGACTTCAAGAGTTAAAGGATACACAGTACATGAATAAAGATGATGCACCATAGTTAAAAGCATAATTCAGAAGAGTGTTCTGTGAATAAAGAAGACTCAGAACACTGGCACAAATGGAGTGAATTAGATTACAGGGCTCATGGAGAGAAATAATTTGAAAGATCAGATGATGTTAAAGGAGCTGGCAAACTTATTCTTAAGAGAGTGGATGACTAAATATTTTATGGTTTATGAGCCATGTGGTTACTGTTGCAAGTAACCATTGCAAGTTTCCCATTGTAGAAGGAAAATCTAGACATCATGGAATTATAAGAATGTGGTTATAGGCTGGTCGTGGTGGTTCATGCCTTTAGCCACAGCACTTAGAAGGAAAAGGCATGTGGATCTTTGTGAGTTTGTGACCATCATCCTGGGCTACTCAGTAAGTTAAATGCCAGCCTGGGCTACATAGAGAAACCATGTCTCAAACAGAGACCAAACAAACAAACAAACAAACAATGATTGGTCAACTTATAAGGTTATGATTTGCTGATCCTTGTTACTCTAACAAAGAGGTTTAAATATAATACAGCTGTGGTGATATTTTAATTGTGCTGAAATGTGATTTTATTTGTATGTTAATAAATAAAGTTTGCCTGGAGATCAGAGGTCATTATTGAGCCAGGAACAGAAGTCAGGTGGTGGTAACCCATACCCTTAATCCCGATTAAATGGCAGGCAGAGTCTCTGTATGGTCAAGGACACAGCCAAGCATGGTGACTTGAATCTTTTCCCCCCCTTAATTATAAATGAACAGCCTTAGCTAGGCTTGTTTCTTTCCAGCCTTTCTTAACTTTAAATGATCCCACCTACCTTTGGCCTCTATTCCTTTTATACTTCCTTATTCTTTCTTTGTTTCTTGCTCCATGTCTGGCTGTGTAGCTGAGTGGCTGGGTGGCTGGGTGGATGAGTGGCTGGATGGCTGGGTGGCTGGGTGGCTGGGTGGCTGGGTGGCTGGGTGGCTGGGTGGCTGGGTAGCTGGGTGGCTGGGTGGCTGAGTGGCTGGGTGGCTGGGTGGCTGGGTGGCTGGGTGGCTGGGTGGCTGGGTGGCTGGGTGGCTGGGTGGCTGGGTGGCTGGGTGGCTGGGTGGCTGGGTGGCTGGGTGGCTGGGTGGCTGGGTGGCTGGGTGGCTGGGTGGCTGGGTGGCTGAGTGGCTGGATGGCTGGGTGGCTGGATGGCTGACCCCTGAAAGTTCTCCTCCTTTCTCTCTGATTCCTTTTTCTCACCTCTCTCAGATTTCTCCCTCTATATATCCCCTCTGCTCCAGCCCCGCCTGTCCTTTCTCCTGCCTCACCATCGGCTGTTCAGTGCTTTATTAGACTGTCAGGTGTTTTAAACAGGCACAGTACCACAGCTTCACAGAGTTAAACAAATGCAACATAAACAAAAGTAACACACCTTAAAATATTCTACAACATTCTAGTACATCATGTCACAGAAGGCATGGTGGCTTGGACAGCTGTGTCCATAGCAGTGAGAGGCCTCTAGTGACTGGAAGTTTGTCTTTATTTCAATTTTATTTATTTATTGATTGATTGATTGATTGATTTTTCTATTATCAGCTTGATACAGTATAAATTCTTACCCTAATAGTGAAATGTTTCACTGAGGCTTGCCCAGTAATTGAATAAAACCAAAACTTATTATAAGCCACAGTCATCCTAGGGTCCCCCCCTGCTATATAGCCTCCCTGGTTCTGTGGGTTGCAGTCTGATTGTTCTTTGCTTTATATCTAGTATCCACTTCTGAGTGAGTACATACCATGTTTGTCCTTCTGGGTTTGAGTTACCTCACTCAGGATGATACTTTCTAGTTACATCCATTTGCCTGCAAATTTCATGCTGCCATTGTTTTTCTCTGCTGAGTAGTACCCCATTGTGTATATGTACCACATTTTCTTAATCCATTCTTCAGTTGATGGGCATCTAGGTGGTTTCCAGGATCTGGCTAATATGAATAGTGCTGCTATGAACATAGTTGAGCATGTATCTTTGTGGTCTGATTGAGCATTCCTTGGGTATATGCCCAAGAGTGGTATGACTGGGTCTTGAGGTAGATCGATTCCCAATTTTCTGAGAAACCGCCATACTGATTTCTACAATGGTTGTACAAGTTTGCATTCCCACCAACAGTGGAAGAGCATTCCCTTTGCTCTACATACTCTCCAAAATAGACTGTCATGTTGTCATGTCATGAATGTGTTTTTGATCATAGCCATTCTGACAGGTGTAAGGTGGTATCTCAGAGTTGTTTTGATTTGCATTTCTCTGATGATTAAGAATGGTGAGCATTTCTTTAACTGTCTTTCAGCCATTTGTGATTCTTCTTTTGAGAATTCTCTGTTTAGCTCTTAAGCCCATTTTTTAATTGGATTGTTCAGTATTTTGATGTCTAGTTTCTTGACTTATTTATATACTTTGGAGACCAGTCCTCTGTCAAATGTGGGGTTGATGAAGGTCTTTTCTCATTCTGTAGGCTGTCTTTTTGTCTTATTGACCATGTCTTTTGCCCTACAAAAGCTTCTCAGCTTCTCAGTTTCAAGAGGTTCCATTTATTAATTGTTGTGCTCAGTGTCTGTGCTGCTGGTGTTATATTTAGGAAGTAATCTCCTGTGCCAATGCATTCAAGAGTACTTCCTACTTTCTCTTCTATTAAGTTTAGTGTAACTGGATTTATGTTGAGGTCTTTGATCCACTTGGACTTGAGTTTTGAGCATGGTGACAGATATGGATCTATTTGTAATCTTTTACATATTGACATCCAGTTATGCCTGCACCATTTGTTGAAGATACTTTCTGTTTTCTATTGTATAGGTTTGGCTTCTTTGTCAAAAATCAGGTGTTCATATGTGCATGGATTAATGTCAGGGTTCTTCAATTTGGTTCCATTGGGCTGTATGTCGGTTTTTATACCAGTACCAAGCTGTTTTTATTACTATAGCTCTATAGTAGACTTGAGGTCAGGGATGCCTCTGGAGGTTGCTTTATTATACAGGATTCTTTTAGATATCCTGGGTCTTTTGTTTTTCAATATGAAGTTGAGTATTGTTCTTTCCAAGTCTGTGAAGAATTGTATTGGGATTTTGATGGGGATTGCATTGAATCTGTAGATTGATTTTTGATAAGATTGCCATTTTTACTATGTTAATCCTACCTATCCATGAGCATGGGAGATCTTTCCATTTTCTGATATCTTCTTCAATTTCTTTCTTTAGAGATTTAAAGTTCTTATCAAACAGGTCCTTCACCTGTTTAATTAGTGTTATCCCAAGGTATTTTATATTATTTGTGGCTATTGTAAAGGGTGATGTTTCCTTGACTTCTTTCTTGACCCTTTTATCATTTGTGTATAGGAGGGCTACTGATTTTTTTGAGTTGATCTTGTATCCTGCCACTTTACTGAAGGAGTTTATCAGCTGTTGGAGTTCCCTGGTAGAATTTTTGGGGTCACTTACGTATACTATCATATCATCTGCAAATAGTGAAAGTTTGACTTCTTCCTTTCCAATTTGTATCCCTTTGATCTCTTTTTGTTGTCTTATTGCTCTAGCTAGGACTTAAAGTACTATATTGAATAAATATGGGGAGAGTTGACAGCCTTGTCTTGTTCCTGTTTTAGTGGAATTGGTTTTGAGTTTCTCTCCATTTAATTTGATGGTGGCTGTTGGCTTGCTGTAAATTACCTTTATTATGTTTAGGAATGTTCCTTGTATTCCTGATCTCTCTATCAAGACCTTTATCATGAAGGGGTGTTGGATTTTGTCAAAGGCTTTTTCAGCATCTAATGAGATGATCATGTGGTTTTTTTCTTTCAGTTTGTTTCTATGGTGTATTACATTGACAGATTTTCATATGTTGAACCATCCTTGCATCCCTGGGATGAAACCTACTTGGTCATGGTGGATAACTTTTTTGATGTCTTCTTGGATTCAGTTTGCCAATATTTTGTTGAGTAATTTTGCATCAATGTTCATGTGGGAGATTGGTCTGTAATTTTCTTTCTTTGTTGCATCTTTGTGTGGTTTTTGGTATCAGGGTAATTGTAGCCTCATGAACAGAGTTTGGTAATGTTCCTTCTGTTTCTGTAGTGTGGAACAATTTGAAGAGTATTGGAATTAGTTCTGCTTTGAAAATCTGGTAGAATTCTGCACTGAAACAATCTGGTCCTGGGCTTTTTTTGGTTGGGAGACTTTTGATGACTGTTTCTATTTCCTTAGGGGTTATTGGCCTATTTAAGTAGTTTATCTGGTCTTGATTTAACTTTGGTATGTGGTATCTATCCAGAAAATTGTCCATTTCTTCCAGATTTTCCAATCTTGTGGAGTACAGGTTTTTGAAGAACCTGATTATTCTCTGGATTTCCTTGTAGTCTGTTGTTATGTCTCCCTTTTCATTTCTGATTTTGCTAATTTTGGTGCTCTCTCTTTGCCTTTTGGTTAATTTGGCTAGGGGTTTGTCTATCTTGTTGATTTTTTCAAAGAACCAACTTTGTTTCATTGATTCTTTGTATTGTTCTCTTGCTTTCTATTTCATTGATTTCGGCCCTCAATTTGATTATTTCCTGGTGTCTATTTCTATTATCAGGTTACAGAAAGAAAGCCTGTTTTCAAACAATCAAACTTAATTTATCTGGTACAGCAGCTACCTGATCAAGTGCATGTACAAACTAATTGGACTCGAGTTGAAATGTTAGATTTAAGAAGGTTTAAGTAGGCAATAGTATCTTATGGCATGCATTCCCCATTTGTAAAGCAAATGTTAAACCTGTAATAGGATTATTCCTCAAGACTGGAAAGAATTGGTAACTGCTGTCCTGGAACCCAGAGCCCAGCTCCAGTGGTGCATGTGGTACCACTGGATGAGGCTAAGACAATAGAAAGTCAATGGAGGGCTAAAGGTGGGGAAATTTCCCAGGATCAGCTTCTTGGAGAAAGCCAATTGCTGAAATACAAAGACAATGTTTATATGATAACCAAACCTTAATTCTATGCTGCATGGCAGCCATGAATACATGGGACAGAATTGAGAAAGCAGGAAAGAAAACTGAGTCATTCACAAAAATTATACAGGACCCAAAAGAATCCTTCACAGATTTCTTACAAAGACTGTCTTCAGCAGTAAATAGAATGGTCCCAAATTCAGATGTTAGCCAGATAACAATAGAATTTTTGGCTTCTGAGAACGCAAATGCAGCATGCAAGAGAATAATCAGGCCATCTGCACCCTAGGAAGATTGGATTAGGGACACAATGTTAAGTCTCATGACCATGATGATATGTGGATAGGAGAAGCAATTTCAAGAGGTTTGAGGAATGTCAGATGTTTTGGATATGGAAAGCAAGGACATTTGAAAAGGGACTGTAAACAGGACATTCCTAGAAACAATGTTTCTTGAAGGGGCTCCACAACAATGATTCCACGTGGACAATAATAATACCACTAAGCTGACAAACATCAGCTTTGGACTACAAACTGCTCAGAGCAATTTTGAGATGGCTAACTGAGATGATCCAGTTTCACAGACTCCTTGAAAAAGGACCTGAGATAAGCCCTGAACTTTGGTATTATGCAGAGACTGGCCAACAAATGACATAGCTATCTTTCCTAGAATTTGACAATTAACTCAAAATTTTTCTTTTCAGAATAAAGATGTCTTCATCCACAATCATCAGGAAGCAATTTTAAGAACATGATGCCCACATTCCCAAAGAGGTGGTGTGGGGCGGTTTTTGGTCTTTCAATAGGTTTTGGGTTTGGAATGCTTTTCATTGTTTAGGAGGGTTGGTTACAAGTTGTTAAGGGTTAGGAAAAGGACTAAGCAAAGGAGATTAGATTTAAGGTTCTTGTTTTAAAAAAAGATATGTAGAAATGATAGAAAGAGGGTAGATTATTGAATCTACTCTGAAAAGTAAAGAGAAAATGTAGGTATGATATAGATAAAAAGATTATTGAATCTACTTACAAATGACAATCACTAGTTTTAAATACATTGGACTGGATTTTTGTATATTGTATACAAATTATATGTATTGAGATTGAGATTGTTAGAAAATGCTGTACATATATTTCTAATCTTGTTCAGGATATTGTGCTTATATGGTTCATTTAACAATGTAATGCAATTTGCTAATCCTTTGATGTTATTATTACCAACTATCAGGATATAAAGAAATGAAAGTTAGTAGTTAAGACATTACAATTGAACTGGTAGTCATATTAGGTATGTTTTCAAGGTCAAGCAGATATATTTTAGATAGACAGGTCATCTTCAAACCTTTCAGAGATCTACAGAATATCGCATTTAAAATGTTTTAATAACTTAGAAATTTTTTATGACCATGCGACATGTCGGTTCCTGGCAGCACCAATCTACTTCAGAGATGATATGGACATTGAAGAAACTGTATATGGAGTTAATTTTCATTGTGGCAATAGTTAGCCACTGGACAACAAAGTGTCATCGAATCAACTGCTGACAAACAGGGACAAAATGGACAGACAGGACATGAAACAAAGGACTACCAATTCTTGCCAAGACAAGTGTGGTTGTGGCTTTAGTAAAAGGCATCTCCTGAGGCCAGGACAATATGACACCATCCCTGAAGTGGCCTTTGACATCCGGAAAAGGTACAGAGCCCCTTTCTTCGAAGGCAGCTGAACTGGCAGTGGACCGATGGCTTCTGATGTGCAGTGGAACAATAGCTGAAACAGTTGTTCTTGAAAGAGTAACTAAGCTGACAGAGTCTAACTTCTCAATGGTAGACTGGCATTTAATAAAAGAGATGAAGCCACCCACAAGCCAAGAAGAATAGACAGCTGAATTAAAACAATATCAACAATTTCCAGAATTTAAAATCCTGAATCATGACAGGACACTAGTGGAATTCAGGTGTTTCTGGTACATGGACTACTCTCACCAAATGTGAGGTCGAAATGTTGGACTTGTGTACATCAACTTCACAAATGAGTCTGTCAGATACTCTAAGCCTATAGGCTGAAGATATGCCCCAACACTGCGGAGAAACCTTGGGTGACCGTCCAGGCAACTGGCTGTTTCTGTCAACGCACATTTTTTGTTTTGGTTGTTTTGTTTTTGTTTTTGTTATCTTTTGTTTTTGTTTTCTCTGTATAGTTTTGGACCTTTCCTGGAACTCACTCTGTAGACCAGGCTGGCCTCGAACTCAGAGATCCACCTGCCTCTGCCTTCCCGGTGCTGTGATTAAAGGTGTGCACCACCACTGCCTGGTTTAACTCACATTTTTTTTGGAAGCTGCTTGCATGCACTACCTGTTTTTATTTTTTTAGGTAATACTATTTCCTTCTTGGGTCTTTGAGGGAGTTGAAGATCAGTTAATTATAGTTATAGTTTTCCCTGTTAAGAATTTCAGAAAAGAAACTCACTAAAGAGGTATAAGTGTATAAATTTGAAAGACATAAGATAGCTCTGTTAGTAATATAAGATAGGATAGAAAGTGAATCAGGGACATTTTGGACTTATCAAAATAGGATAGATAATGAAATATTTTCTCTGAGTTTGTCTAATGCAAATGACTAGACATTGTTTACATATTTATTGCTTGTATATATTGTATATAGTTATTGTACTTATTGTATATAGTTTTTCTTATATTAATTATAACTTTTTTCCTTTTTTCTTTTTATTAGAATAATTGGGGGAAATGTAGTGATATTTTAATTGTGCTGAAATGTGATTTTATTTGTATGTTAATAAATAAAGTTTGCCTGGAGATAAGAGGTCATAGCAAGCCATTAAGCAGAAGTCGGGAGGTGGTAGCCCATGCTCTTAATCCAATCACATGGCAGGCAGAGTCTCTGTGTGGTCAAGGACACAGCCAAGCATGGTGACCCGAATCTTTAATCCCAGTACCAACCATCGACCTGGAGGTCTCTATACACAGGCAGTGATGAGGAAGTCATGTGGTTGGGTTTAGAGCCAATGAGAAGGCAGAACAGAAAGGCAATAAAATGACAGGACAAAGGAAGAAGGTCTCTCTCTCTCAGGGGAAGGATGACAGCGAGTGGTGAGCTAAAGGTAGTCTTGGCTCTTCGCTAATGCTCTGATCTCTTGGGCTTTTAACTCTGCATTTGGCTCTGTGTCTCTTATTTAATAAGACTGTTTAGAATTTCATCTACATACAGCACCTTGTTATTCAGTGTGAATGCCTTCAAAGAACAACTTTGGCCTTATTTGGAAGTTTTTGACTTAGACCGAATGGCAGAACTCTCCTGAAATCTGCTGAATCAGAACCTGTATTTTAGGAAGATATCCAGGTGATTCTATCGTGTTATAACATGACAAGCACTGATTCAGCAAACTGTGTCTCACTGGGCTAGTTATAGCAAAAGTACATACAAAAAAACAACAAAGCTAACTAGGATTCAAAGAGAAGTTCTAGCTGGGCATGGTTGTTTTTGCCATTAATCCTAACATTTGGGAAGCAGAGGCAGGTGGATCTTTGTAAGTTCAAGGCCAAAGTGGTCTATATATAGTGTTCCAGGCCAGCCAGAGTTATAGTGTAATACCCTGTTTCAAAATAAATAAATAAATAAATAAGAATTTTATGTTAAGCAGACAGAAATCACACAGGTTGTACAGTTGGACTAGAACAAAATTATGTATATTTTCACTAGCTCTAACTGTAATTACCAAATCCTTTTATTATGAACATAATCACAAAGCACTGCAGTATTAGCAGTTCCTGTGACTGTGTGCTAGCTTTTTTGGTTTGTTTTTCTTTTCTTTTTTGTTTTTTTCAAGACAAGGTTTCTCTGTGTACCCATGGCTGTCCTGGAATTCATTCTGTAGCCCAGGCTGGCCTCAAACTCAGAGATACACTTGCCTCTGCCTCCTGAGTGCTGGGATTAAAGGTATGGGCCACCACTGCCTAGCTACTAGTTTCTTTTTAAAAAAGTGTGTGTGTGTGTGTGTGTGTGTGTGTGTGTGTGTGTGTGTGTGTGTGAATGCAGGTGTCCAGGAAGGCCAGAAGAGGACACCAGACCTGGAGCTGGAGTTACAGGCAATTGAGAATTAACCAATGTAGGTGCCGGGAATTGAACCCAGGTCCTCCAGAAGAGCCATATGTGCTCCAAACCACTGATCCATCTCTCTGGTCCTGTGGTAGTTTTTTAAAATATGGTATTTTACATTTCTCATTATAGTTGTTAAATATTTCTCACATTTATAATAACCTCTATTTTGATAGTTATTAAACTCTGCTTATTTTCTTGTGGTGCTGAGGATTAGACCCAGGGCATATTCATGCCAAACTGAGCTACATCCCAGCCTGCTGGAAGCTGGTAGCCATGTCAGAGGAACAGCAGGTGGCAATTGGGGTTCAGGGTGTCAGCCCACCAGAAGAAAAACTCTATAATGTGTATAACCTCATTGCAAGGCCACGAGGCTTCAGATTCCAAAATATCTTTTGCTTCTGCTGTACATTTACATGTTTTTCTCTGGTATCTGACATGGTATATATGGATGTGGGGAGTCCCCCACTGCCTTTATTATAGTATGTTTATCTCATGAAAACATTCTGATCCACTGGGCATTTATTTCTATGGATTGTCAGGAAGATGATTCCCCTTTAAGCTGTACTGTATAAATTGGTAATAATAATGATAGTCTACACAGAATTTTGATGAATAAAAATGAATACAAAGAAATACTATACAGTCAAGGCAGACTTCCCTGTAAGGAGCTGCTTCAGATCACAGCTCAAATTAATGATTAACCAGTCTAGCTCAAATTCCTTTAATTTTATTGCTGAGAACCACTAGCTGGTATAAAGCTTCAAAATAGCTTTAGATTAGATCAGATATCTTGCTAATGGTTTTTAAGATAAACATTTCCAAAAACCCAATCTGTAGTCACAAGGATATAGCTGAGCTGGCTGTCTAGTTCTCCCCCCCCCGCCCCCCGAGACAGGGTTTCTCTGTGTAGCTTTGCGGCTTTCCTGGAATTCACTTGGTAGCCCAGGCAGGCCTTGAACTCACAGTTATCCACCTTGCTCTGCCTCCTGAGTGCTGGGATTAAAGGCATGTGCCACCACCGCCCCAGCCTGTCTAGTTCTTAAACACGAAATAGCCCAATTATTGCTAACTGGCAAATGATTAATTCCTTTCACCCATTCCTGACCTCAGTTTGTGAAAATAAATTCTGACTAGTCAGGGCTACAGAAAATAATTTGACTCTGTAGCCCCAAAATAGGGCTACAGGTTTTCTTTGATAGTCAGAAGTTGCACACAGGACAGAAATTACATTTTAAGATTTAAGCATTATGGTGCCATAGTACCATGGAAAGTGCCAACTGAGATGATACTAAAAGATTTATAGTTAACTCAGGAATGTTGACCTGAGTCTGAACTAGAGAATCTATGACACCCTTAGCTTCTCTTTTCTGAAACCCAACACTCATCAGGCAACTCTGAGATCTACAGAAAATTTGGAATTTATGATTCCTGTTTGCAGAGTGTTGATTAAAAATGTTTACATAGTCATGAGTTAGCCTGAATTGCCTTTCCACTGCTTGGGATTATCCAGGGAATAAGGGCCAAGTGGCCATTACACAATTTTTCATTCTCTGGGGCTCTTCGACAGTTTAGGTTTATGATTCCTTTAAAATTCCTTATAAGATTACCTCTCAAGATAGATAATAAAGTAATTGATTCCTTCTTTATAACTACAGTGGAAGTCAGTTTAAGGGTTGGCTGAGAAAATATGCTCCTTTCTTGCTCATGAAAGGCTACTAAGATATATTGCATGAGAGTTGTTGGACTGAGTCTGTTTTTATTCATGTCTTTACCTATAGAGTGCAACCTTTTATGACTCCTATATTGCCTGAAAGATTGTGTTGGGGTATATAAGCAATTAGAAAGAGAGAACAGGGGAGAATAAAGGGACCGATCAAGAGAGTGTGTGAGTGTCTTCGTTTTCTCTAACCCCTCAGATAGAAAAGTTGTAGCTTTGCCAATGCTGTGGATTTCCCTTCGAGCCCTGTATGCTGCCTTGGAGGCTGGACCCCTGAGGCAGCATTACCAGCTCTTGTTTTTTGAGACAGCATCTGCCTGTATAGTTCAGTTTGACCTCAAACTCATGCCATCTTGCCTCAGCCTTAGCCTCACCCTCCATAGTGCTAGTATTACAGGTGTTTGATACAATACTACACACTCATTTTAAAAGGGCATTTTTTTTGTCCAGGTGGTGGTGGCACATGCCTTTAATCCCAGCACTAGGGAGGCAGAGGCAGGCGGATCTCTGTGAGTTTGAGACCAGTCTGGTCTACAAAGTGAGTTACAGGAGAGGCGCAAAGCTACACAGAGAGAAACCTTATCCTGAAAAACCAAAAGGAGAGGGGGCTTTTTTGTAATTACTATATATTAATTATTTGTTTAATAATATCACAATTTTATTTTTTATATGTGTGCACAGGTGCACATTTGTCAAAGTGATATCTTTGAAACTGCTATCAGCCAGCTTCGAGTGCTTGTAAGAGTGGGGTAGTTGCGTTAAAGGTAATGATTAGCAGGTGTCCTTTTCCTGTGCCCTCATATAAACACTTCATGTGTACCTGCCAGTTTCACACAAGCACTTGTGAGGTAGCCAGCATTCACTATGCTACTTACAAAGGAGGAGCTAAACAACATGTGCAAGTGTCTTTTGTTTTATAGACAACTTGATTTAATTGTGCCACTATAGGACCAAAATGGAAGAAGTGCTCTAAGGGAATCCAGGAACAGAGCAGAAGCTCTCGGGGTTCCTGGGCAGTGACCCTTGCTAAGCTTGAGCTCAGGGATTCTCATATAGAAAGGAGGCGATCAGGTTCTGCTCAAATTCTCCTGCAGGATTGGCTGCTATTGGCCTGAGCCCCATCCCCTGAGGATTATCCTTACTCAACTGAGGTGCCACACTGAATATTATCTCTTTTCCTTGGGGCAGCCTGCAATGAAGGACTGGTTGATTTCAGAGCACAGAAGCCCCCTCATTCTGGAGTAAGAATAACACTGGGGGCTCTGCTAGCATCAGAGTATTTTATAACATTATTTAAGCCCTCTGCTCAGTCCTGCTACCTCTACTGCCTTACAAATGTTCAAGAGCCTCTTGAATAAACCTGTGTAAAATCTGCATCCCCAAATCTGTTTTTCCCAGAACCCGGATATTGGCAAAATACCTATGATGGTACACACATTTTTTTTTTCTAGAACAGTTCCCCAAGAAAAGAAAACTGGGATACTTAATGTCATACTTACTTGACCCTCAATCATTTTCTATCTGTTGGAACAGGGTGGGGAAAGCTAAGACCTGTGAAGACAGAGGCTGGGAAGAAGATAGAGAAAGAACAGAAAACATGTGAGAGACCAGGCCTATCTTGGAACTTACAAGTTCCCTATGCAAATCATATATTCAATCTATATATTGCATCATGTAGCAGAAGAGAAAAACAAGACCAGCATGAAATTCAGCATAGAGATGTAAAAAGCAGAAACAGGGCTGGGGATTTAGCTCCGTTGGTAGAGCACTTGCCTAGCAAGCGCAAGGCCCAGGGTTCGGTACTCAGCTCTGTCAAAAAAAACAAAAACAAAAACAAAAACAAACAAACAAAAAAAACCAAAGAAACAAACAAAAACCAGGAACAAATAACTACCAGATTTGGCTCCTGAATTGTAATTTGGCAACCCCGGTTCAAAATGATAGAAATGTTGAGTTGAGTGGTGACTGGCAGAGTGTAATACATATACAAATTCATCAAATTGTTCATTAAAAGTTCTGTATTAGGCAGGGCATGTTAGTGCACTCCTTTAATCCCAGCACACATTGGGCAGAGGCAGGTGGATCTCTGTGGATTTAAGGCCAGCCTGGTCTGCAGAGAAAGTTCCAGGACAGCCAGGACTATGTAGAGAGACCCTGTCTCAGAACAGCCAAATCCTTTTGGTGGTTTCCTGTTTCTACATGACTTTAGTTGTCCTCATTCTGCTTTCCTTTCTCCCCCCTCCCCCCATTGGAGCCCTTCCCAACAAGCCCTCTCCTCCTCTCATGTCTTCTGTGTGGGACCCGCTTGAGTTAATTCTCTTGACCTAGTTGGGAGGTTTACTATTTACTCGTCGGTTGTTATACCACTGAAGAAAATAATACCCTCTTCCTTAACAACTGTTCTTTGCCAATAAAGTGTCTCAGGGAGGGTGTGGCCTTATGGGCACCTTCCCCTCCCATAGTAAAATGTTAATGGGTCCAATATCTTTTTTGTTTATTTGTTTTTTTCAAGATGCAATTTCTTTTTGCATAGCCCTGGCTGTCCTGTAATTCACTCTGTAGACCAGACTGGTCTCAAACTCACAGAGATCTACCTGCCTCCGCCTCCCAAGTGCTGGGATTAAAGGTGTGCCCTACCACGCCCAGCTATGGACCAATCTCTAAAGCATGGACTGATTCATGAATTCTCATTTCATCTTTGTTCAGGGGCCATACTAATCTCTGTATATGTGCTTTCCTGTAAAATGAGCACTATTTGTACAATTAAGATGTGTATGTTTGGGCAGAATATGGCAGTGCATGCCTTTAATCCTAGCACTTGAAAGGTGGATCTCTGTGGGTTCAGAACAGCCAGGGCTACACAGTGAAGCACTGTCCCACAAAAAGAAGAAAGAAAGAAAGAAAGAAAGAAAGAAAGAAAGAAAGAAAGAAAGAAAGGAAGGAAGGAAGAAAAAGACAGACAAGCACACTTGGGCCAATGCCTATGCCTATAATTATCAGGTAAAGGCAGAGGGATTGCCATGAATTCCAGGCATGCCTGAGCTACTTATCAAGATCTTGCCTTCAGAACAGCCAGGGCTACACAGTGAAGCACTGTCCAAAAAAAAAAAAAAAAAAAGAAAGAAAGGAAGGAAGGAAGGAAGGAAGGAAGGAAGGAAGGAAGGAAGGAAGAAAAAGACAGACAAGCACACTTGGGCCAATGCCTATGCCTATAATTATCAGGTAAAGGCAGAGGGATTGCCATGAATTCCAGGCATGCCTGAGCTACTTATCAAGATCTTGCCTCAAATAAAATACCAAAACAGATACCCTGTCTATAAAACTAAAACAAAAGAACAACAAATAACCCCCAGAAGTAAAAAACCCAACCACCAACAAAAAAGGTAATAACACTTGGCTATATGCACTCTATATTAATCTTTAAAGAAGAATGCATGTCTTTTGAGGCCAGCTTGGTCTACATAGCAAGTTCTAGCCACCTAGAACTATATAGTGATATCTCAAAAAATGATGATGATTGATAACTTTAAAAACAATGTGTATTTTACTAGGAGAATGGTTAGCATCCTTTGTGACCTCCCAGTCACCTTTGCATTTTACTTTGCGATGGGGCTCACTCTGGCCCTGTCTGGTGTGGAACTTGATGCTTCCTGAGTCCTAAGATTAAAGGTATGTGCCAGCATGCCCAGCACTTGCCTCAATCATCTTCATGATTATTAATACAAGTTTTAGGATTTTATATATATTTTATATATATATATATATATATATATATATATTAGCTTCAGTGAAGTATTTTATTGGAAATTCATAAGAAACTGATTCATGAAGGTCCAACATGCCACACATTAAAAAACAGGTAAGACAAAATGATTCCTAACACACTATAAAGCCCAGTTCTAGTTTTTCTCCCATTGATAGTTTTTTGTATAGGGAAAGTCCAAATAAAGTATTTTTTACAAGTTTGCTCTTCCAAAAGTTTCAATTTATGTACTCAGTAAACTCTGTGTTGTAACCACAGATTGCTATGGAGTAAGCAGCCTCATTGCTGTGCTGTCATGGTTAGGCATGCCAGAGAACCTTAAAGGAAACATTAGAAGAGAAATGCATTAAGTTCTCACCAAGAGCAAAAGAAACCACCCCAACCCCTACAAGATTTCTTAATCATGCAGTCTCTGACATCCAGATGTTCTTGCAGTCACTGACATGCCTCATATATCTAAAGCTGACCCAGGAGGATTGCTAGCCAGTCAACACAATGCTCACTGATAAGATTCAATTGCCAAACAGCCAATTACATCCCAGTCATGACTTTAGTCACCAGTGGATATCCCAGTGATGGGTCAGCTTCCACCAGCAGACTGATTCCTTTATTCCCTGTTCTGATCTACAAAAGACCAGTTAAAACTCAGACTCCTTATGGATGACCTAAAAGAAATGGAAATCTCAATTACTGATGGCCTGAAGCATCTCTCTGTTGATCCCCACTGACCTGTTTTTTGAAACTCAATGTTTGCAAAATCACTAATTATAGGAACTAATTTCTCTCTCTCTCTCTCTCTCTCTCTCTCTCTCTCTCTCTCTCTCTCTCTCTCTGAGATAGGGTTTCTTTGTGTAGCCCTGGCTGTCCAGGAACCTGCTTTGTAGAGAGGTTGGCCTCTAACTCATAGAGATCTACTTGCCTCTGTCTGTGCCTCCTGAGTGCTGAGATTAAAGGCATTTGCCACCAACACCTGGCATAGGAACTAATTTCTTGTTGTGATTGTTATTATTTTCCATGGAGAGTGGAGCTCATCCCATGAACTATAACTCAGAATCAGAAATGTTAACTTTCAGTGGTAGAGGCTTGGGACCCAAAGAGCAAACAGGAAGATGTGAGAATCCAGTATATTCCCAGTACTGTATTTTTATTATAGGCAATGACATGCAACAATACCATACAATCATTAAACCTTGTTTACAAGGAAATAGAATGTTTTGCTTAATATATCACCAACAACAAAGACAAGGAAGTAAAAATATAAAAATATATAGGAACATAATGAGCTCATATATCTTAAAAATTGCACAATTCTGTTGTGGAATAATGTTTTTCCATACAGTGAAGATGTGTCACCCTGATTGATTTAATAAAAAGCTGAACAGCAAATAGCCAGGCAGAATTTTCAGGGCAGAAAGAATGCTGGGAAGAAGAAGACAGAGTTGCCAGCAAGATGCAGAGGAAGCATGGCATGTAGGAGCTGAGATAACAAGCTGTGAGCCACATGGCAGCACGTAAACTAACAGAAATGTGTTCATTCAAGTTATAAGAGCTAGTTAGAAACAGGCCTAAGCTATCTGCAAAGTTTCATAATATAAGTGTAGGGAAAAGGGGCTGGCTAAACAATCCCACCCTGACCCTGGATCCAGGAATCAAGGAAGGATGGCTCAGATAAGGCCAGTGAGAGAAACACAGTTTATCTCAAATCAGAGCCATCTCTGACCCTGGCCAACTGACTTGTGAAACCAACCAATCACAGACAGGACAGTAGAATCCTGGCCCTGGAGCCCAGGACCAGAGAAGGAAATACAGCCTGTGTTTGGGACCTGGGCCAGAGAAATGAACACTTTATCCCCAAACCCAGAACCAAGGAAATATGACCTGACTTTGAAACTAGTACCAAAAATAACACTCTTGGCCCCTAGAATCAGAGTTAGTCCAAGAAATGTGCCCTGGCCTTAGAGGTAGTGTCAAAAAGCCAAGAAAGACCAGTTAAAGAAACACAGTTTGGCCCTGAAATCAGGGCCATCTCTGCCCCTTGCCCACAAAACTGGCCAATCCCAGGTCAGAAAAAACTAACCTATCACAGTTGACCCCACCCCCTAAACATCCTATATAAACCGCCCTGCCAGGTCAGTTGTGAGCTGTTCTCTCTACCCTGGTAGAGGCAGCTACTCTCCTGGACTCCTCCTTTCCAAATAAATCTCTTTCTCAAAAGAGTTTTGGGTGTGAAGATCTTCATTCATGATGCACAGAAGAACCTTGCTGAGACATCCCATAATGGATTGACCATCATTGACCCTTCAGGGAGACCATCCCCCATCACACCAAGTATAGCCTGACTTTCCCAAAGAGTCAAGATATCTTGACTTTTCCAAAGAGTCAGGATACCCCTCTCTGCTGAAGCAGTTCCAGGCCTGACTCTCCCAAGAAGTCAGAATAATTTCCCTTCCAGAGTTGGGCTGTTTCTTTGCCTGAGACACCTTCAGGGCAGAGCTGTTGTTCTGAGCAGCTTGAGGTGTCCAGGATACCTCACCCTCCAGGGCTGAACTGTGTCTCCTTGCAGTTTCAGCCATCACAGCTGTGCTACACAGCTCAAGGTATTGCCTGACTCCCCAGGCAGTCAGGACATCCAACCCACAGAGTTTCTAAACTCACATTCTGCAACCAATTTACTAACATTTTGGGTGCCAAAACCCAGGGCACAAAACCCAGAGTTTTTTCAATCAGTTTACTAATATTTTTGGTGCAGTTTATTAACATTTTGGTGCAATTTACTAACAACAAGTCTCCATGTTGTGATTTGGGAGCTGGCTGGCAAGACAGAAAAATCTGCTTACACAATTCCACATTCTGTTTGTTTGTTTTGAGACAGGATTTCTCTGTGTAACCCTGGCTGTTCTGGAACTTTGTAGATCAGGCTGGCCCTCAAACTCACAGAGATCCACCTGCTTCTGACTCCCAAGTGCTGGGATTAAAGGTGTATGCCACCGGATGGGCTTCACACTCCTATATTCTTGAGGTAGGAATGTCTACTGGACTAATCATTTACCTCTTTAGTGTACCAAGGGTCAGAGTGCTCTAGAGGCAGAATGTGTTTCTTAGAAAAGACTGTTGACAATAATTATCATTATTGAGACAAGCTCACAAGTACAAGGCTAGCCTTGAACTTCTGATCCTCCTGTTCCACCTCCCAGCTGCAGTGGAACAATCCTTTTCTACACTATGAATATTTATTACTCTCATTGGTTATTGAAAAGCTGTCAGGCCAGTAGCTGGGCAGGAAGTTAGGCAGGAAAGCCAAACTGAGAATGATGGGAAGAAGGAGGGCGGAATCAGGGGAAATGCCAGCAAGCTGCCCAGGAAGCAAGACATACTAGAGGACAGGTAAATCCATGAGCCACGTGGCAAAATATAGATTATAAAAATGGGTTAATTTAAATGTAAAAGCTAGTTAGTAATAAGCCTGAACTAGCAGGCAAAGCATTTACAAATAATATTAAGTCTCTGTGTGGCAATTTGGAAGCAGCTACCTGAGTGGGGAGCATGTGATTGGGACAGGAAAGGTCTGTTTGTTTAGACTGTGCCTTTGAAAAAACACACTTGGCCTCAGACCCATGAAGACTGGCTGTAACTGACCACCTTGCACCCTGTTAGTTATGACATTTCACAGAACCCTTGTTTATTAATTCCCACACATTACCAACTCACAGAGTATCTGCCACCAATTCACTTGGATAAGACGCCCATTCACACAATCATTTGGTCTGGCTAGCACTGGCATTTTTAAGTACCCATAACTGACCCAGTTGGGTCACTGTAATCCCAAGTCAGCATCTAATACATACAGATCCTAAGTTTTGACTGTTTCCCTCTCACTAATCATTCCCATTTAGATAGGCATTTTTAACCCCAAATTGAGTGGCTCAGCTTTCACTATGGTATCAAGTCTTCCCATCCAGAGAGCCAGCGCACAGACTCAGTAGCAGCTTAGAGGTTGTCAGTGGACACTCTGCAGCCTTTCCGTGGATAGGAGTCTGGGCATTCCGTGTGTTGATGAAGGCATGATGGCTGCCCCTGCCTGGCAGCCACTTGATAACACGAACCATATTTAAACTGTGTTGTACTACCAATCTTTTGCTGGGCCAGGAGATCTGGCTATTGTAGGGCAAGTGTAGCAGGTGCCCCTACATCTCTAGACATAATTACTCTTACATTGTAGAAATCCAATGCTTCTTTCTCTGTGAACAACACGGAGAGTCCCTCACCCTAAACCTGAGTCCCCAATGCCAGGAGGTGGGGTTGGTCACATATGTTTTAGTGGTTTTTGTTGTTTAATATATTTGTTTTTGTTTGTTTTGGACAGAGTATGATGTAACCTAGGCTGACCTTGAACTCTTTCCAAAGTGCTAGGATTACAGGTATGCTCCCACCCCCCATATTTGTGATCCCAGTCCCTTTCAGGCTGGCACAATAGTTTAACTGCAAACTGTCTGAGACTCAGGGAAAACCACCCAACTGAAGGCCAAAGAAAAGACTGATTATGTGCAGTAAAAACACCCCCAATTGGATATCTCATTTTATAGGTGAATTATACAGCCATAGGACTGGACATGGAAGCCAAGAAGTTACCATGTGCAAAGAAAGCACGAAAACCTATAACTCCCATAACTACCATTGCTTAGACATGAGGAAACAAGGAAGTATCAATGGTGTAGACAGACTTTTCTGTTTCACCTGCCAGCTCCCAAATAACCACACAGAAAAGCTTGAAAGCTTGACCAATAGCTTAGGCTTGTTCATAATGAACTCTTATAACTTAAATTAACTCATATTTTTTATTAATCTATGTTCTACCATGTGGCTTTCATCTCTATCCCATTTTGTGTGTCTAACTTGTTCCGTGTCTGTTTGGCTTCTCTGCCCTTCTTCTTCCCAGCATTCTCTCTGCCCCCAAATCCTGCCTAGCTATTGGCCATTTAGCTTTTTATTAAACTAATCACAGTGACATATCTTCACACAGTATAAAGGAAAATTCTACAACACAATGGAATTGATCCAAAGAGTTTTGCCCTTTTATAAATAATATCAAGGTAGATCAAGTTCATGAGTGACAAGGCAGGGACAGGAAAGGCTGGAGACTGGGAGAAACCACCCCCAATTGTGATGTAGGTCCTGGACATTGTGCACAACTGGCCATCTTGCCACAGATGCTGCAGTTTTAGTTCATAAGACTGCTCCTAATTTACTTCTTTCTTCCATTATTATACAGGTCCCATGTTTGGTTACATATTATCCCGAGGGAAAGTGGAAAATAGAATAATGAGCACCATGTAACAAGAATCTTAAAAGATCTTATTAATTAAAAAAGAAAACTGGAGCCAGGTATTGAGGTAAAAGCTGGAAGATCAGAGAAACAGAACAAGTCACAGCCAACCTCACCTCACCAACTCCTCAGCTGATCTTGTTTCCTCAGACTGAAAGCCTCTGAGTCCTCACCTGGGAAGGTCTTAGCTGAATTGCTTAAAAGACTCTAGCTCTTGGTCCTCACGCTTATCTACCTTTCTGCTTCCTGCCATCACTTTATGGGATTAAAGGTGTGTGTCACCATGCCTGGCTCTGTTCCCAGTGTGGCCTTGAACTTACAGAGATCCAGAGGGATCTCTGCCTCTCCAGTGATAGGATTAAAGGTGTGTGCCACCACTGTCTGGCCTCTATGTCTAATCTAGTGGCTGGCTCTGTCCTTTGATCCCCAGATAAGTTTATTAGGGTACATAATACATTGGGGTATGCACCAATTTCTTCTCTTCCTTCTTCTGTTTTGAAGCAGAGGACAAGGTCTTGATAGGTAGCCCAGACTACTCTCAAACTTGTGGCATCCCTTCTGCTTTCGCCTCTGAAGTGCTGGAATTACAGAACTAAACCAACCTTGAATATAAACTCTCAAACATGGAAGAGTAGTCTTTTTTGTGGGGACCTGGTGGGAGTGGGGTGGTGAAGAGAGAGGTATGGGGATGGGGTAGTGCTGGAGCTTGAACTCAGGACTGTGTTACTCATGTGCTCTACCACCATTACAAGCCTAGTTTCAGCTGGCAACTATGGTGAATGTGAGGACAGCAATGGCATGCCCAGAGTAAGGAAGTGACTAATAAAAGCAAAAAAAACACCACTGAAATATCTTTTATCCTTTATTATGTGGCAGTTTAGATAGGAAGATGGAGAATAAGCACTAACCTGGACATGTACAAGGAACTTGAATTGGCTGTTTTTGTGGTGCCCCATGATGGGCACCAAATATAGCAACCTTTCTTGTCAGACTATCTTTGGTCTGCCAGCCCACAAATAATGACTTAGAGACTTACTATGAAACTTTGGCCTTTAACTTAGGCCAACTCACTCTTATAACTTAAATTAACCCATATTTAAAAATCTTCATTTTGCCTTCTGGCTTTTTACCTTTCTTTAATTCTGAATGTTTGACTCTTTCCATGTTTTGTTGGTGTCTGATACATGCCTATGTTCATCTCCTACTTCTCTTCTCTCTGCCTGGAAGTCCTGACTATACATCCTGCCGATCTGTTGGATGTTCAGCTCTTTATTAAACCAATCACAATAACGTATCTTCACACACTATACAAATATCCTGCAACATTTTTGCTTTGTTTTTAAATAAATAGTTTTTCTTTGCATTCTTTCTCAGTCTCATTTTTAGTTCTCCCCAGAGATCACCACTCTTATGGACCTTGTGATTATTTCTATAAATGCTTTTATGTTCTTCCTATATAGTATCTATTATGGAAAGTATGTAGCATTGACTTGTATGTTTTCAAGCCTTGTGGTACTGTGTCATACAAAATACTCTCTAATTAAATATTAATATAGTTTTGGAATTTAACAATGTTGATGGAAGTATCTCCATTGGATAGTATAATTAGTATTCTAAATTAAGCCCACTTTTTGGCTACTTTCTTCATTCCTATAAATAGCACTGCAGTG
The DNA here is from genome assembly GCF_903995425.1 of Onychomys torridus. Lineage (NCBI taxonomy): Eukaryota > Metazoa > Chordata > Mammalia > Rodentia > Cricetidae > Onychomys > Onychomys torridus. Next base: position 29,552,626 of record NC_050443.1, read on the forward strand.
GGCCTTCATGTACTTCTCATGAAATGTGAAGACTTGCATTTCTGTAGGGGTTCAATGCAGAATTACTGAGTTCAAGAGAGTGCACATCCTCAACTTTATAAGATATTGCCAACAGATGCTACAGCCACAATCATGAACACCCACAAGGCTCCACATTTTTCCAGTCAGTTTTTCTTTTTAAAAAAAATACTGGTTTCACTATGTAGTCTTGGCTGGCTTGGAACTCGCTATATAAAGCAAGCTGATCTCCAACCCATAAAGCTCTGCCTGTGTCTGCCTCTGACAGGTGTTCACCACTTTGTCTAGCTGCCAGCATGATCTTGAAATAGCTCATTTTATGATGGTTTCATTTTGTACAACCCTTACTACTTGTGACATATAAAATCAATTTTTCTAACCCCTCCAGGTCTACTTTCTGCTACCATCCTGAACCTACTTTTCATCTGAAGTTTCTACAAATAGAGTCAATATGTTTCTTGCATTCTTTGGGATTTTCACTTGCCAGAAGCTTCCAGGGCATTGTATGAAATTAAAGGGTACAAGCATTACAGTGAGGAGTTGCAATAGATATTGTTGCAGAATATTTGTATACTGTGAAAATGTGTCTTTGCCAAAGTACCTTCTGATAGGTTTAATAAAGAGCTGAATGGCCAATAGCTAGGCAGGAGAGGATAGGTGGGATTTCTGAGGAGAGAGGAAGAGGAAGAATCTAGGCATTCAGATTTCACCAGCAGATTTGGAGCAAGTCAGGATGTGCCATACTGAGGAAAATGTAAACACCATGGGGCAGAACATAGATTAACAGAAGCAGGTTAATCTGAGTTATAAGAGCTAGTTGGTGACAAGCCTAATCTAAAGGCCAAGCTTTCATAATTAATAGGAAAGTTGCCATGTCATTATTTGGGGGCTGACAATCCAAAGATAGTCTGACAAGAAAGCTTGCTATAGAATATGAATTAGAAAGAACCGCCAACTATAGCTTATGGACATTAGCTTATTTTCTTGTTGTTTTTCTGTTTTCTGGGTTTTGTTTTGTTTGTTTGTTCGTTTGCTTGCTTGCTTGAGCTGAGGATTGAACCCAGGGCCTTGCTAGGCAAGTGCTCTACCACTGAGCTAAATCCCCAACTCTGGTTTTTTTTTTTTTTTTTGAGACAGGATTTCTCTGTGTAGTTTTGGTGTCTTTCCTGGAACTCACCCTGTAGCCCAGGCTGGCCTCGAACTCACAGAGATCTGCTTACCTCTGCATCCTGAGTGCTGGGATTAAATGTGTGCACCACCACTGCCTGGCTCTAAATTTTTTTTTTAAAGACAAGTTTTCTCTTTGTAATAGTCCTGACTGGCCTTGAACTCAGAGTTCTGTCTGCCTCTGCCTCCCAAGTGCTGGGATTAAGGTGTGTGACACCATGCTATCTAAGTATTATTAACTCTTTCTCACTCTGAAATTTAACTGGTGAGAATGTAGTATTCATATTGCTCACATCATATGCTTTAGGGTGTTTAAAGAGTAGCTACTCATTTGTTACAGAAAGAATAAAAATCTGTAGTTTTACTTGTGATTTCACTTTGGAAACCACTGGATAAAAGCTTGAAAACTATATTTTCTATGTATAAAACAATTGATGTGTTTTCATACCTGAATTAACTCACATAATTATTTAGGTTTAGTGTCTTTTGATGGGAACTACCCATTTTTGCTTTATGTTTTTAGAGATAATTGTGAATTCTATTTTCCTGATCTAAACGTAAGTGCTGATACTTCCCAGTGAATCCTATCTTATTGGTTTAATCTACTCCATTCTCTTTAGAAACTTGGTAAAACACTAGTAACCAATTATTGTTTTAATTCCGGTGTCTATAGTGATTATTCACAAAGAGGATGGAAACTCCCATTTATGTTCTAAAATGTTTAGGTTTTCTCAATTCTGGTCAGGTGTTTTTCAAAGAGGTTCAACGAATCTTGTTTGAGTTGTGAGAAGTAAAAGAGTTCAAATATGCTAACTATACTGAACAGTGCCTGGTGCCTAGTATGCACCTAATTCATGTTAGGCATTACTATTTCCTGAGTATCTGCTATAGTTGATGTCCTATGTTAAGTACTCTGCATGCAAATTTCTCATCTCAGTGTGCATTAATTTTCAACAGACACTTTCATTTAATACATCTGCACAATACCTTTAATGCCTTTAATATCCCTATTTTAGATTAAAATCCTGAGGTTTAAATAAGTCAAATAAATTGTTCAAACGCACACAATACCATAGTAGGGTAGAATTATGATTTCTCAGAATCTAAGCTCATAGTCTTAAGAAGTGTCTAGGTCCTAAAGGAGATGGGGATAAAATAAAGCTGAATGTTAGGTTTGGACCAATGAGAAGTCTTACATACAATTTTAAAGGGTCTTGATTAGTCTAAAACCAATAGCAATCAAAAAACAATTTTAGGTGGAGATGGTGATGCATTAATCCTTACACTTAACAAAATCTGCTAGGTATGATAGCACACAGTTGTAATCTCAGCACTTGCACATGAGGGGCAGAGACAGGAAGATAATGAGTTGAGGCCAACTTGAGGTACACAAGATCCCACCTCAAAATAAAATCATTTTGGGTACATTATGGGAAAAGATTTAAAGATAGTAATAATAAATACTGGAAAACCCATTAGAACAGTATAGCAGTGGTCAGCATTGAAGACAGAAAAAAAACATACATTTCAGAAATATTTAGGAGATGGGATTTACAGGACTTGGTGATTTCCTGGATTGAGTGGCAAGTGACTCTCCTATGTGAATTCTCTGATGATGAGCGAGATGTGCATGTTGCCTGAAGGTTTTTTTGCATTCTTTACATTCATAGGGTCTCTCTCCTGTATGAATTCTCTGATGCTGGGCAAGGGATCCACAGTAACTGAAAGTCTTCCCACAAACATTACATTCATAAGGTTTCTCTCCAGTATGAACCCTCTGGTGTTGAGTAAGGGATGAGTCATTGCTAAAAGCCTTCCCACACTTAACACATTCATAAGGTTTCTCCCCAGTGTGAACTCTTTGATGTTGAGCAAGGTAGGCAATCTGGCTGAAGGCCTTCCTACATTCCTGGCATTTATAAGGTTTTTCTCCTGTATGAATTCTTTGATGTTGAGCAAGGTGTGAATTTTGGCTAAAAGCCTTCCCACATTCCTTACATTCATAGGGTCTCTCCCCTGTATGTATTCTCTGATGCACAGTAAGGTATGCACGAAGGCTAAATGCTTTTCCACAGACCCTGCACTCATAAGGTTTTTCTCCTGTGTGAACTCTCTGGTGTTGAGCAATGGATGACCTATTGCTAAATGCTTTTCCACATTCCATACATTCATAAGGTTTCTCTCCAGTATGAACTCTCTGATGCTGAGCAAGATAAGCAAACTGGCTGAAGGCTTTCCTGCATACCTTACATTCATAAGGTTTTTCTCCAGTATGAACTCTCAGGTGTTGAACTAGATGTGCATTCTGACTGAAAGCTTTCTGACATTCTTTACATTCATAGGGTTTCTCTCCGGTATGAATCCTGTGATGCTGAACAAGGTTTGATCTCTGGCTGAAGGCTTTCCCACATTCTATACATGTATAGGGTTTCTCCCCAGTATGAATTCTTTGATGGAGAGTAAGGGAGGAACTCTGGCTAAAGACTTTCTCACAGTCATTGCATTTCAAAAGTTTCTTCTCTGTGTAGATACTCCTGGGCTTAACAGTCTTCAAGCTTTTCTTCAAGCTTTTCTTGTGTGTGCCTTGTTTATACACATTCTCCTCTTTGGGGGCTGTCTGTTGTTCATGAAGCAATGTGTTCTGATAGAAACTTCCCCAGGATCTGTTATCAACCACAGCTTTAAAACTAATGGTCTCTTCCTTGAAATACACTTTTAGATTCTCAGATTGCCTCTCAAAATGCTGCTCATGGCTCCATTCTCCCATCAACCTGGGATACTCAAGGCCAATACTTCTAAGTTCTTCTATTATCTTTCTAGATGACTGTTCTTCGTAAAGTTCCTGCTTTGGGATTAATTCTTCAGTCACATACATAGACTCCCAGTCTAAAAGTAATAAGAAAAAGTGTCTCCTTTATTATGTGTCAAGAAAATATGATCATGAATGTACACTTGTAAAATGAAGTATGTAAACAGTATCAAAACCCAAAAGAACACTTAATACTTACTTTCACAGTTCTGAAGTATGTAACAAACTGAAAATTGGCTATAAATATATGTGAAGAGTGATTAGAACTTTATGAAAATCAGTAAGGCAAGTCACAGGGTGAGAAGGAACTGGTTATGACTGGACTTGTTTGTAAGTATAGATACTAGAATAGTCTGCATTCTCATAATTGCTTCAGTGAAGGGCATTCATTGAAAAATAATTATCTACTATCAGATGCTCTTGTGGATCCTTTCAGTGTTGTGAGACAATGATCACTGCCTTCATTGACCTTATTTTCTGAGAAGAGACAAAAATAAGCAAAGAAATTTGATTGCATATTAAATGTACTAAGTGCTACAGAAAAAGGAATAGGTAGACTATCATGTATCTGTACAGAGGTCTTCAAGGTCCTAAAATGGCACTGACAATTTTCTATTTATTTTATATTTTACTTCATTATAAGTTGTATTTCCACAAAATAATCAACAATAAAAATTCTCTTACCTTGTTTAAAAATATTTCATTGTTAAATTTATTTGGCTTGGCATTAGCGGCATATGTGTTTAATCCCAGCACTCGGGAGGCAGAGGTAGGTGGATCTCTGAGTTCAAGGCCAGCCTGGTCTACAGAGAGTGAGTTCCAGGACAGCCAGGGATACACAGAGAAATCCTGTCTTGAAACAAACAAACAAACAAACAAACAAACAAACAAACAAACAAACGTGTTTTGTGTGCACATGTGTATTTGCCATTGGCCATGTGTATGTTAGAGGACAATTGCTAGAGTTGGTTCTCTCTGCCCACCGTGTGGGTGCTAGTGATCAAACTCCTATTGTCAGGCTTAAAAGTAAGTGCTGCTACCCACTGAGACATCTCACTAGCTCCACTTGCCTATTTCTATTTTAGAAGTAACGAAATGGGGTTTTGTTCTAGTTAAACTTCATATAGGGGATGGAGAGATGACTCAAGTGATTAAGAGCACAACTGTTCTTTCAGAAGACCCAAAACTGGTTCCAGGCACCGAGAATGGCCCCCACGGGCTCATATTTTTGAGTGTTTGATCCCCAGTTGGTGGAACTGTTTGGGATGTATTAGGTGTGGCCTTGTTGGATTAATGTTTTAAAAGGAGGTGGACATTGATGTTTCAAAAGCCCATGTTATTTCCAGCCCCCCCCCCCACTTGCTTATGGATCAGATGTAAGCTATTAGATACTGGTCCAACAACAATGCCTCCTTGCCTGTTGCCATGATCCCTGCCAAGATGGTCATGGATATTGTGGGATATTTGATCACACTGTGAACGCTGAGATTGCATTATTTAAATAAAATCCACCACAGGTCAAGAGGCAGAGCAAGCAACCAGTTGATTGGAAGTGACCACAGAGTGTGAAGGGAAGGCAGAGGTTGGCGAAAGAGAGGCACAGGAAGTCAAGGGGAGGGACATCCAGTTCAGACAGACTAGGAGAGACTCTCTTTCTGAGACTATGGCTGGGGGGGAAGTTCAGCCAGCTGCTTTCTCTGCTTCTCTGAGCTAGCAGGTTTTTACCCCAGCATCTGGCTTCCGGGTGTGAAGCCCCTTCCCATGCCCCGCCTCCGCCCTGCCTGTGGCCTTGAGGCAGTGGTAGGTTCAGGTGTAGCCACTGAGCAACAGCCATAAAAAGAACACATGGACTTACCCTGTGAAGCTGTAAGCCCTGATCAACTTTCTTCTGTCTATGACTTGACTTGATCATGGTGTCCCCTCACAGCAAGAGAAAAGTAACTAAGACACACACACACACACACACACACACACACACACACACACACACCACACATATAACACACACACACACATATAACACACACACATACACACACACACACATACATACACACACACACACATACACACATACACACAGAGTTTAAAATAATTTCTAAATTCCATATATGTGCTAACAGTTATTTATGTGATTCTTTAATAATAATGCATAATTCTGTATCATTTGATACTACAGTTACCCATCAAAATTTCCTCTCAGAACATTGAACGTATACATAAAACATATACATAAAACACTGACTGAGGTAGTGTGGGATATGGGGTAGAGAGAGGCATTTATGATGGCAAAACATTAGTCCTTCATTGTCCCTCAGTGTTTCCTGTCTGTCTGCAAATCCTCCCCCACCACAGACCTAAGCTCTCACTCTTCTGTGCCTCAGATGCTCTCCAGCTGTTTATCTTTGCTTTGTTAAAGACTGTCGTCACCTTCCCAGCTACTCAGAAGTCGCTGTGTCTCCCCTTCCCTCGGCTTCCTTTAGGTTGAGCTTTCTTTCCATTTGTGCCACCTGTAGCTAAATCATTTCTTTATGGCTGGCCTAACAATTGTTTGATTATTTGTACACACATGTAATACTTGAGGACCTTGGGGTGGGGAGCGGGGTAGGAGTGTTTAAAGCTGAGCTGAGTAACTCTGGCATTGATTAGAGGAAAAAGAATGAATGGGCTGACAGAGAAAGGCGAGCATTTAGAGAGAGACCACTACAAACGGAAGGCAGCAGCTACTGAGTTCACACTGTACAGTGGAACAGTTCAGGGTACTCCCCAAGTATTATTTTAGAGATGATAAAACAAAGAGGGACTAAGCAGCTTTCCTAGACTGTAATTACATGTAAAATTCAGGATTTGAAACTGTTACTTTAATTACTATCAGTTTGGCCCCAGAGTTTATCAACTCAGAAAAAACTATTTAATTGACTAATTAATTAATTAATCTTTTTTTTTTTTTTTTTTGAGACAGGGTTTCTCTGTGTAGTTTTGGTGGCTTTCCTGGATCTTGCTCTGTAGACCAGGCTAGGCTCGAACTCACAGAGATCTATCTGCCTGCCTCTGCCTCCTGAGTGCTGGGATAAAAGGGGTGCACCACCACTGCCCAGCCAGGAAAAGACTACTTAAATACTGGCAGGGAATTATGAAAGTGAGAAGCATCAAGAGTCAGAAAACAGATGAAATGAGTCATTAGGAAGAAGAAGGCAACGCATGAGGAGAGTAAGGTTGGCCAAAGGGGAGAACATCCTGGAAGGCCCAGGTTTCCGTTAGGCCCAACACATTTGGGAACATGCCACACAAAAAGAACCAAGAGACGCTTTCTTGAGTCAGGTTGAGCTGTCACCTTCAAAGGCCTCTGCCTATCTATTTACGCTCCACTCACCTGTGGACAATCTGTCTGTCAGCTCTGCCTTCACCGTCCATGGCTCTTTTCCTTGTTCCAACAAGAATATCACACTTGGCTTAGAAAAGCAAAGGCCTGAAAATGTGAAAAGAAATGACTGATCATGCTGAGGGCAGCCCACAACTCCCATCTGATATCAGCCACACTGCAGGCCAAGCCCATGCTGAGGAGTTGGCCAACATAAAATAAATGCAATGGCAGTTTTAATTCCTTTTGTTTGTTTTTTGTGACTTTTTGCTGTTGCTGTTGGTAGTTTCTTGATTTGTTTGTTTCTTTTCTTTCTTTCTTTTTTTTTTTTTTTTGAAAGAGAGAAAGTATAAAGTTGAGTGCGTATGAAAGAGGGGAGGATCTGGGAGGAGTTGGAGGAGGGGAAACCATGATCAAAGTATATTGTATAAAAATGTTAATACAAGAATACCTGGGGCTGAGGAGATGGCTCAGTCAGAAAAGAACCCATGTAAAAAGCATGGTGGCACACATCTGTAATCACAGTTATGGGCAACACAGACAAGCAGATGCCTGGAGCTCACTGGACAGCCAGCACAGCCAAATCGGTGAGGTCCAGGTTCAGTGAGAGACTGCATCTCAAAAACGGTATGGCTGGTGAGATGGTCTACAAGGGAAGGTACTTGCTGAAGGAGAATGATGCCCTGAGTTTGATCACTAAGACACATGTGGTAGAGAGAACTGACTCCTACAAGTTGTCTTCTGACCTCCACGAGCCTGTGCCAACACACAGTAAATAAACATTTTAAAGCTCTCCACGAGCCTGTGCCAACACACAATAAATAAACATTTTAAAGCTCTCCATGAGCCTGTGCCAACACACAATAAATAAACATTTTAAAGCTCTCCTATTCAAAAACTGTTAAAAAACAGAATATGAAACTCCTGGCACAGGTCAATGACAGCACTATCTACTCTTAACTCCATGTGATTTTCATTAAGGTGGACACTCACCCAAGCTCTGGAGATGCTATCAAAGTAGTCACAATGATGGTAGCAAAGTCCCTTATGAATCGAAGTCCCATTGTGCAAGGGAAAGATACCCTTCCTGTCTTAGTTAGGGTTGCTATGTTAGGGTTGCTGTCATGAAACACTATGACCAAACAACTTGGGGAGTGTGGTGGTTTGAATGACGGCCCCCACAGGCTCCTGTATTTGCATCTTGGTCATCAGGGTGCGGCACTGCTTGAGAGGGATGAGGAGGTGATGTAGGCAGATGTTTTTTTCCTGCCAGCCAATTCCCAAATAACCACACAGAGACCTATTATTAATTATAAATGCTTGCCCCATAGCTTAGGTTGTCTCCAGCCAGCTCTTACAACTTAAATTACCCATTTCTATTCATCCACGTGCTGCTCCGAGGCTCATTTACCTCATCTGAGCGCTTCCCATGTAGTTTCTTTCCTGACTGGCTCGAGACTCCTCAGACTCTGCCCTTCTTCTTTCCAGTATTCTCTCTGCCCTGAAAATCCTGCCTAGCTTCAGCCAATCAGCTTTTTATTAACAATGAGAGTAATACATCTTCACAGTGTACAGAAGGATTATTCCTCAGCAAAGTGAGGCCTTGTTGGAGGAAGTGTGTCACCTAAGTGGGCTCTGGGGTTTCAAAAGTTCAAGCCAGGCCCAGTGTCTCCTCCTTCCTGCTGCTTGTGGATATGGATATAGAATTCTCAGCTACTTCTCCAGGACCATGTCTGCCTGTGTGCCACCATGCTTCCCAACATGATGATGATGGACTAAACCTCTGAAACTGTAAGCCAGCCCCAATTAAATGCTTCCTTTATTATAGTTGACATGGACATGGTGTCTCTTCACAGCAATAGAACAATGACTAAAATGGAGGAAAAGGTTTATTAGGCTTACACTTTCACATCATAGTTCATCACTAAAGGAAGTCAGGGCAGGAGCTCAAACAGGGCAGGAACCTGGAGGCAGGAGCTGATGCAGAGGCCACGGAGGAATGCTGCTTACTGGCTTGCTCAGCCTGTTTTCTTATAGAACCCAGGACCACCAGCCCAGGGATGGCCCCACCCACAGTTTGCTGGGCCCTCCCCCATCAATCACTAATTAAGACTACACCCTGGAGCCTGAAGCCTGATCTTATGGAGGCATTTTCTTTCTTTCTTTCTTTCTTTCTTTCTTTCTTTCTTTCTTTCTTTCTTTCTTTCTTTCTTTCTTTTTTTCTCTTCGAGACAGGGTTTCTCTGTGTAGCTTTGCGCCTTTCCTGGAACTCACTCTGTAGACCAGGCTGGCCTCGAACTCACAGAGATCCGCCTGCCTCTGCCTCCCGAGTGCTGGGATTAAAGGCGTGCGCCACCACCGCCTGGCAAGGCATTTTCTTAATTGAAGTTCTCTCCTCTCAGGTGACTTCAGATTGTGTCAAGTTGACATAAAATATCTAGTATACTTACCCAGAGACACCAAGATCCTATAGTTCTCCAACATCACATGACTGTACAAATGCCTTTGAGAGGAATTCAGACAATCCCATTCTTCTTGGGAGAAGTCAACTGCCACGTCTCTGAAGGTCACCATCTCCTGGAGTGAAAGAAACGAAAGGAAATAATCTCCTCCCTCGCCATGTTCACCTCAGTTACTCAGCACAGGGACAGTGGGCTCACCCTGATATGAAACCCTCAAATATGTCAGCCATGTTTCCTCTCAGGGCCTCTGTTTCTCATAACATTCTGAGCAGTGCTCCTATGTGGTGGGAATCTAGCAGAGTCACTGTATCTTTTCATTCATTAGAATGAAACAGTCATTTCTCACTGTATCTAGCAACATTAGAATGTAATAGTTGGAGGTTCTTAGACCTTGAAGAGATCACAGTAGAGAACAGTGATTGTTTTCTGTGCGTTATAGAGTTGGTTTTTTTTTGGAGGGAATTTTCCATCTGTTGCACGACTGTGGTCACAAGACTATCCTGGCACACTTACAGCATCTTGAATTACTGGGTACTGCAAACAGTGATAAGGACTGTGATGATTTCCTTCAAAGAACATATAGAATAGATCAAAGGGGCTCTGATCGGAGGAACTTGTTTTACACAAAACAACCTTTGTGTAACAATCAATAATATGCTCTGAACAGTGGTTCAAGGCTCAGTCTATCAGAGGCTGGACCTCCCTGCTGCCAAAGAGCCTAAATTACATTCTAGAGTGGCTCTCCTTTTTTGATCATCCTGTGCAACACAGAACAATGACACTCCTCCCTCAGTTCCCTATTCCCCTAGCTAAGTGTGCTATATTTACTTATAAGTTATGTGTAGGAGTGTTTTGCTTGCATGTACGTCTGCACATCACATGCACACAGTGCCTGCCCTCAGAGGCCAGAAGAGGGTGTTGAATACCCTGGAACTAGAGTTTACAGGTGGTTGTGAGCAGCGATGTGGGTGCTGGGTCTGAAAGCCAGTCCTCTCTCTGCAAGAGCAGCCAGAGCTCCTAACCCCTGAGTCCTCTCTGCAGCCCCAGATCAGAGGTAGGGTGCTGAGGTTTGAACCCAGGACTTTGCATGTGCTAAGCAAGGCTCTTCAGTGAGCTACATCCTCAGCATTGTACTTTATTTTACTTTTGAGACAGGGTTTCATGTATCCCAGGCTGGTCTCAAATTCTGTGTAGCAGAAGATGACCTTGAACTCCTGATCCTCCTGCCCCCACCTGCCAAGTGCTAGGATGACTATCACACCTGGTTTTTTAAGGTCCTGGGTTTAAGCTCAGGGCTTAGTGCATGCTAGGCAGACACTCAACTGAGCTGTAGTTCAGCCCTCTGCCTGCTTCATGTATTGCCTGTCCCCTCCCCCGTGACTGAAATGTAAGCACCACAAGGCACCACTTGCTTTGGGGTCACCGCTGTATGCCCGTGTCAAACAGGCATTATACTCATGAGACACTCAAATACTCGCTGGATCAGCCAGTGCAGTGGCGCACGCCTTTCATCCCAGCGGTCGGGAGGCAGAGGCAGGCGGATCTCTTGAGTTTGAGGCCAGCCTGTGTTCCAGTACAGGCTCCAAAAGCTACACAGAAGAAATTGCGTCTCAAAAAGCAAAACAACAACAAACAAGACAAAATAAACAAACAAAAATACTCACTTGATCATTTAAATGAATGAATGAAGGGTTGACCACTTCAAGAAGCTCGAGGGGCTAAAAAAATGGTCCACAGTTGCTTGCTCAGCTCTGAAAATTGTGCTAGACTGGGCACAGCATATTGTTTTTGTGTAGAGAAATAGAAATTTCCTTCATAATTTTGCTTCTATCTCCAGGGGTAGGGCAAAGTTCTTAAAAATCTGGAGCTAAGCTATGGTTCCTTTGTACTACAGGTTTCTTTATGTGACCACTTGCTGATGAACCTAATATGTTACATGTATGTGTTTTGAAACACAATTTAATACCTTACAAAAGCAAAAGATGGGACCTGTTTTCAAAGCAATATAAAAGGATGTGACTTGTTTTACATTTTATATGGTGTGTGTGTGTGTGTGTGTGTGTGTGTGTGTGTGTGTGTCTTAAAATCAAACTAAGGGCCTTGTGAATGCTAAGCAAGTCTTCCACCGCTGAGCTGTTATCCCTTGTCTTCATATTAGATTCAATTATGTTCCCATAAAAACAAAACAGGTTGGGTATGGTGGTGCATAATACTTTCAATCCCAGCACTCAGGAGGTAGAGACACTATGAGTTTGAGGCCAGCTTGGTCTACATAGCCAGGTCCAGGACAGCAAGGACAACAAATAAAGACCCTGTCTCAACAACAACAACAACAAACCCCAAGAAAACAACAACAACAAAAGGCCTGTCTCAAACCAGGCAGAGCAGCACAGGCCTGTAATCATAGCACTCCAGGGACAGAGACAGGATAGAGAGATTATGGTCAGCTGGATACATAGAAGATCTTGAGTCAAAACACCAAGGACTGGGAGTGCAGCTCGGTGGTACAGCCCTCACTTAGGATAGGAAGGTAATGGCTTTATGGTTCAGCATTTAGGAGGCTGAAGCAGGAAACTTCCAAGTTTCAGGTTAGCCTGCTGCACATAAAAAAGACCTTGTTTTTGTTGTTGTTCAGGAAGAAAGAAAGAGAAACTGTCTCATTGAAACGAAAGGACTCCCGAGGCCCTCCTCTCTCAGTAGCAACCCTTCTCTTATTTAACAACACAAGGTTGGAAGGGAACTGCCCTGCTTTGCTTTTGCCAGCGTTTGGCTGGTGAGGTATATATGCTCCAGTCTATATAAAACCATATAATAAAAAAGAAAGGGATGAGAGGTGCCTCAACAGTTAAGGGCATTTGTTGCTCCTATAGAGGACCCAGGTTTGGTCCGTGCACCTCCATGAAGCTCACAGCTGTGAGTAACTCCTGTTCGAGGGGATCCAACACCTTCTTCTGACACCTGGGGACACTGCATGCACATGGCACACATACACACATACAGGCAAAACACCTATATACATAAAATAAATAAATTCATATATAATAATGCATATATGACATACATAGTCTTTCAATTCTTTTTTAAGATTTATTTTTTATTGTGTGTATATGTTTGTGTGTGAATATAAGTGCAGGTGCCTATGGAGGCCAGAAAAGGGTGCCCGAAATCTCTTAGAGCTGGAGTACTGGCAGTTGTGAGCTACCTGATATGGGTACTGGAAACCATATTTAGGTCTTCTGCAAGAGCACTATATGCTCTTAACTGCTGAGTAATCCTTCTAGCCCTCACCATCTTTTCTCCAGGTTATTAGTTTATATAAGCAACAAAAAATAAACACAAGGTCAGCTGCAGACATAGCTTATTGGTAAGAATGCTTGCCTCCCATTTACTAGGGTCTGGGTTTGATTGACAGCATTGCATTTTAAAAAAGGGCTTAAATTCCAAACTAAAAATGAATTTGACCCCTAACAAATGATGACAATGTACTTAGCCTCTATATTTACATGGCCTACACATGTAGAGCCAACCAACTGTGATCAAAATATTAGAAGCAGCTGGGCATGGTGTGTAACATCTGTAATCACTGCACTCAGGAGGCCGAATTCAGCAGGAGAATTTCAAGTTTAAGGAGCCAAACACTGTCAGAGAGAGTGGGTGAAGCAGACACAGGTCGCAGGAAGAATGGAAGGAGAAAGCCAAGCTGGGAGAATACAATCCACATGAGAGATGACGGTTCAGAGCCGGACAGGAGCAGTGTGGGAGTGGAAAGCAGGCTCAAACAGCCCCTGATGGGAGAGTAGCAGCCCCAGTTCCTGCTCTACTTCTCTGTTTTACCCTCAGCCCTTTCAGTTACAATGGAAGATGGGCCCTACTAAAATGAGAGTCAGATCATGACACTCCCCACTCCTGAATTTTTCTCAGTTTGAAAGATGTTTGCATTTAAGATAGCAACTATGCAACCACATGAACATGTTCAGTAGGCAGTCAGAGATGAAAGTCAGGTTCAGGAACGAGATCTATGCTGCGGAATAATCCTCTGCACACTGTGAACATAGATTACTCTCACTGGTTAATAAAAAGCTGACAGGCTGGTAGCCAGGCAGGAAGTTAGGCGGGAAAACCAAAGTGATGGGAAATGGAAGGGCAGAGTCTGCAGCTGCCAGCCAGATAGAGAATGAGTAGGGCACACAAAATGGGATAGAGGTAGAAGCTACGAGCCTTGGGGCAGCACATAGATTTATAGAAATGGGTTAAGTTGTAAGAGCTACCTAGTAACAAGCCTGAGCTACTGGCTGATCATCTGTAATTAATATAAGCCTCAGTGTGTCTATTTGAGAGTGGCTGCAGAACAAGAAAACTCCATCTACAGATCTAGCCAGTGTAGTGGTTACATCTTTAGTCACAGCACTCAGAAGGCAGAAGGCCGATGAAGCTTTGTGAATTCAAGGCCTGCCTGGTCTATGCAGTGAGACTCTCCATATCAAAAAACAAAAACAAACAAACAAACAAACAAAAGGTTTAGATGTACAGTCTGGTAATTGTGGGCATACAAATAGTGTTTTAAGCCATGCTAGAAGATGAGATTACCAGAGCAGTGAGTGTAAATAAGGGAGCAAGAGACCCAAGAATAAGTCTTGTGGCACCCATTGTCAATAGGCACTTAACTGTTGATGCATGGATGATGTTTGGGAAATAACTAGAACTAAGCTGGGCTTTCTTTATCTTATATATGGCAGAATAGCATGCCAGGAGGAGGGAAAAGTATGTGTAAGATCACACATTAAAAATGTATATAGCATTGCATGCCCTTAATCCCAGCACTTGGGAGGCAGAGGCAGGTGGATCTAGGTGAGTTCAAAGCCAGTCTGGTCTATACAGTGAGCTCCAGGACAGCCAGGGCCATACAGAGAAACCCTATCTCAATATATATATATATATGGCTGGGGAGGTGGACCATAGTAAAGAGCATTGCTATGCTCTTAACTGATACTAATTCAGTTTCCAGCATCCATGCCTGTAACTCTAGCACCAGAGGATCCAACTCTGTGGGCAGTTGCACACACCTGGCACACACTCACACAGATAAACAAATACACATGCACTTAAAAAATCTTTTGAGGGGCTGGAGAGATGGCTCAGAGGTTAAGAGCACTGGCTGTTCTTCCAGAGGTCCTGAGTTCAATTCCCAGCAACCACATGGTGGCTCACAATCATCTGTAATGAGATCTGGTGCCCTCTTCTGGCCTGCAGGCATACATGCAAACAGAACACTGTGTACATAATAAATAAATAAATCTTAAAAAAAAAATCTTTTGAAAAGGACTTTTTTAAAGGATGGTAATGAGCTGACTTAAAGAGAGTCACAGAGTGATAGAGATTAAATGAGTTCAAATGAGGTAGCCAGGAGTACTGGGAATCCACTGGAGGACTTTGGGACAACTCCAAGAGAGAATATACCAGCTCACCTGACACATGGTTTTAAGAAGACCAGGAGCCTTTCTTTTTCCCCCTCAACTCTTCTCTTGAGAAATGGCAATCCCAGGTAACTGAGATGGGAAAAGAACGTGAGAAACTAGGTGTTCCTCTCAGCATCCTGAACTGCCTACCATTTTAGGTTTTTTCCCTTCCTGTTTCAACTTTTCCTCCAATAAACAGAGCATGATGGAAAGCTAGCAATTTGTTTGCACACAATATAATCCATGGCCTAAGTTATTTCCAATATATTATTTGGGCAGCCAATACACAGAGTTAATAAAGAGAAATGCAATAGTTTAAAGATACACCTCGAATAAATGAGTCACTAAGATTAAGTGAGGTTGCTTAACTAGACCATCCTTCTCTCCAATAGAAGACTAATTCAGAAACTTGGTAGCATAAGGTCACCACTTGGATAGCGTGAAAAGACACTGGGTGACAATCTCAGGACCCTCACATACCCAAAGCCTCACAGATACATTGCCAGCCACTGCCACACATATGCCACAGTCAAGGCCCTGGGTGTAGTATCAAATGTTCACCCTCTCCTACACCCCCAATTCTCAAATAGTCAGGTGCCACAGTCTGGCCTCACTAACAACGGTCTCACACTCTAGTCACAAAGAGGCTGCATGTCGGTGCACAAGAGGGAAAAGAGAAAGGTACCAGTCGTGGATTCACTCGCACCCTGTCAGAGTCGACGTGGACTCGCACATCGGGTGACAGTCTCGCCGTACCGTAGCAAACACTGTCTTATTCCGAGGGGCACTCAGAGGGTCTGACGTCTGGTGTCCGGGAGACGCGCGCTGGCCACTCCCCGGCCCACTCCGCGCCGGCAGAACCAACTGCGGGCAGGTCCCGTTTCTGCACGGAAGGCTCTGGAATCTCCTCCACACCCGCAGCCCTTAGGTTGACGGAATCTAGCCCCGGGAAAGGGCCCGGAAAGAAGCCACTGTGTTGCCGGGGCTCCTGGAGGACACAAAGGTGCGACGGCCCAGCTCCCGCTGGGGCCATTGGGAAATGTAGTCCGGACAGAAAGGGCATCAGCACCGCGGAGTTCCACTGCACTGACAGGCTCAGTTCCAATGTCTCTCTCACTGGCTTTCCTCGGCCAAACCACATGTATGCAGACATCCATGCAAGCAGAACACCCATGCACGCGAAATAATTTGAAAATGTATTTATTTATTTTTACTCTGTGTGTATTTTTGCCTGCATTTATGGATGAACACCACGAGCAGGTCTGATCAGGAGAGGCCAGAAAAGGACGTCAGAAGTTCCCAGAGTGGTCTTAATTGCTGAGCCTTCTCTCTAGGCCCTACATAGATCTTTTTGCTGGATGGAACCCAGGTCCTCACGCATGCCAGGGAAGCGCTTTGCCACTCAGCCACGCCCTCCATGTCTTTTTGATCTGACTCTACACTTCATCTGACCACATAGCATTTTTTTCCTTCGGGAAAAATTTCTTTCACAATTGTGATTTTGAGAATAAATACCAGACTCTCTGTGTCTTTGAGTGTGTGTGTGTGTTTCTCCTTGTGTAACTGTGAAAAAGACCATGTGTTAGGTTAGCCATACATTTCTGTGATTACATGTGTGATTGTGTTCGTTGTATGATATTCATGATATTTAAATGTGCTGTGATAGGAACAGATGTGATAGGGAGTGCAATGGGACCATTGTGACAGAAGTTGAAGGATTAAAATAATGGATATATGTTTGTATATGGAATTCTTCTCTGTGGTGTCTGATCAGAAAAGCCAATACTATATGGGAGAAGCTATTTGAGGTACTGGGATAAACAGAAAATAAAAGTTAAAAAAAAAATACTGACTAATGCTGGGCATTGTAGTATATAACTTTAATTTCAGTATCTGGGAAGCTTGAGGCCTGTAAATGGACATTTCCTGTCCTGCCTGCCCAGTCCCAAATAAACACACAGAGGCTTATATGAATTATAAATACTCGGCCAATAGCTCAGGCTTGTTACTAACTAGCTTTTACATTTTGTTAACCCATATTTGTATTTATGCTTTGCCACATGGCAGTACCTTTATTAGCATGGCACATTCATCTCCTGCTCCCTCTGCATCTGACTGGCGACTCATCTCTCCGCCCTTTTTCTTCCCAGCATTCTTAGTTTGGCCGCCCTGCCTATACTTCCTGCTTGGATACTGGCCAATCAGCATTTTATTAAACCAATTCAAGTGACAAATCTTTACAGTGTACATGAAGATTATTCCACAACAGAGGCCAGTCTGGTCTCCACACAGTGAGCAATGGCAAATTCAATAACAATAACATTAGGCAAGGAAAAAAAGAAGTAAATTGTTGCTTAGAGTTCTATGCTCTATATGAAGTAAAAATAATGTTGCTTAAATACTATGGTAAAGGAAATATGTACACTATAATACCTAAAGCAAGGCCTGGAGGGATGACTTAGTACTTAAGAGTATTTGCTGCTCTTGAAGAGGACCTGTGTTCAATTCTCAGTAATCACATGGAGTGGCTTACAACCACCTGTCCCTCCAGTTCCACGGAATCTGGTGCCCTCTTCTGATATCTCTGTGAACTGCATGCACGTGGTGCATAGGTATTTGCAGGCAAAATACTCATACACATAAAATAGAAATAAATAAACCTGGCCCAAAGCCGGGTGGTTGTGGTACACGCCTGTAATCCCAGCACTCGGGAGGCAGAGGCAGGTGGATCTCTGTGAGTTCGAGGCCAGCCTGGTCTACAAAGCGAGTTCCAGGACAGGCTCCAAAGCTACAGAGAGAAATCCTGTCTTGAAAAACAAAAAACAAACAAACAAAAAAGCTGAATGGAATAGCTAGGCAGTAGAGGGATGGGTAGGGTTGGCAGGCAGAGAGGACAAGTAGGAGGAAGAATCTAGGCTCCAGAAGAGAGGGAAGAAGTGAATCGAGAATGAGGGAGAAGGGAGGGACGCGCCTGAGGCCAGAAGCCAGCAGCCGCCAGCCAGCCAGGGAGACAGCAGGAAAGTAAGATGTACAGAAAGGAAGAAAGTCAAAAAGCCTGAGGTAAAAGGTAGATAAAGAGCAACAGGTTAATTTAAGTTAAAAAAGCTAGCCAGAAATGAGCCTAAGTTAGGCTGAGCTTTCCTAACTAATAATAACTCATAATTTGGAGCTGGTTGGTGTCCCAAGAGAAAAAGCCTGGTACAATGAAAAGACAGCCCACGCCTACAGCATGAGTGAGTGTTTGTAAAATATGTGTCTATGAAGGTTTCTTTTATTAAGATTGTTTTGTAGTACTGGAGATAAATCCCAGGGCCTTCTATATGCAACGAAAATACTCTGTCACCCGAATGACATCCCCAACTCCTGCTAAGGGTTTAAATATATGGAAAAACTCCAGCCAATAAGATAATCACAACCAACTAAAAAAAGAGCAATGAATTTGAAAAGACGCTTCTCTAAAGAAGATATGCAATGTCCAGCAAGCAGCTAAAAATTGCCCGATATCATTCGTATTTAGATTACTAGAATGAAAAGTGTGGGAAGAAAGGGGAAAGATGGAGAGAGGATGGCTAACTGGTACAAGGGTCAAGCTGGCTAGTAAATGGCAGTGTCATGGAATTTAGTTAGTATGTGTTGGAGCCCACCAGGTTTCCTATTGGCTGTACCCAGCAGGGCTGCATGGGAAGTTGATTGGACCAGGGGCCTGCAGGTTTTGTAAGGGTCTAACTAGCAAGGCAGAGGTTTTATGCTCCACCCCTTGGCATTGCTATAAATAGACCTTTGGAATAAAGTTCTGGGGCAATTTGGATAAGGACTCAGAACCATCTGAGTCTATTCTGTGTTTTTTTTTTTTCTTCTGTTTCTTTACTCTTTATTTCTAACTAAGTCTCTTATCCCTCATTCCTCAAGAG
The DNA here is from genome assembly GCF_903995425.1 of Onychomys torridus. NCBI lineage: Eukaryota > Metazoa > Chordata > Mammalia > Rodentia > Cricetidae > Onychomys > Onychomys torridus. The sequence goes on from NC_050443.1 coordinate 29,571,810, forward strand.
TTCCTGGAGTAAATAAGTGTGGGGGCTGGTCCGCCATAAGTATGCAGACACTACTGCCCAGCAATCAGGTTTACAATCCTGGGTCTTCCGTCCAGTAACACTGTGTGTCAGAATCGAGGTTATACAGATGTAGACAAAAGTTTCTGACAAAATTGGAGGATCCCAATGGAACACTGTTGAGAACGTACTACAGGACCATGGTCACAAAAGTGGTTGTAAATTCACAAATTCCAAGTCATTGAACCTCAGGGTTTCTCAATTCCATAAACTCTACACCCAAGCCCATCGTGTGCACACACACACGCACACACACACGTATTCACATAATGTGTAACTCCTCCTGCTTCTGCCAGCTGCCAAAGAGTTTGTGTCTCCTCAGAGGACCACCCTCCTTGTAAAATCACGGAGAAAGCCCAGGAAAGAAACCAAAATAGCCACTCCGTGAGTGAAAGGGGAAAAGTTTATTCCAAACTGCCAAAGCTGTCTCCTGGGAAAGCAAGGAGAATCAACAGGGAAAAGATTTTCAGAGTTAAATGGGAAGGGGAGAAAGGCAGCTTGTGAGCTGGGACTGAGGGAACCTGGCATTGACCTTGGCAAGTTAAAAGGCACCACAGGCATATGTTCATGGAAGAGCCACAAGCTCCTCTTGCCAGAGATAAGGAGAATGACTGCTTTTTTTTTTTTTTTTTTCCAAGCAGGAACTTTCTTCAAGCCCCTGAGGGAATGGGGGCTTTTGTCTAAATGCCAGACTTTGAGAAAAGGGCTGTCTTGAGGGACCAGACACACTGGAACTAAATAAACTCAGCCGTGCCTTTTGCCTAGACCAGACTCCTTTGGTTGGTTTTTTTGTTTTGTTTTGTTTTTGTTTGTTTGTTCGAGGCAGGGTTTCTCTATGTAGCTTTGCGCCTGTCCCGGATCTCGCTCTGTAGACCATGCTGGCCTCGAACTCTAAGAGATCCATCCTGCCTCTGCCTCCCGAGTGTTGGGATTAAAGGCGTGAGTCACCACAGCCTGGCTAGACCAGACTCTTTAATCCTGTAACCCTGAGATTCCCAGAAGAAGCAAGGGCTGCTTTCCATTTGGGTGAGCGCAAGTCTCCGGCCGCGAAGGCCTCTGGGAAGTGTAGTCCGGAGCGAGAAAGCGGCGGACCCATTCGGATTCTTCTCACTTGCAAGCTGCGGATCCAGGGCTGTGAATGCCTGGCCGCAGGGAAGCCGCTGTTCCAAACCGTCTAGGCCGGGTCCAGGCCTAAGCCGATCCCCCTGCTGGAGCGCCGCGCCCTTACCTGGGCACTCTCCCAGCTCGAACACGGAAGGCCAGAGCCGCCCGGCCAGCCGCGGGGCCCTCTGGGAAGTGCTACCCTGCATCTAACGGACCCAGGTTTGTGGCGCTTCTCCTGGCCAGCCTTAGCCGTGCCGGGTCGTAGTTCCCCGGGTTGTGCGCGTTGGGTGGCAGCGGGGTGGAGGATCTCGGCCGGTGGCTGGGCTCGGCGGTGAGTCCCCAGGAAGCCGCGAGCCCGGAGGCCGGCACTCTTTGTGCTGGGTGGGAGCGAGGCCCTGTGGACCTGGGTGTGGATGGAGGAGGCGATGCCAGCGGTTTGCAGCGGCAGTGGCCTCGGCGTGATGTGGCTGTAATCCGTTATGTGCCTTTAGGAACATGGGTGCACATGTACATGACTGAGAGAATGAATGAATGAGGAACTCTGTGGGTGGAAGTCAAGTCGGTAGGATTGTGTGTGGAGATGTGTGAAGACCGTGTTTAACGAGTCGTTTGTAACTTAGTCGTTTATAATAATTGGAAATACAATTTTATACGAAATAGTAGTAGCCCCAACGCATGACTATTTTCGTGCATTGACAAGCTGTCTTGTATCATGCGTCTTGCTGCCCCCACTCCATTCCCCAAATACCAGGATACAGAAAGTCCCAAAGAATAAAAATTATTCAGTTCCACTAGTCACACAGCTCTTGTCAAATACACTTCTTTACACCCTGTACATGCATTATGTGCTCATATAAAGAGCATGATGGCTTAAAAGAGCAATCACATCATATATACAGTTCTGTAACTTACCTCTCATTTAATAAGATATTGTTAACATATCGATATCAACAATTACAAATGTATACCATTTAAATTTTTCTTGGTATACATATATGCATCTGTCTTCTGAATAATTTATGTCTTTTCAACCTCTTGAAGTTATAAACCAAGTTTATGAAGAACTGTTTGGCAATGCTCTAATGCATCCCCTTCCTCCCTCCTTCCTTGGGGGTAGGCTTTTAGAAGTGGAACTGATACAGTAATAATCCTTATTAAAACCTCCCTAGATCTAAACATTTGTCCCCAGTGCAAGGTTCTAACATTCTACAATATTACTAAAATAGTAGATGCATCTCTATTATTTCAGTAATTTGAAGTAGAGATACACCCTAGATAGCAAGAAATACCATAAGTGATAATAATCCTTGTTAACTTCATAGTTACAAAATAAAACTTAGTTTGCAGTACTTATTACCCAAATCAAGCATTTTGTGATTTGTTTTTCTAAAGTAGTGTTCTGTTTTCAGCTTTCATTTCCAGAGTTCTTCCTCTGCTGAGAATCATTTTATAAACTGAATATTTGTTGAATGTTGGATACCTATCAGTCACAGTTTTTTGGTGCTTGGGATATAGCAGTGAACAAAAGAACCAGCCCTCAGCTGTCATGATACTTACATTGCTGTGGGCCCGATAATAAAGTAAGTAAACCAAATATATCAAATGCTGGAAAATACTAAGAAAAGAAGTCAAAGTGGGGGATGTTTAGAATTAGAGATGGGAAGAAGAGTTTCAGGTGGAGTGACCAGGGAAGGGGTATTGAGAAGGATGGATAAGGAGATGACTCGAGAAAAGGAGGTAGGTGTGTATACAGCCGAGGGAAGATTGCTGCACACAGGGACAGTTCAGTTATATGGGTTTTGAGGATTTCATGCCTGCTGGGATGAAAAACACTGGTGCTGGCTCAAACAGCAAATGCCCGGGAAGACTAGTTCGGGTTCGAGAAGGAAGCTCAGTGGAGGGGAGGAGGGCAGAGGAGGTTGGGCTTTCTTGTCCGTAGTTGTGATTTTGGCTTTTACCTTGAGTGGAAACTCAAGGGAGGTGTTTTGGACATGGGAGTAATAATAAATACATCTGCTTGATGACACGTTGGCCGCTCTGGAGACAGTGAACAGCTGGAAAAGGAATGCAGAAAGGCCAGTTAGGAAACTTAGAATGGTCTAAGGGGCAGACTGGGAGATCCAGAGCCACGGAAGTGAGAATGGTAAGTGGCGCTCGCCATGTTCAAGCAGAGCTGCAGGAGGCGCGTGAAAGGATGGGTGTAGACTGTGGCTGTAACAGGGCTGCACAGTGTTGATTTGGTTAAGAAGTCGATTCTTTTTTTTCCCCCTGTTTTGGTTTTTTGAGATAGGGTTTCTCTGTGCAGCCCTGGCTGTCCTGGAACTCACTCTGAAGACCTGGCTGGCCTTGTACTCACAGAGATCCACTGCCTCTGCCTCCTGAGTGCTGAGATTAAAGGTGTGTGCCACAACTGCCTGGCTAAGAACTTGATTTTTGAGAATGGAGGAGAATCTTCCTCAAGAAGAAAATGAGTTCTGGTTTGGGATATAATATGTGAAGTGTGATATGCTCGTTCAAATTGAAATGTCACATTGGCAACTGTATATACAGGTGTGACATTCAAGAATTCTTAGCTTATAAATGGTACTGAAAACCAGAAGAATGAATGAGATCACTTAGAGTAGATAGAAAAAGATAGAGGTGAAGGACTGATTTGGGGGTTACTCTAACATTATGACATCTGAGGAATAGTGGAGAATTAATAAAATGTCTGACAGACTAGCTAGAAAAGTCAGGAAACTAGGTGAATGTGTTATTCTGAACACAAGGAATGAGTCCATCTTAATGACAACTGTGTCAAACACTACAGACAGGGTATTGAAGGCTAAGAAAGAAGCATTGGCTTCATTGGTGGTTTTGAAAAACATTTCAGTGGATTATGGAGCCAAGGAGAACTAGAGAAGGAAAACTGGAGAGATCAAATCCAGATAGTTCTTAAGAAACCCACCCCCCAACTCACTTAAAAAAAAAAAAAAAGGTAAATATGATCAAAATACACTGGATGAAAAAACTAATCAAAGACGAGGGAGGAGTGTGTCTGTCCTTAACTAGAGCCTGGAGGATCAGACGGCAGAGTGTGCCTTAGCTGGGAGCATGCTCACTATCAGGAGTGGAGAAGGAAGAAGCCACTGGACCAGAGACAGACCGGCAAACAGATAGCTGGCGAGCGCTCGTGACTTTGCCTCTGCACTCCTTTATAGTTGACTGAAGGAGACCCAGCCTGACCCGCTGAGGGTGGAAAGAGCTGTTAGGGTTTGAAGAGAGAGCAAAGCAAACTAGGTAATCACTTAAGCGAGCAGGGAAAGAGGAGCGAGCAAGGATCAAGTTAAAATAATTGCTTGTGTTTTCTGATTGTGGATTTTTAAAAAAGCGTTATTTTTAATTTATGTGTACGTGTGTTTTGTCTGCATGTATGTCTGTGCCTCACGTGTGTGCGGTGTTCTTGGATCCCGTGGAACTGAAGTTATAGACAGTAGAGCTGTGTATGTGCTGGGAGCCCAACCTGCAAGAGCGGCAAGTGCCCTACCCATTGAGCCGCGTCCCCAGCCCCGATTGTCACTTTTAAACTGAGCAAACAAAGAAGTGAGACCAGGAAGGAATAAAAGACATGAAAAGTTGGTGGAGTCCTGAAGGGGCTGAAATAAGGTGACAGGAAGGAGATTTTTCAGTTTGGGTTGTCAAATGTCTTGTAAACAGAACGAAAGGAGCCGGACATGATGGAGGCACGGAGATGACCAGTTTGAGGTTAGCCTGGGCTGCACGGCAAGGCTCAGATAGCAAAAGTGAAAACTGAACTGTCACTGCTACCATTACTTCTTCTGCTTCTACTAACTGAAATATTTTCCTAAAGAAAAAAAAAAGCCCTCATCAATTCTTTAGTTAGGAACAATTTGCACAAGAAAGAGGGAATGAATTGACTTTTTCCCTCTTTATAGGATTTAAGGACATCGTATTGGTTCTCTGTCTCCCCCGCTACTACCCTTCCCATTGCCTTTTCTAGACAGTGTTTCTTTGTGTAGTCCTGGCTACCCTGGATCTCACTCTGTAGACCAGGCTGGCCTTGAACTCACAGAGATCCAGCTGCCTGTGCCTCCTGAGTGCTGGGATTAAAGCCTTGTGCCACCACCACCAGGCTTTCCCTTTCTCTCTCTCTCTCTCTCTCTCTCTCTCTCTCTCTCTCTCTCTCTCTCTCTTTCTCCTTACATGTCCCTAGTTGTCTTTGTGTGCATCATGTATATGCAAGTGCTTTCAGGGGCCAGAAGAGCTATGCAGTCTCCTGGAACTAGTTACTTACAGGTGGTTGTAGCCATCCAGTGTGGGTGCTGGGAACTGAACCAGGGTCCTTTGCAAGGGCAGCATGTGCTCTTGACCACTGAGCCATCTCTCCAGCCCCAGCTTTAAATTTTTTGGGGGGGGGGTGTTTTTTAAAAGATAATTTATATATATGAGTGCTCTGACTGCGTGGTCTCTGCACACCAGAGGAGGGCATCAAATCCCATTAGAGATGGTTGTGAGCCACCATGTGGGTGCTAGGAATTGAACTCAGGACCTCTGGAAGAGCAGCCAGTGCTCTTAACTGCTGATCCATTTCTCTAGACCTTAAATTTGTTTTTAAATAAGCAAAAGTAAAGTGAAAGTTTATTTCAGGACAGCAGTGAAATAACCATATTTACCATGGTGACTTTACCTATTTAAGTATGATATTTATTTTAGCTCATTTGTATGAGCTTGGATAAACTTTTGTTTCTATTTTGTCTATTTATTTATTTATTTATTTATTTATTTATTTTTATTTATTTATTTTTGAGATGGTGACTCTGTGTTGCCCAGGCTGTCTCAGACTCAGAGCTCATGTGACCCTCCAAGGCATGGCCTGTTCAGTGCTGGGACTGATTGAAGGCATTAGTGTCACAATTGCTCATTACATTTTTATATAAAAAATAAACCTTAGAAATAAGGTTTTATATAGCTTTTGTTTGCACTATATTCCAAGTGTCACCTTTGTGCATAAGTTAAAACAGCATACAGTGATTTACCTTTCTCCCAGGAAGTATATATTTCACTGGAGCACCTGTCTGTCTCTCAGAGCTCCTGTAGAGAGGATTCTGACAGGCACTGTCAGCCCTTCATTTATATCTAACCAGAAGTGAGTGCCCAGAGTCCCTGGTTCTTGCATTTTCCCATCTCTCTATTTTCATCTGAGCTTAAAGTGGTTTTCTTGTGGACATAGATTGTTGTGGGATATTTGTTTGCATTGACACTCTGAGACTGTCAATAAAGTCTAGCTTCAAATTATCCATAGAGGTTTTGTAGGACCCAGGATACAGACTGAGAAACACAGGAAGCAGTAGAAAGAGGCTTAGGAAGAGTCATAGGTCTTTTGGACGAGGAAGGAGAGAGAGGAGGCCACTGGTCACTTCTCTGCCACTTCTCTGCTTCAAGGGGAACTTTATTGTGAGTCTTGAGTGTCAATGTGAACAAATATCCCACAACAATAGGTAGGTAGGTCATGGACAGTCTTTTGTGTGTTGAGATTAACAACATTTCCCTTGGTAGTGAGTTAACATCCACTACCTTCCCAATTGTGCTTGTCTGTTCTTTGGCCCCTGGGTGTGTATCATGAATCCTAGCAGTTCTTATTAATAAAAACAAACCTGGAGCCAGGTATTGGGGTGAATGCTGGAAGATCAGAGAAGCAGAATAAGCCACAGCTACCTCACCTCGCCAGTTCCTCAGCTGATCCTGTTTCCTCAGACTGGAAGCTTCTGTGTCCTCATCTGAATGGGTCTCAGCTGAACTGCTGCTCAAAAGCCTAAAAGCTTAATCAGCTCTAGTTCCTGGTCCTCACGCCTTAAATACCTTTCTGCTTTTTGCCATCACTCCCTGGGATTAAAGATGTGTGTCACCATGCCTGGCTGTTTCCAATGTGGTCTTGAACTCACAGAGATACAGATGGATTTCTGCCTCTGGTATGCTAGGATTAAAGGCATGAGTGCCACCATTTTCTGGCCTCTGTATCTAGTGGCTGTTCTGTTCTTTGACCCCAGATCAGTTTATTAGGGTGTACAATATTTTGGGGAACACAATACCACCACATGGGTGGGTTTTTTTTTTGTAGCTCCTTTACTTGATCTTCATAAATAATCTCTGGTTTTACTCTTATATTTATATTTTCTTTAAAAAACATGTAGTATTGCCACAGAATTTTCAATATATATGTATTTTTTAACTTATCTTGGTTCACTTTGAAGAAGAGCTGAGTGGTCTTTGTCACTCCTTCCCACATTTTATGGCCCTTTGGTCATTGGCGTCATTCATTCTGTGCTATAATTAGCTGGCACATTGTTATTGCTATTGTTTTAAGTAAGCATTTGTCTAGATCAATTAATGAAGGACCCAAGAAAGTCTTTCCTTTACCTGTATTGTCCCATCATGGGTTTGCCGTTGTCATTTGCCCATCACTATAATAAGCATTACAGCTTGGATGGAAAGGTGTCCTGGCAGCTCGGAGCCAAGGAATACCACAAAGTCACACTGCACAACAAGCCTCACACGAGATTTATTGGGAGGGAAAAACCCAGGAGGGTGGCTGCCTCTGCTTGTGCAAGAAACAGCAGCTAACTGAACAGGATACAGGGCTTATATAGAGCTTCTTGGGAAGAGGGTAGAACTTTTTCAGGGTGGAGCTTTCTAGGGTGGAGATTGGTGGGATTTCATGTCCAGAGATTGGGCTTTATACTCTGTAGGGTAGAGGCAGGGTCCAGCAGTTAAGAGTTTTCTGTGAGTGGAACCAGGCAATTGAGGTCCTTGGGGGAGGGCCTGGCCACTCATGTGGCTCAAGGGGCTTACATTCCTCCTTTTCTGTTTATTACTGATAACAATTAGGTCACAAGAAAAGGGGCTATGTTATTATTAGACTATTTCTTGCTGAAGCAGGGTGTTGAATCCTTTGGGTGAAATCTTCACTATCAGGGTATAATCGGGAGTTGCTGTCCTCTGTTTCTGAAGCTAGAGGCTGGTAATACTGTAATAGCAACTGATTAAGTCTGGTTAGAGATCTTTCAGATATGTTGTTGAAGAAATTTAGACAAGAAGTTTATAAGGCAGGGTGTGACTAGTAGGGTTAAGGAAAGCAGGAGAAAGGAGGTTAAGAAGGGTAGTGTCCAGTTCCATATTGGACTGTCAATGCCAGAGCCGCTAGCCAGAGGCATTGAGCTGTTTTTTACATTTTTGGAGATCCAGCTGGAGTTGCTGGATCTTGTCTTTTACTCTATCTGACTGGTTGATAATAGAAACAATATTTATCCCTGAAGAAGAGACAAAGACCACCTCTTTCTGCTGTTAGTGAATCTAATCCTTGCCAATTTTGTAGCACTTTTGGTGGCCCAGTGAGTCTATTTGGCCCTGGAGGGTAAGGATGGTCTGAACTACCTGTTGGAGATCCTGAGTGAACTGCGAGGAAACTGATGGTAAATAGCTAGGGAAGTAGTCAGTCCTGGGTTTCGGCACCAGAATATAAGTGTTACAGCTCTGCAGAGAAAGGTTATAGCTGTAGCTTGGAAGGAAAAGTATCCTGACTGTCAGAAGCCAGGCTATACCTGTGTTACAGCTCTGGGGGAAAGCTAGCCTGGCCATCAGAAGCCAGGCTATACCTGTAAGTGTTACAGCTCTGGGGGAAAGCTAGCCTGGCCATCAGAAGCCAGGCTATACCTATAGCTGGGAAGGGAAAGTTTTATCCTGGGTGTTGGAAGCCAGGCTATACCTATAGCTGTGTTCCAGTGGGGGATGGCTTCCCCAAAGGAATCTAGCAATCCTGCTCTTCTTGGAGAGAGCCATTACAGCTCAGCTCTGCCCCACTTTGCTAAGAGTTTTCCCACAGAGGTGTCCCTTGCTTCTCTGCTCCACTCTGCTAAGGGGGAACAGCCTTTCAGAAATGTAGCAGTTTGCTCTAGCTTTGGAGAAAGTTGTTACTTCCCTGCCCCACTCCGCTCCAGTGAAAGAAGGCCTTCATTCAAAATGCATTCAAGAGATTTCTCTGGAGGGAGGAATCAAGAGAGTAGCTGTCTCTGCCAGGGTGGAAAGAGGCAGCTCCCAACTGAACAGGGGCAGGGCTTATATAGGGCTTCATTTTCCAGGGTGAAGGGTGGGAATTGGTCAGATTTCAATCCCCGGTCTTGGACAAACTCAGAGATTGACTGGATTTTGTGCTCAAGGATTGGTAGATTTTCCTGCTTGGGGATTAGTTGGTTTTTGTACTGAGTTGGTCAGGGACGGAATGTGTTTCTTTGGTTCTGGTTTCAGGGTCAGGGTATTGGTGAAATTATTAAGGCCACTCCATGTAGTTAAAAGGGAGGTTTATTTTGTGGGGTAACTCACAAGTGAAGGGATAGGTAGATTGCAGGGTCTGGGAAAGGTGTGGCACAGTCCGGCGGTGTTCTCTGGAGAACTCTGCTCGGTCTACCTCCAGCGTCCAGGGTCCAGGAACCAAGAGAGCCCAGCCCGCACATCCGGAACTCGGGTTTTCAGGGTCCTCTCTCAGCCCCACCTTGTGGGTGTGACCGTTACCGAAGCCTCAATGGGGGTTGGAACTTCCAGGTCAAAGCTGGAATGGCTACCCACTACAACAGGGTGTGTTTCTTTCACTGGCTCTGGTCTCAGGGCCAGGGTGTGTTTCTTTGGCTGGCTCTGGTCTCAGGGCCAGGGTGTGTTTCTTTGGCTGGCTCTGGTCTCAGGGCCAGGGTGTGTTTCTTTGGCTGGCTCTGGTCTCAGGGCCAGGGTGTGTTTCTTTCACTGGCTCTGGTCTCAGGGCCAGGGTGTGTTTCTTTGGCTGGCCCTTTTACCGTACAACTACATTGTCCAGTCTTAAGATCTTCTTGCCTCTGCCTGCAAGTGCTGGATTTACCGCAGTATGCCACTGTGACCAACTAAAACACCACCACTTCTTGAAGGAAGAACTGCTTGATAGATTCCCTTAGGTTTCGTTTGGGAGAGTTTCTCTATGTCCTTCACTGTTGAAAGGTTAATTTCTCTGCATAGACAGTTCTGGGTTGGTGTTTTCTTCTTCAGGCAAACACTCCCTGTACTCTGGTGTCTGTGTTTATTTTTAAGACTGCTATAGTTCTTTCTTTTTTTCTGTGGAGATATGGTGTTGGTTTTTTGCTGGCTTCCTTTTTATTTTCAGTCTGCCATGCTTGTGTGTGTTGTTCCCACACACACACTGATGTTCTCTGAGCTTTTTAGGACTGTGACCAGATTTCAGAAGTGAAAGAGAGGCCAGCAAGGCATTTAGGAATACATCTGTCAAAGGAGCCATTGCTTGAATTTAAGCAAGAGAACATTTGTGTAAGTAAAAAAATGTAAAAAAGATTTATATTATTTCATATGTATGTGTGAGGTTTTGCATGTATGTACATGTACCATGTATGTGGTTGGTGGCGTTGGAGTGTGTTGGAGCCTCTGGAGCTGGAGTTACAGGCTATTAATTATGAGTGCCCAATATGGGTGCTGGGAACTGCACCCGGGTCTTCTGCAAGAATAGCAAGTGCTTTTAACCACTGAGCTACCTCTCCAGCCTCAGTATAAAATTCCTGATTAAATCATGGGATTTAAAAATTAATTTGGAAAGGGTATCATTGAAACTATTGGGGATATTTGAATATGTAGATTAAAAGTATGAGTATATATGTGTGGGTATGTGTATGTTGAGGAGCTGCTCATAGAGGCCAGAAGAGGGCATCAGATTCCCTTGAGCTGGAGTTACAGATGGTTGTGAACCAACTGATGTGGGTTCTGGGAACCAAACCTAGGTCCTCTGGAAGAGCAGCAAGTGCTCTTAACCACTGAGCCATCTCTCCAGCCTCATGACTATGTAGATTTTATTATTTTACCAGTGTTTAATGTTTTTGGTGTAATAGTGGCATTGTGTTTATGTGGGAGAATTTCTTTAGTTTTTAACAGGTACAAGCTAGAGATAAAAGTGAAGGTCAAGTATGTAGAGGAGGAATGAGACCAAATGTAGCAGATGAAAGCAAGCTCTAAGTGAATGTTTCTACAAGCCTTTGTAAGAGCTTTTAAAAGTGAAAATGAGCCAAGTGGTGGTGGTGCATGCCTCCAGCTCTTGGGATCCAGAGGCAGGTAGATCTCCAAGTTTGAGGCCAGTCTGGTCTACAGAGTGAGTTCCAGGACAGCCAGGGCTACACAGAGAAACCCTGTCAAGGGTGGGAGGTAGTGAAAATGAATACAAATCGAAGGGAATTTGAGTAGAATGCATATATAAGTTCACTATGTAAACTAGAGGAAAGGAAGGAAATAGTTAGGCTATTTCAGGGAGCATATCCCTCACTTTTAACCTCTAGAGGGAACACTTTGCACATTGGCTAATGTGAGTTCTGTTACCTTATGTTTAACAAATGCCAGTGGGAAGCTTCCTTCTCAAATGCAAAGACTCTACGCGTCCCCTCAGAGCAAGAGAAAGCTTATAAACAAACTCTGGTTCTTTTCTTGTAGGCTTTGTTTTGAAAAGTCTATCTTTGTTTATTGTAAAGTAGAGCTTTTCTTTTGTTGGTGCGGATTGATTGAATGATTGAGACTCATCTGTAGCCAGGGTGTCCTTGACCTAATGGAGACCTTCCTGCCTCAACCTCTCAAGTGCTGGGAATACAGGCATATGCCACCACCCTCACTTAAAATTAAAAATGCAAGAATATACTTATGCATGCACATTACATATAAACATGTGTATGTATTCAAAAATAGACAGGTGACATCGAGTGAGAAGTAAGCCTGTTTTCTGCCCCATACCTGCGCTCTCGGCTGAGGCCAGTGCTGTTTCTCTGCCTCTTGTTGACATGGAATCTTGGGCTGTTAAGTGTTTAGATGGGGGACAAGAGGACTGGACTGTTCATCCTGTGTCCTCTGAGCTGTGTGTGACCTCTCTCTGCATGCCCGCTTGGGGTTTCAGCCTCGTGCCCCTTGCCTCTTCCTCCGGCTTGCTAATTTATGTAGTTGTTCCTCTTTTCAATCTTTCATACAGAAATGTTGTTTTCAGTGAGAGGTTTCGAGCTTAAGAGTGCATTTCCCTGAGTCTCTGGCCTTCCGTTCTTCCCATCACTATAATCTAGCACCAGAAATATCTGAGCACTTTGCATCCTGATACCTTTATTAAATGAAACTTGCTTTGTATAGCCTTTTATTTCCTTTTGTAGTAATGAGAATTGAACCTAGGATCTTGAATGTGCTAGGTAGGCGCTAGACCACTGGACTGTTCTCTAGCCCTTTAAAACATTATTTGCTTATTTTATTATTTATTGAGGCAAGCTTAAGTTGCCCAGGCAAGCCCTGGGCTTGGAATCCTCCTGCCTCTGACTGATTTGTATATTCTTAGATGTCTGTGTGTGTGTGTGTGTGTGTGTGTGTGTGTGTTGAATCTTCATGTAAGTATGAAAAAGAAAGTCTGCTTCATAGAGCGGCTGATGATAAAGTTTTATAGTCACAACTTGAGAAAAGTTTGCAAAACCATAAGCATCGGTAGGTCAGGAAACTGCCGTGTTTTGTCTTGTTAAATACCAGTAAGAGAATTTAAGAGCTTAGACTAGAGACAGAAAAAGTAAAGTCTCTGTGGCTGAGAGTTTGCAGCACATTTTTAAAAGATAAGCAAACAGAGCGCTCTTAACCACCAGTACTTCTGATACACCTTGCAAACATAGACTTTACAGTCCTGGAAATATGCCACCTTTCTTGTTACCTTCCCATTTAATCATTTCTTTTGTAAATGTCTCAGCACACTAAGAGAGCCTGCATGGCTTAGAGTTTCCGGGTTGTCCTGGGCCAGTGCTCTCAGAGCTGCAGATAAAGTCCTGGACATCCCCACAGATGTGCCCCTTCTCTCTCCCCCTCTCTCAGCCCCGGCCATCTTTCTAGTGACCCTTGTGGTATCAGCCCCTCAGCAGTATGAATATTTTCCCACTTTCTGTTGGGTCCAAGAGTGATTGTAAGTTGTAAATACATATTCCTGGACCACGAAGGCAACTGCGCTAATGACTTCCGTTCTTTTTGCCAGCCCAGCCTGCTCAGGCCGCCCTCCCTCGACAGAAGAGGAAATGACTGATTCTGAGGTAAATATTAAGTAGTGTCTTGTCCTGTGCTTGTACATGCCATTTAAGGGCACTGCAGTGAAAGTCTGTGTACATAAGACATTCTTTTTCTTCAAAGGAAGTAGTGTTAGAAGTTTAAAACTAAGGGAGAGTTCAAATGTGGTTGTTTTATGAAGTCCATTCTGAGAAGTTAAAGCTGGACCTCAAGTTTTGGTTTCTTTCTTTTTTTTCTTTTTGGTTTCTCAAGACAGGGTTTCTCTGTGTAGTCCTGGCTGTCCTGGAATTCTCTTGGTAGACCTAGGCTGGCCTTGAACCCATAGAGATCCTCCTGCCTCCTGAGTGCTGGGACTAAAGGCGTGCGCCACCATGCCTGGCTAGTTTCATTCTTTTAGGTAAAGAAAACCATGGCACAAGTTGATTACATCAATTTCATTATATAGGAGGCTGAAACCAATAATTTCCTCACAGAAATAAGTCTTTCATTGGCACATGGGTCAATGAGAACAATACTGTGTGGCTCCTTACAGTTGATAAACCTAGTTTTGTTTGTTTTGACTAAAGATGGAGCAATATTTGTCGAAGTAGTCCAGAATTGGAAGGATCACAAATAAACATCAACAGCAAAATAAACAGCCTAGTGCTTCACAGCAGTAAGGGAGTGTATCTAAACACTGTGCAGGGCTTCTCAGCGGTAAGGGAGTGTATCTAAAGTCAGAATAGTGCCCTGGGTATGGCAGTATATGTTTATAATCCAAATAATTGGGAGGTGAAAAAAGCAGTGGGTGGACATGTTGTAAGGTATAAAAAATGTCAGGCTGTGCACATAAGACTTTCAGGTATTGAATTATTGAATATGACCCTCACTTCATGGCATCTTTATCTCAGTTGAGGTAAATACTGAAGGATTCTTTTCCTCAACCTTGTTTCCATCCCTGCCAGTTTTTTATACCTCTAATTTTTGCCTTAGGCACATTGAGATAATTATCAAGGTGAACACACTCTGTAGGCAGCACAGGGTCAAGAAAGAGGGTTATTTGCCAACAAGAGGGCTCAGAAAGTAAAGGCACTTGTCGCCAGGTTTGAAGGCCTGAGTTCAATCTGGGCCCCGTGTGCTGACTGGAAAGGACTGATCCATGTGATCTGTCAGTCTCTGCCTTTATTTACTTAATATTATGTTTGTCAGATTTATCCATGTTCAGTTGTTATATCTAGTTGTAGTTTAGTCTCTTTAATTCAGCTAACAAATTTGCTTTTATTTATACATATTGCTGACATGTATTTCATTGGTTTTATTTTTAGGAATTATAAATGTGAAATATGTGAAATTTTTTATAAATGCCAGCTTGTGCATGAAGTCCATTGCTATGGAAAACAATTTTCTAAAGTGATTGTTCAAAATGACACTGTGTTGGAGAACACTCAGTCACCCTAAGGAACCTTCTTGAGTGTTGTTATTGACTTGGCTATTGTACTGGGGGTTGAGCACTCTACAACTGAGCTAGGAGCCAAAGGTTTTGTATGCATGTACACATTAAGGTGCCCTTAGAGTCAAAAAGAGGGAGTCAGGTCCTCTGAGCTGGAATGCAGGCAGTTGTGAGCTACCTGGCGTGTGTGCTGGAACTGAACCTGGGTCCTCTGGGAATTCTCTTAATCATTAAGCTGCCTCTCCAGCCCTATTGAATGCATTTTCTGTATTTACAAGCTTGCCTTTTCAACATAATAGGGATTCATTTGTGGTAGAGGAGAAACTCAGAACTTGAATACATAAAATCACATTCTTGTCAGGCACGATGACTCACTTACCCTTTAACCACAGCACTTAGGAAGCAGAGGCAGCAGGGTCTTTATGAGTTAAAGACTACCTTGTCTATAGAGTGAGTTTTGGATCCTGTCTCCAACAAAAGAAACCAGAAAAAATACAGCAAAAACAGAACACAGAATCCCTTTCTTCTTTTTATATAGTCACCTAAATTAGCCAATGAAACACAGCAGCGAGCCCCAAACTAGAGTTTTTCTAGAGATAAGTCAATATCTCATGTGTTAAATCTTTCACAGCAGTTGCCAAAGCCATTTTGCTACAGCAAACTTAAAATTTCTTAAAAAATTATTTGTATATGTCTGTATATGTGTGTCTAAGCATATATGTGTGTGTGTGTGTGTGTGTGTGTGTGTGTGTGTGTGTGTACACAGATGCAGGAAGAAGGTATCAGTGTGATCCTCTGTTTCCTGAGTTCAAGGCCAGACTGGTCTGCAAAGTGTGTTCCAGGAAAGTCAGGGATACACAGAAAAACCCTGTCTCACAAAACAAAACTGAAACGGGGTGGGGGGTGGGGGGCAAAAAAAAAAAAAAAAAAAAAAAAAAGCCCTGACACAGCATTCCACCGAGTTTCTCTTCTGTCGGCGAGCTATTGCTGGGCATGCAGCCTACCCCTAAGAGTAATTTGTTTCTGCAGTGAGACTGTAGGGGAGATTTTATTACTACATCAATATCACTGCTTGTTCTAGATCTTTTTAAATTATTTATTTCATGTCAATTTAATTTTGATAGATTATATGCATATAAAAATTCACTCCTGTTTTTAGGTTTTCCAATTTAATGGATATGCTTTTAAGGGATGTACTAGTGATTTTTTGAATTTCATTTGCATCTATTATATGGCTTCCTTTTGACACCCTCTGTTGGTGAGACTCTTCACAGAGGTTTTGATTTGATTGCTCTGTTCTTCATTTCCAGTATTTCAGTTTGGGTTTTCTTTTTTCTTTTTTTCTCCTTTTTTATTTATTATATTTGTGTTTTAATTTTACACATCAGCCATGGGGTCCCCTGTCCTCCCCCCCCCCCCCACCCCCACCTTCCCCCCAGCCGCTCCCCTCCATTCCCATCTCCTCCAGGGCCAAGACTCCCGTGGGGATTCACTTAAACCTGGTGGATTCAGTACAGGTAAGTCCAGTCCCCTCCTTCCAGGCTGAGCAAAGTGTCCCTGTGTAAGCTCAAGGTTCCAAACAGCCAGCTCATGCACTAAGGAAAGGTCTGGGTCCCACTGCCTGGATGCCTCCCAAACAGTTCAAGCTATTCAACTGTCTCACTTATCCAGAGGGCCTGATCCAGCTGGGGGCTCCACAGCTTTTGGTTCATAATTCATGTGTTTCCATTGGGTTTTCTTCATTATTTCTGTCTTCTTTTTTTCTTGAGACAGGGTTTCTCTGTGTAGTTTTGGTGCCTTTCCTGTAGATCAGGCTGGCCTTGAATTCACAGAGATCCTCTTGGCTCTGCCTCCTGAGTGCTGGGGATTAAAGGCGTGCGCCACTGCTGCCAGGCTTATTTCTGTCTTATTCTGTCTTATTCAGAATCCCTCTTTCATGTCACATGTATCCATCCTTATTGTATTCAACTGTTTGTGTCCTCGGGATTTTTTTTTTTTTTTTTACGAGTTTATTTTGTTCTTTAAGTTCTTTGAACATACTTACCCTTCTTTTCAGTTATTTTTTGGATGCCATTATTACTATAGAGTAATACTTTTTGAAGGAGTTAGGTTTCCTTGGTTTTTCATGTTACTTGTGTATTGTGTAGAGACTTGTACATCTGGAGCTAGATTGTTGGTTGAATTTATTTCTTATTTAACTTACCCTTATTGTTTAGGAGTGGGTGTCTCTTCGTGGTCTTCACAGTGAAGGGTACCAGGTTGTTATTATCACCTGTTAGAACCAGGAGTGGTGGTGGATAGAGTCTGGGTAGGTGTGCTGACCTCACTTATGGAAGATTCGGGGCAGTTGCACCCCAGAAACTGTGGTTACCAGTATGATGGGTAGGATTGAGGCTTTCTGGACATGCTGAACTCACCAGGACAACAGGCAAGGCTAGAACCTCCCCAGTTCACTGGGGTAACAGGCAAGGCTTTGCTCATCTGGTGTGATGTCATTTTTCTTTATGGCTGAACAAAATTCTGTTGTGTATACATACCACTGGCTCTATTTTCTAATAAATGATTATAACTGCCAGAATATTGCTAATGATACTTGTTTTGTTTTGTTTAAAAAACTGGCAATGTTTTTTATAATCTCTTTTTTCTGAATAATATCTGAACAAGATTCATTATGTTTTTCCTGTGTCATTAAAATGGATAACTTCAGGTTGAGTGTAAGTATGTTGTTACAGGGAACAGTGACATTCAAAGATGTGGCTATTGATTTCACCCCAGAGGAGTGGAAGCAATTGGATCCTACTCAGAGGAACCTGTATCGGAATGTGATGCTAGAGAATTATAACAACTTAATCACAGTGGGTAAGATGATGTCCTTTTCTAAAACAGATGGAACGTTTTCATGTTGGTGAGTTTTGAGATGCTCTTGTCCGTGCTGTAGTGTCAAAGCAAAACCTTTGGTCATATTTCAGGGTGCAACATTCCCAGGAGTCAGAATACCTGGCTTCCACAGGCCCATCTCAATTCCCGAATTGTCTTTTGTTACTAGTGTGTACACCCAAATCTGTGTCATTTCCCTCTGACAGGCTCTCCAGTCACCAAACCTGATGTGATTTTCAAGTTGGAACAAGAGGAAGAGCCATGTGTAGTGGAGAAAGAAGTGTTAAAGAGACACTGTCCAGGTTAGTGGGAGGGAGCCAGACAGGTGAGGAGAGAGGAGGGATACATGGGTAATCTGTCTGAGATGTTTCCCAAGGGATTTTTCTAAAGCATGTAGACTTGTGTAGTAACAGTGTGAACACTGAAAAACTAAGATGTCATTTTCCTTTACAATTTTTTAAATTACATTTTTATTTGTGCATGTGTGCACATGTGTGTGGATGCATGTGTGCTATGGTGCACATGTGGAGGTTAAAGGACAAGTTGTACCCTAGAACGTGGGTCACCAGGCTTGGTGGCAAATGCCTTTATCTGTTGAACCACTTTATCAGCCTGAGGTGTTATTTTTCAATACTATTAATGTGTGTGTGTGTGTGTGTGTGTGTGTGTGTGTGTGTGTGAGTTGTTTTTGAGTGTGTGCTGATGCATTTGTGTGTAAAGACATGCATGTGGAAGCCAGAGGATAACGATATTCTGAGGTACTGGGAGTTAGGACTGTATTATATCTTTTTGGCAACACACACTTGAACTCATATTGTTATTGTTGTATTGAGATAAGGTCTCTTATAGCACAAGCAAGTCTTGAACTTGCTATGTAGCTGAGACTAGCCTTGAATTACTGGCCCTTCTGCCTCCACCTCCCAAGGGCTGAACTTAGGAGACATAGTCTACAATGCTTTGCTATTGTGTGTTCATTTTGAGTTTTCATACAATCTTTGGGTATTTCTTACTAATTTTTCCTTAAATTTTTCAAATTCCTTTATAAGTAGTTTTCTTTTTATTATATTTCCTAAATAGCTATTTATGTATATATGAAGGTTATTAAAATTAATATTACTTTCTTTCGCATAAAACAAAGATGATTGAATGTCTAGATATCTGCTTCTACTCATACTTTCTTTCTTGGAATTTCCTTCTAAAAACCGTGGATAAGAGATATATGTGGGGCTGGAGAGATGGCTCAGAAGTTAAGAGCACTGGCTGGTCCCACATGGGAGCTCACAACTGTCTGTAACTTCAATTCCACAAGATCTAATGCCCTCTTTAGGCTTCAACAGGCACCAAGTAAGCACATAGTGCACCTAAATGCATGCAGGCAAAACACCCATATACATAAAATGAAAATATTTTTAAGATTAAAGTAAAATAGGAGATATGCATTTGATATTTGTTTAATTGAAATTTTTTTCAAGTATACTTGGTATTTCAATATTTGAAAAGAAATCATCAGTGATATTTATCTGCTATCTATTTTAGGAGAAATTTGGGCAATTGATGAACATCAGAAAACCCAGAACAAATTCTTGAGGCAAGTTTTCAAGGAAACAGTGACTGATGAAGCCAATGAATGTCCTAAGAAATTTGCAAATAAATTTCCTCCAAATGCAGATTCCATTCCTTCCAGACACAATCTCTATGAACATGAGTGGTTTGGAAAGTCTTTAGAAGATAATCTTGATGATCATAATAATGTTAAAAGCCCAATGACAGAAGAACATTTTGAATATGATGATGCTATGAAATCATTTAACAATAGCTCGCCCTATTTTGTAGTGACCCCCTTTAAATGTAACCATTGTGGAAAAGGCTTTAGTCAAACCTTGGACCTTATTAGGCACCTGAGAATTCATACTGGTGGGAAACTCTATGAATGCCACCAGTGTGGGAAAGGATTTAGCCTCAAGGAAAAACTTATTAATCATCATAAACTTCATAGTAGGGAACAGTGTTATGAGTGTAATGAATGTGGGAAAACTTTCATTAAAATGTCAAATCTCATTAGACATCAAAGAATTCATACTGGAGAGAAACCGTATGCATGCATGGAATGTGGGAAATCCTTCAGCCAGAAATCTAATCTGATTGATCATGAAAAAATTCATACTGGTGAGAAACCTTATGAATGTAATGAATGTGGAAAATCCTTCAGCCAGAAACAAAGCCTCATTGCCCATCAAAAAGTTCACACTGGGGAGAAGCCTTATGCATGTAATGAATGTGGTAAAGGCTTCCCTCGAATTGCTTCCCTTGCTCTTCATATGAGAAGTCATACAGGAGAAAAACCTTATAAATGTGATAAATGTGGAAAAGCCTTCTCTCAGTTTTCCATGCTTATTATACACGTAAGAATCCACACAGGTGAGAAGCCCTATGAATGCAATGAGTGTGGAAAAGCCTTCTCTCAAAGCTCAGCACTAACTGTACATATTAGAAGTCACACAGGTGAAAAACCCTATGAATGTAAGGAATGTAGAAAATCCTTCAGCCATAAGAAAAACTTCATTACACATCAGAAAATTCACACTAGAGAGAAACCTTATGGATGCAATGAATGTGGGAAAGCTTTCATTCAGATGTCAAATCTTGTTAGGCACCAGAGAATTCATACCGGAGAAAAACCTTATATATGTAAGGAATGTGGCAAAGCTTTTAGCCAGAAATCAAATCTCATTGCTCATGAAAAAATTCATTCTGGAGAGAAGCCCTATGAGTGTAATGAGTGTGGGAAAGCCTTCAGCCAGAAACAAAACTTTATTACACATCAAAAAGTTCATACTGGAGAGAAACCTTATGATTGTAATAAATGTGGTAAAGCCTTTTCTCAGATTGCATCCCTTACTCTTCATTTGAGAAGTCACACAGGAGAGAAGCCTTATGAATGTGATAAATGTGGGAAAGCCTTCTCTCAGTGCTCATTACTTAATTTACATATGAGAAGTCATACAGGTGAGAAGCCTTATGTATGTAATGAATGTGGGAAAGCTTTCTCTCAAAGAACGTCCCTTATTGTGCATATGAGAGGCCACACTGGTGAGAAACCCTATGAATGTAATAAATGTGGAAAAGCCTTTTCCCAGAGCTCGTCCCTGACTATACACATACGAGGTCACACGGGAGAGAAACCCTTTGACTGCAGCAAATGTGGAAAAGCCTTCTCTCAGATCTCATCTCTTACTCTTCATATGAGGAAACACACAGGAGAAAAGCCCTATAACTGTATTGAGTGTGGCAAAGCTTTCAGCCAAAAGTCACACCTTGTTAGACACCAGAGAATCCACACTCACTAGAAACTCCGTGAACATTGTGAATGTGGGGACTGTCTACCAATGAAATAACCACCTCATAGCACACACTACATGACCTGTTCTAGATCAGAAAACTATGAATATAGCAAAGCCTTGTAAAGAACCCATGCATTTATTAGAGAATTCTCAGTGAGATGACCAATTGTATGAGAAAACAGAAACCGTAAACAAATCAGTTGATAGCTAATCAGTATTCTAATTCACATCTGAAAGAAAATATCTGCTGAGTATCAGCATACTTGAGCTCCAAGCCAATGCATGAAACAAGATAAGAAGATAGGAAAAATCAGAAAAGTAACCTTTTATAGGCAGTATGAGACTATGAAAAAGTAGGTTTTGTATGATAATGTATAAGTCTGAAAATCTAAGATAATTAGGTGGCATGTCTACAAAGTTACAAAGCTTGCTGATGGTTACAAAAGAACACTTGAAAAATAAAGTTAGAAAATTATAAAAAATACAAGTACTCTTCCAATTTTCTACCTTTGCTATTCCTCCACTCAAAATTTATACATCAGTTGTAAAGAAATTCATGAACTGATTTCAAAATAATACAGCAAGCAAGACAAAGGACCACAAATGGGAACAATTTTTTTTTTTTTTTTGCCAAGACAGGGAAGGTGATCACTACTAGATATCATTACATTATTTAAAGTTTTTTCTCATTCAAATTCTTTTGAGTGAATAAAGAAACTATTGGAAACAAATTGAGGATTAACATAGAAATTCAAGACTTGGCCAATTTGTGTATGGCTACTGAAAACATTGGAGTAAGTCTATCCTGTTCAATATGTGTAAAATTCATATGACCCAAACATGTTACTTCTCAACCATACATATATGAAATCCATCAGGCTGATGAGATGGTTCAGCTGATAGGGTGCTTGCTGCCGAGCCTGATACCTGACTTTGATCCTCAGAATCCATGTGGTGGAGGGGGAGCACTGACTCCACAGTAGTCCTCTGACCTCTAATGGCATGCCTTGGCATGTATGTACACACACACACACACACACACACACACACACACACACACACACACACAAAATAATCCAAATAAAAAAGATAAAATTCTAAAACCATGATGGAAATAAAGTAGAATATGTTGCTTTAGAATAAGAGTATTTAAAAAGAACCCATAAACATGGAATAGTCTATTTTATTTTAGTGTATTAGACTCAGAAGCACCTTTGTATGTGTACAAACATATCTATCAGTATGTTCCTGGAATCATGGTTTGTTTTGCTCTAAAATGTATGTAACATTCCCATCAACATAGAGATAGATCAATATGTTTATTTCTATGATAGGATACTATATTGTAAAATAACACAAAATTCACATGTAGTTACATGGATAGATCACAATATTTTGAGAGGAAAAAGCAAAATACATAATGAAACATGGTATAATATTTGTAACTTAATAAACCAGTTCAAAGAACAGTATTGGATATTACTCATGGGTCCATTTATGATATTAACTGTCTTTGAGGATGTAGAAGGGTTTCATGGGAGTTTGTTACATTGATCTGTAATACTTCTTTAATAAAAGGATAAAAGCAAATATTACAGTGCTGACAAGTCTGGTTGTCAAAATTAGTTCTGAAAATTTAAAGTTTGTCTTTAACTGCCTGCTTTTTCTAAAGTTAAGTCAATGGGTGCAGGAAGCATGGACTTATAGAATCAATTTTAATAGCATTTATGTGTTATTTTATATTTAGTCCTCTTTATACAAACAAGCCTGATTGAAGATGCTTTGTTTTCTGTTTTGGTTGGATATTTCACCAAAGACTCATGTGTTGTGAGCTTGGACCCTAAAACAAGTGTTCATGGGTGATTTGATGATGATGATCTAACCTCTTCAAATATTTAACCCACTACTGGATTCCTAGTTGATACTGGAAGGTGGAAGCTGTAGGAGGTGATACCTAGGGAGAGGAAGGCCACCTGAGGCATGCCTTCCAAAGAGGTAATACTTTTCCCCTCATTTCAGTTGATTTTCTTAGACCTTTTTGTCACAGTAACAGAAAGCTGGCTCACATTCTTTGTAACATTAATAGAGATAATGCAAATCAACAGTATACAACATTGAAGGCCCGTTTTAAAATTGCAAATCATGTTATCTTTTACATAGTTCTTTCCTTAGTTGAAAGCAGTAGAAAAACAAAAGATATTATTTGTTGGAAAAATTGACTCTGAATTTTAAAGAAAAGTTCCAATTGCATTTGGGTTGGTTTTGAAGAGGAGGAGAGGAACTATGCACAATGCCAGATGGGGTTAGCAGCCTCTGGAGCCACGGACCATCAGAGCGGGAGCAAAATTCAGTGAGCTCAACAAAGCTTTTTTGAGTGTCTATATTCAGTCCATTTGTATTTGGCAGATTTAGAGAAAACAGTATATTTTTTATTCTATCTCAATGAGTCCAAAGCTCTTTACCTAATTTACCTTCTTTCATAACTAAGGAAAACTATAACTATGACCAGTCTTCAACTCCATCAAAGACCCCATAAAGGTGAAATGTTACCTAACAACAGGGGCATCTGGGTTCCTTGACAGTAACCTCAGGTTCTTCTGTTACATTGGGGCATTCAACTTTGGCCTACAGGCCTAGTATATCTGACAGATATTTTTGAGAAGCTGGGAAGTTTGAAGAACTCTCCTACCTTGGCAAAGTTTGGCAGTCACTTTTTTTTTTTTTTTTTTTTTTTTTTTTGCCTCCTTCTGGTCTAGTTTGACCAGTATTCTGTCAGCAATTGAGGCAAGGGCAGTTTCTTTGCCATAAAGAAAGCAACCTCCATATGGAGGTTCTTTGATGTCCATCATCTTCTTTTAAAGTAAATGGGTGCTGTCAGGAGCAGACTGTTATGAAATGTGGAAGAATCCTCTTTTGCACTGTAAAGATTTGTTACTCAAATTACTTTAATAAAAAGCTGACAGACCAGTAGCTGGGCAGGAAGTTACTCAGGAAAGCCAAACTGAGAATGATGGGAAGGAGATGGGTGGAGTCAGGAGTCACCAGACAGGTGCAGAGGAAGCAAGAGGGGAATGCCCAACTGAGAAAAGTAACCAAGCCACGTGGCTAAACGTAGATAAGAATTATGGGTTAATTTAAGTGTAAGAGATAGTTAGTAGTAAGCCTGGGCTACTAGCTGAGCATTTGTAAGTCATATTAAGCCTCTGAGTTTATAATTTGGGAAGTGGCTGCTGGGTATTTGGGAGTTGCTGGCAGGACAGAAATTTCCACTTACATATGGCGCTCCAACGTGATGCACATACATCCACATAAAGCCTGAAAGAGCTTAAAAAGAAAGGGTTCTAGATACACAGAAATGGAGCCAAAAGCAGCTTCATAGTTCATGTCTCTTCCCCTGGAAGCTGCATGCATTCCTGAGCCACAGCATGCTGGATTCCCACCACAGTACACAGAGGCACCTCCAATTCTTGCAGCCTACTGCACGGCAGATTTAGCTTTTGCTCATAAAGAAAAAGAGGATTACAGATAGATACACAATAAAGACAGATTCAGATGGAAAAATCCTCTAAATGGGTTACAGTGTGTTTAAAAATACATAAAGAACATATACAGCCTTAAACATATAGATTTAAAATAATAAAGTCCTTTGAAAGGGGAGTAAGTAATATAAAGGAAATGAGCCATGTGAGGATGGAAAATGCACAGAGAGTCTGAATTATGTATATTATGTTGTTTTTAAATTTTTTGACTGCTATGAGATATTTGATTATGGAAGTTGCTGGATTAAATCAACCTATATGTTTAAAAAATATCTTGATTCCAAAATTTAAGTCAAAGATATGTCACTTTGGGGGGGGAGGTTATGTTTTTTTTCCACAGGAAATGAGAAACTATGGGTTCATTCTGGATTAAGAAAAGTCAGGTTTGATCGAGGAAGAACCCCTGAAATCCTAACTATAGAAGTGAGAAAATAAACCTAAAGTAACTACAAGACACATGACATATTTCACCTGCTCAAACATAAAATAAAAATTATCTTTGGCTGGCTTGTGTACAAAACACAGTTTATATTTATATTAATACATACATACATACATATACATATATACATATATATGTATATGTGTGTATATCTATATCTATATCTATATCTGTATATCAGAATAAGGGACTAGACACAAATAGATGATCCAGCATTTCAATACACCTCTGCTGCAGTTTCCTCTGAGTTCTGCATTCAGAACAGCTTCAAGGTTGCTGACTGATATGATCCATCCACACAGAATACTCCAGTCAGGACTTGGCCATTTTCTCAGTGTCCCTCAAAAATTACCAGCACCCCAAATCAACAGGAAGTAGTCTGGAGAACTATGCCCACATCCCCAAAACTAAATTATGAATATTTGTCATTGTTTAGTGGGGTTAGTTACAAGTTGTTAAGGCTAACAGGAAAAAAGATGAACAAAGGAGTTAGATTCAGGGATCTCATTCTAAAAAGAAAAGGGGGGCATAGAAATGACAGGATAAAAGGGCAGATTATTGAATCTACTTTAAAAAACACCTATTATTCTTACATATTTTACATTAGTATGGATTTTGGTTTATTGAAAAAAATTTAAAGTTAATTTTGCTTTATTGCATGTATATTTCTACTCTTGTTTAGAGTATTATGTTTATGCAGCTCATTTAAAAATGTAACATGATTAAGAAGTACAGATTAATAGTCATCTATAATAGTAAACTTATAGTCAGGTAAGTTTTTAAGGTCATAAAGAGATATATTTCAGATAGGCAATCTTCAAACACTTCAAAGACCTACAGAATATGGCATTTAAAATGTTTTAAGAACTTAGACTTTTCTTGACAGTGAGACATAGCTGCTCCTGGCAGCACCAATCTACTTCAGAGATGACATACATTGAAAAAACTCCATATGCAGGTTATTTTCTTCATGGCAAAAGCTGGCCATGTGAGCAAAGAAACTGCCCTTGCCTCAATTGCTGACAGTTACTGTCCAACTGGACCAGCAGGACACAAGAAAGGAGACTGCCGAACTTTGCCAAGACAAGGGAAAATCCTTCAGAATTCCCTGCTCCACAGGAAAATACGTCAGACATGCTAGGCCTGTAGGCCAGAGTTGGATGCCCCAATATTGCAGAGGAACAATCTTTAGGGGACTGTCCAGGCAGCCTGAGTTTCCTGTCATTAGGTAACATTTCACCCTTCTGGGGTCTTTGATGGAGTTGAAGACTAAATAGTTATAATTATAGTTTTTCTTAGTTATAATAGAAAGTAAATTAGATACGAAACCTTAGACTCACCAAGGTAAGATAGGTAATAGAGCATTTTCTTTAATTTTGCCAGGTGCAAATGGATTAGATACCATTGCTATAATTTTTACTTAATAACTTTTTGTTTTATATAATCCTACTATGTTAAAACCTTCATTTTTAATTAGACAGAAGTGGGAATGCTGTGGAATATTCCTCTTTTACACTGTAAAGTTTTGCCACTCAAATAGCTTTATTAAAAAGCTGACAGGCTAGTAGCCATGCAGTAAGTATAGGTGAGAAAGCCAAACTGAGAATGATGGGAAGGAAGGTGGAGTCAGGAGTCACCAGCCAGGTGCAGAGGAAGCAAGAGGGGAATGCCAAACTGAGAAAAGTAACCAAGCCACATGGCTAAACATAGATAAGAATTATGGGTTAATTTAAGTGTAAGAGCTAGTTAGTAGTAAGCCTGAGCTACTAGCTGAGCATTTATAAGTCATATTAAGCTTCTGAGTCTATTATTTGGGAAGTGGCTGCTGGGTATTTGGGAGTTGCTGGTGGGGCAGAAACTTCTGCTTACAATGAAAAGCCTTAGGTTATTAAACATATTAAATGCCATATTCTGTAGGTCTTTAATGCATTTGAAGACCATCTATGCATCTAAATATATCTTTGCATGACCTTAAAAACTTACCTAACATGAATATAAGTTTGACTATCATAGATGACTATTAATCAATTTCTTAATTATACATTACATTTTAAATAAGTTGCATAAGCACAATACTCCACAATAAAAATAGAAACAGACATATAATATAGTAAAAATAACTTTAAATTTGTGTCAATAAACCAAAATCCATATAAATGTAAAATGCTTTGAAATTGTTAAAGTAGATTCAATAATCTACCCTTTTATCTCAATTTTTTATTATATCCTTTTTTCTTTTAAAAAGAGATCTTTGAATTTAACTGTTTTGTTTTTTGCTTCTGTTTTTTTTACTATGACTAATAATAATTTGTCACCAACCCCCTTTAAATGATAACAAACATACCTAACCAATATTTTGGGAACATGGGTGTTGTTTTCTAGACTACTTCCTGTTGTCTGGGATGCTAGTATCTTTGGGGGAACCTTGAGAAAATTGAGATAATAATAAAGTCCTGGCTGGAGTAGTCCATGGGGTTGGACCATCTCAGCCCAGCAACTGTGAAGTTGCTTTGGATGTAGAATTTTGAGGGGACTGTAACAGAGGCATTTTGAAATGCTGGATCACCTGGGCCATCCAATTTTATTGGCGTTTGGTTCCCTTGTTCTGAAAACACAAACTTTTAAAGGTAACATACATCATGGAATATGTGGTGTGCACAAGCCAGTTAAATATGATTTTTTTGTTTTATATTTAAGCAGGTAAAATATACATCATGTGTCTTGTAACTAGGTTTATTTTTTATGTCTGTGGCCAGAATTTCAGGGGGGGGTCTTCCCTGATCAAACCAGATTTTCTTTAACCCAGAATGAATCTACAGCTTCTCATTTCCTGTGGAAATAAAAGCTCCCCCACTCAAAGCAACACACCTTTTGACTTAAATTTTGAAGTCAAGATATTTTTAAAATATATAGATTGGTTTAATCTAGCAGTTTTTATAATCCAGTGTCTGTGAGCAGCCAAAAATTCAAAGACAACACAATAACATATAGGATCCAGACTCGGTGTACTTCTCTCTTTACATAGCTTTTTTCTTTTATATTACTTTACTCCCTTTTTGAGGACTTTTTATTATTTTAAAACTATGTACTTCTTTTTATGACTGTCTTTACCTGTTTTTTTCTTTTTTCTCCCAAGCCTATGTACAGTTTTAAATACACCATAACCTGTTTAGAGGTTTTTTTTTTTTCCATCTGAATCTATCTTTATTGCATATCAGTAATTTTTTTCTGACCACATGAGCCTTTAAACTGCTAAGTGGTGTGGCTAGAACTTCCGCCTCTATTTTGGTGGCTGGCTTTTCCCTGCTTTGTTCCTCAAGAGACTAGCTTCACGGCATAGTTACTGGCTCTTGGTGAGAACTACATTTACCACCCCAACTCTGATTTTTGGGTCCATACTGCCACTGAATAGTGTGCTGCCTGCTGTTCATAAACCCATTTAAGTGTTTGGTAGCAGGGCTTCTTAAAAGAGTAGTGCCTGTTTTTTGTTTTTGTTTTTGTTTTTTTTTGCTGCTAGAAACAAAAAACAGATACTAGAAGCCATCTCTTAAAGAACCATATCTCTGCTCATTGCTAGCAAGCAAAGTATGCCCAAGAAAATGAGGTTACCAAGAAGCCAAATTTAACTTCATTTTTTTTTTCATAGCTGAGGACCGAACCCAGGGCCTTGTGCTTGCTAGGCAAGCGCTCTACAACTAAGCTAAATCCCCAACCCATTAACTTCATTTTTGTGTGTTTAGAACCCTTTTTCAAATCTCATTTCAAGACTTACAGTGGAAATTCCAGCCCCATATTGGAATGCCACTTGTAATCAGACTTTTCTTTCCCACCCTCTAGTTCCCAAATAACCAACACAGAGACTCAATATTAATTATAAATGCTTGGCTGATAACTCAGGCTTATTACTATCTAGCTCTTATAACTTAAATTAACCCATTTCTATTAATCACTCAGATCTCATCTCTTACTCTTTGTATGAGGAAACACACAGGAGAGAGGGCCTATAACTGTATTGAGTGTGGCAAAGCTTTCAACCAAAAGTCACATCTTGTTAGACACCAGAGAATTCACTCACTTCTGTTCCAAGGTGAGTAGAGGCAGGAGGATTGCTGGGGCTCGCTGGCTTCCAGCCTAGTTGAGAAAACATGAGCTCCAGTTCCAGGGAAGGACCCTGACTCAAAGGAATAAGTGAAGAGTGATGGAGAAGGGAATCTAATACCTTCTTCTGTTCTCCAGAACCCCACACACAACATCAACATAAGCATGCAGACTCTGGGTGTACATAACAAATATTGATCCTTTAATCTCTTGAGATCTGCTGCATATGACATTTAAAATGTTTAACTTTTCTGCAATGAACCGTGACCATGCTTAGCAGTGACCTTTGAAGTCTCCAAAAAAAGGATGGGGCCCAACAAGGATGATTCCATCAGGACTATGGCAGTACCACTAAGCTGACAATCATCACCTAAAGATCAGCTTTGGATTACAAACTGCTCATGACAATTTTGAGATGGCTAGCTGAGATGATCCAGACTTACAGACTACTCTAGCCAGGACTTGATACAAGATCTGCACTTTCCCATTATACAGAGACTTGACAACAAATGATTCAGCTACCTCTCTCAGGACTTGACAATTAACCCAAAATTTTCTTTCAGAATCCCCTAAAGATGCTGTTGCCCCCAGACAACAGGATGTAAACTTAAGAACACAATGCTCACATTCCCAAGAGGTGGGGTGGGTGTTTTTTTGGCCATTCAATGGGGTTATGGATATTTGTCATTGTTTAGGGTGATTGGTTACAAGTTGTTATTGGCAATGGTTAAAAAAAGAAAAAAAAAGGAAAAAGGGGGGGGGATATAGAGGTAGGATAAAAAGGTAGATTATTGAATCTACTTTTAAGCCAAAAAAAAGCAACTACTAGTTTTGAATATTTTACATTGATATGGATTTTTATATATTGATACAAATTTGAGATTATTTTGTTAGAACATACTTACATACATTTCTACTCTTGTTCAAGGTGTTGTACCTATGCAACTCATTTAATAATGTAATGCAAATTTCTAATCCTTGAAAGTTGTTATTACAAACTATTTAGGATAATAAAGAAATTAGGTTAGTAGTTAGTCATCTATTACAATTAAACTTGTAGTCATATTAGGTTATTAGGTATGTTTTTTTTTTTCCAGAGCTGAAGACCAAACCCAGGGCCTTGCGCTTGCTAGGCAAGCACTCTACCACTGAGCTAAATCCCTAACCCCTATTAGGTATGTTTTGATCAAAAAGAGATATATTATAGATAGTCAGGTCATCTTCAAACACTTCAGAGATCTACAGAATATGGAATTTAAGATACTTTAATAACATAGGTTTTTTTTTTTTATTTTTTATGACAATGAGACATGCCTGCTCCTGGCAGCACCAATCTACTTCAGAAAAGATGATAGGCATCAAAGAAACTCCATATGGAGTTTACTTTTTGGTGGCAAAAGTTAGCTACTGGGCAAGAAAATGCCCTTGCTTCAACTGCTGACAGTGTGCTGTCCAAATGGGACAAGCAGGACACAAAAGAAAGGACTATTGAACTTTGCCAAGACAAGATAGGACAGCCCTTCAGAAAATCCTACTCAAAGAGAATTGTGTCAGATATTCTAGGCCTGTAGGCTGAGGATAGATGCCCCAATGTTGCAGAGGAACCTTGGGTGACTGTCCAGGCAGCCAGCTGTTTCTGGCATTTCTCACATATTTTGGAAGTCACTTACTTGCACTTCCTGCTTCCTCAGGTAATATTATTTCCTTCTCGAGTCGCTGATGGAGTTGAAGACTTTATAGTTATAGTTTTTCTTGTTACCAAATTCAGGAAAGAAATTTACTAAAGAGGTGTGAAATATATAAGGTTGAGAGACATTAAAAGATAATTTTGGTAATGCAAATTAGAATAGAAAGTGAATTAGGTACAACATTTTGGACTCACCAAGAGAAGATAGATATGGTGTGTTCTTTCTGAATTTGTCAATTGTTAATGAATTGGACATTGTTGATGTATTTATTACTTGTATATATTGTATATAGTTATTGTACTTATTGTATATAGTTTCTCTTATAACCTTTTAAAATTTTAGACAAATAAAGGGAAATGTGGTGATATTTTGTTTGTGCTCTAACAAATAAAGCTTGCCTGGAGATCAGAGTGTGAAGCTAGCCACTAGTTAACCATAGAGCCAGGCTGTGGTGCTGCACATCTTTAATCCCAGCACTAGGGAGGTGGAGACAGGAAATGATATCGCTGGGTGGAGAGAGGAATATAAGGTGGGAGGAGACAGGAACTCACCCCTTTCAGGCTGAGGAGTTGGCGAGGTAAGAGGTGGCTGTGACTTGCTCCTTTGTCTCTCTAATCATTCAGCATTTACCCTGATTTTTGGCTCTGGGTTTTTATTATTAAGACCAATTAGGATTCACACCACAGCCCTGTAAGGACAAAGTTCTCTGTTTCCCATGTGAGGATCACGAAGACAGGACTACTCTTGCTTTACCATTCTCATCCCCCTTGTATGGGACAACTCACCTTTTCCAATATCTGAGGTCAATCCTAGGAGTCTTGACTTATATTAAGGACACGTTGCCAGAATCCAGCAAAAACTGAAGCCTTTCTTAAGGCTGACAAGGCAAGTTATGGCACAGCCCTTGCCATGCTTCTGCTCTTAACTCCTGCCTTCTTCTCCCTTTTGCTCCCCCGCTCCAGACACAGGTCTCCCTGCTGCTGCTCAAACACTGTGGATATCGCTTTGTGGTTGCTGCTTTTGCTTTTCTTTTTGTCTGAAACTCCCTTCTCCTAGGAATCAGCGTGACTCACCCCTCTCTATTCCTACCTATACTATTGTGGCTACAGAGGGACGACACAGAATTCCTTCTAGTCCCTACTTTTCCCCTAGCATGATATTTGTTGTAGTTTGCAAGGTTTATATATTTTTTAATTAATGTGTATGTACCCATGTGTCTGTTTGCCTGGTACACGTGTGTGAGTGCCAACAGAGGCCAGAAGTGGACATCAGATCCCCTGAAGCTGGAGTTGCAGGAGATTTGTAAACCACCTGACATGGATGTTGGGAACTGAACCCAGGTCCTCTGGAAAAGAAGCAAGGGCTCATACACTCATAAGAGCCATTACTCTAGCCTCAATCCTGATTTATTTTTATTCTTACTATTTATCCCACACATTTTATGTTTTTGACTTCCAACCCAGGATTGCAAGATCTAGGACAGCTAGGATTTCCTTGGCTCTCTTATGCATTTCAGTGGTAGGACAATGCCAGAGCTATTGTGGGTGCTCAGAAATTGTTGTATACATAGTGACGTTATGCATGTCGCTCATGCTAGCCTCTTTTAAGCTTCAGAAACTGAAATGGCAGGTATTACTATCCTCATTCTACTAATCAGTAAAATTGATATTCAAGAAGTTTGAGCAACCAACTCTAATTTTAAAAATTCCTTCATATTTTATGTGTATGGATGTTTTGCCTGCATGTGTACTTGTGCATCATACCTGCAGTGCCACAGAAGAGCAGAAGAGGGCTGTTGGGTGCTCTGGCACTAGAGTTTAGGTTTTGAGGTGTGATGTGGGAATCAAGCGTGGATCCTCTGTAAGAACAAGTACTCTTAACCACTAAGCTGTCTCTTCAGCTGCCTTCTAAGGGTTCAAATGAAGTATGATTTAAAAGCTGGACTTTCTCATCCCAGTTAACATGACAGTGTAGATGTGGGAGACTTCAAGACTTCTCCCCCAAATGCAGAGCTACAGGCTGCTGTGGATGATTGATTGATAAATAAAGCTGATTGGCCAGTAGCCAGGCAAGAAGTATAGGTGGGACAAGAAGAGAGAAGAATTCTGTAAAGTGGAAGGCTGAGACAGGGAGACGCTGCCAGCCGCCGCCATGAAAAGCAACATGTAAAGATACTGGTAAGCCACAAGCCATGTGGCAACTTATAGATTAATAGAAATGGGTTAATTTAAGATAGAAGAAGTAGATAACAAGAAGCCTGCCAGGGCCATACAGTTTGTAAGCAATATAAGTCTTTGTGTGTTTACTTGGTTGGGTCTGAGCAGCTGTGGGACTGGAGGGTGAGAGAGATTTGTCCTGACCAGGAAAACTCTAGCTATAGCAGGCTATCAAAGGCCATTGAGAGAGGGAGAATAAGCTTTCCTCAGATATGAGACCCCTTGACAGTTTATCCAATCCCAAGAGGTCAGCTCTAACACTAATGGACTGACTAGTTTGTGTGTGTGTGTGTGTGTGTGTGTGTGTGATTGTGAATAACAACAATAACAATAAGAGGTCAGGAATTCAAGAGTGGGAGCTTGAGAGGACTGAAGAGGGAGAAGGAAGAGTAGAAATTATGGAATGCAGTGCAGTCATATATGAAATAATTTTCTTTCAAAGTTGGTCATTCAAAAAGCCACAATGATGTCTGGACAAGGTGGCAAACACTGTTAATCCCAGTACTTGGGTAGCAGAGACAGAAAGATCTCTGTAAGTTTGAGGCTTGCCTGTTCTACATAGTAAGATGTGACCCTGTTTCAATAAAAAATAACAATAATAAATAAATAGGCTGGAGAGACAGCTTGTGGGTTAAGAACTCTTGCTGTTCTTTCAGAGGACCAGAGCTTGGTTCCCAGCAAGCTTGTCAGGCAGGTACCTACAAGCACACATACATATGCATAGGAAGAAATCTTTTCTTTAAAAAAGCTGTAATGTCTGAGTGGAAAGTAGTCAACAAGATCTGAGGACTGATGTGATATGTCCCTTACAGCAGCATTTTCAGAAATGGCAACTGTCATCTCAAATTGTGCCACAGAAAACCAGCCTGAGTGAGACATTGCCACAGCAACCTGTGTAACCAGAAGCACACCCGACCTCTGAAAGCCAACAC
The DNA here is from genome assembly GCF_903995425.1 of Onychomys torridus. NCBI lineage: Eukaryota > Metazoa > Chordata > Mammalia > Rodentia > Cricetidae > Onychomys > Onychomys torridus. Next base: position 29,605,620 of record NC_050443.1, read on the forward strand.
GGCTTCTGAAAGTGGGAGAGTTGAGTCTGACCTAGAATTCCAGATACACAGCAATAGCCAGCTGTCTTGAGGAATGTCACTTCCTTAATGTAATACAACTTGAAATAGTCTATAAAAATCCTCTCCAACTGGAGAGGAAAATCACTGCATTCTTGTTGGCAGATGGAAGGAGCCTTAAATGGCATTTGCCTAAAAGACTGCTTTTAAGTTTCTGTTCTATTCTGATATCTGTATCAGATATCATATCTGATAAACATATCTGATGAACATCAGATAAACATATCTTTGGTGACATGTTTCTAAATTTGAATTGAGCATCAGTCTTTGCAAAAAAAATATGTGTAATGGAAAAGACAAATTTGTATAGCTTCTAGACTGAAGTTCTTCAACTCCTGTCTTTGGTATATGACATTAGACAAATCATTCAAAAGTTTTCTTTCCACATAGTTAAAACTGCAGAAGTGGGGGGGGACAAAACAACAAAAACCCCCCAAAATCTGCAGGAGCCAACACACTTAGTACACAAAAGCATATCTTTTATTGTTTATATTCTATTTTCACATTTGAAAATGAAATGAAAACATTTTTCTTTATTAAATGCAAAAGTCAAAACCAAAAACTTAGCTTACTTGGTACACCATTAAAAGAATTATAGACTAAGTCTCAGTACCAAAAATGACATAATTTTTGACATGGACAAACTAAGATTTCCAATTCAGTGGCCTTACAAGGAAGAAGATGGACTTTCCTTCCCTGAAAGAAACCAGTTTCAGTATGTTCTCACTACAATGTCTTTGACTTTATCCCGTAATTCAGACTGAAGGGAAATGTCCATATCAAACCTCCATGACCTAAAATTCCTTAGTTCCAGAGATAATTCTCTCCAACATCCTCCTGTTTTTTAACCCTCAAAATATGTGTGTTGGGGAGAAGGAACCAAAACAATTGATTAATTAGAAGCACGAAGTAGGTGGCTGAGAGATGGCTCAACAGATAGAGCACAGGCTGCTCTTCCAGAGAACCAGGGTTCTATTCCCAGCATCCACATGGTGGCTTAGAACCATCTATAATTCCAGTTCCAGGGGAATCTAACACCCTCCTCTGGCCTCCCAGGGCACTAGACATTCAAATGGTAGACAGACAAACATTCAGGTAAAATACTCAAACACATAAAAGAAAAAGTTTAACCAGTGTTTTTTGTTTTGTTTTGTTTTTTAAAGCAAGAAGCCTAGAGCCAACTGCTCGTGTTTGAGTAGTGGTTCTGCCACTCATTACCCGTGGGAAGTTGGGCAAGTAATTTTAATTTCCCTGCACCTCATAACCACAAAGTAGATCCCAGCCCATCAGGTCCATGATCCCACCACACTCAATTTCTCACCCAGTCACACGCAGAACTGCACACAGTTCATGTAAACACACAGAAACAGGCACACATAATGTCACAGTTCGCTTTCTGGAAAACGTAAACACACAATAGCACATCATAAACCACCACAAGCATTTGGTTTTCCTGTCAGTCACACACAAGAAATGAACACAGGCATGAACACCCACAGCGACACAAGATGACACACTGTCACAGCTGGAGCCTGTCACATAGTTATGCACAACAACACACTGACACATTCCCTCACACACACACACAACGCCTCACGGTGTCCACTGGGTCCCCTCATGATTCACCACACTCCATCTCCAGCCGGCCCCTCACCTCCTGCTCCTGCCCAGCCTAACTCACTTCCCAGGGCCACATATGTATGTATGTGTATGTATATATATATATATGAATGGGGGGTTGAGACAGGGTTTTTCTATGTAGCCTTGGCTGTCCTGGAACTCACTCTGTAGACCAGGCTGGCCTAAAACTCACAAAGACCACCTGCCTGTACCTCCCAAGTGCTGGGAATCAAAGGTGTATGCCACCACTGCATGACAAAGTATATATATATTTTGAGCTGAGGATCGAACCCCAGGGCCTTGTGCTTGCTAGGCAAGCGCTCTACCACTGAGATAAATCCCCAACCCAAAGTATATATTTTTTAAGCAGTGGGCCAGGCAGAATATGGTGTCACACATCTTTAATCCCAACACTAGGGATCAGAAGCTGGTAACATTGGTTATCAAAACACTCATGTGGCTTTTGGAGGGTTTGTTTTGTTTCAAGACAGGGTCCCATTATTTAGTTCTGGCTAGCCTGGCTAACATGTAAATCAGGCCTCAAACTCACAGAAATGCCCCATCTTTGCCTCCCAAGTGCTGGGATTAAAGGTGTGTGCCACCATGTCTTACCAGCTTTAGGATTTTTGAATTTGTGAATTCAATTGATCCTATTAAAATGGAATGGGTGTGCACACATACAGGACCTAGTAGGACACCTCAAAGTGAACTGCTTGTGACTGGAGATGACTCTATTCTTGGCTTGTTTTTGCTTTCTATAATATAGGTAGTTACTTCTTTTAAAGTTCATTTAAGGGACCAGAAAGATTGCTCAGCAGTTAAAAGCACTTGCTACTCTTCCAGGGAACTTAAGTTTGGTTCCCAGCACCCATACAGCAGTTCACAACTGTCTTATAACTTCAGTACCAGGTAACCTAAATGCTTTCTTCTGGCCTCTTAGGGAACCAGGCACACATGTGTTACATATACATACACGTGGGCAAAACACTCATACACATAAATAAAGGCCTTACTTAAAACAAAACAAAAACAAACAAAAACCCCACAACTTTGAAGACACAGCAATTGAAACACCACACTCACAAACCCCTACATGCAAAGCACTGAAACAAAAGACCGCAAACAGTAACACAGACAGAAATGGTCACTCTGCAAATAAAATAGTCAGGCGGCCTTTAATCCCAGCACTCGGGAGGCAGAGGCTGGCCGGTCTCTGAGTTCCAGGCCAGCCTGGTCTACAGAGTGAGCTCCAGAATAGTCAGGGCTACACAGAGAAACCCTGTCTCCAAAATCCAAAGACCTTAAACAAAGAAGGAACAACAAGGTAAGACAGTCACTCTACACACCCGCAGTGACTCCAAGTCTGGTGTGACACACTCAAAAGTTGTCAGAGGATGTAATTTCAAATTCAGAACCTCAGTAAGTTGACAGAAGCCAACCCCCGTTGGTGCGCACCAGCAATGGTGTGCAACAATAGTAATGCACAAACCACACACGCAGGCATTCAACCACTGCCACACCCTTGCAGAGCCTTACTGCCTCACACAGACCAACCCGCAGCCGGGATTCGCCTGGGGTGGCTTACAGTTCCCTGTGCAAAAGTGGAAAGGTTGCGCTGCAAAGCACTCTGGGGCTGGTAGTTCTTCGGTGGGATTCAGCAGCTAGTTGAGAGCACTGTGGGCCTCAGCCCTCCTGCTCGCATGCGGTGACATCACGGCCCCATCACAGAGCGTGTTGTGATATATGTATGTATGTGTATATATATAGTGATACTTATCTGTGTACCCCAATAAAGTTTATCTGAGGATCAGAGGACAAAGCCAGCCACTAGATTAGACATAAAGGTCAGGCAATGGTAGCACACGCCTTTAATCCTATCACTTGGATCCAAGTGGATCTCTGTGAGTTCAAGGCCACACTGGGAACAGAGCCAGGCATGGTGGTAGATACCTTTAATCCCAGCACTAACCATAAAGGTCTGGAGGTCTGTACAGACAGATTGAAGTGACAGAGCTGGGCAGGAAGAGGAAGTTATGTAACTGGGCAGGGAGAGGAAATGAGATGGCAGAACAGAAAGGCATATAGACATGGGTAGACAGGAAGTAGTCTCTTTGGCTGAGGATCCCCAAGTGGTGAGAATGTGGCTGGCTTCTTTCTGCTTTTCTGATCTCTTGGTTTTAACCCCAATATTTGGCTCCTGTTTTTTTTTTTTTTTTAATAAGATTGTTTACCACTTCATCTCACACACACACACACACACACACAGATAGATTGTGTGTGTGTGTGAGTGTGTGTGTGTGTGTGTGTGTGTGTGTGTGTGTGCATATGCCAGGTGTATTCAGGTACCTGAGGAGGTCAGAAGAGGGTGTCAGATTCCATGAAGCTGGAGTTATAGGCAGTTGTGAGCTGCCTGGCATGGGTCCTCTAGAAGAGCAAGTTTTCTTTGCTCTAGACTTCCAATGCCTATTTCAGCTGTGGTTGAGTATTGCTTGGGCTGAAGACTATGTCCTACTTCCCAGAGACAAATGTCTCATCATGCCTTTAATAATATCATAGCTTTTGGGCAGCACCTACATTTGTGAGCCACTATTTTCAAGAATGAAGTACACCAAAAGTAGAACCAAGATATTTGATGAACACTGAGAATTGTAACTACTTCCCTCAAACCAGATATTGATAGCATCAGGTTATCAAATGCAGTGTCAAAACATCCCATTGCTTTTATGTTGCCTTTTTATTTTATTTTATTTTTTTGGTTTTTTGAGACAGGGTTTCTCTGTGTAGCTTTGCGCCTTTCCTGGAACTCACTCTGTAGACCAGGCTGGCCTCGAACTCACAGAGATCGGGAAGCTCTGCTTCCCGAATGCTGGGATTAAAGGCGTGCGCCACCACCACCCAGCTATGTTGCCTTTTAAAAATATTTATAAACATCAAAAGTAAATGAAAAGTGGAGGGTGGTAGCACATGCCATTTCTTTAGCACTTGGGAGGCAGAGGCAGGAGATCTCTGTGGGTTTGAGACTAGCCTGGTCTACATATAAACTTCCAGGCCAGCCAGGACTACATACATAATGAGGTCCTGTCTCAAATTAAAAACCAACAAACAAAAGAAGCTTTTGTGAGTCTGTAAGAGTTACACCTCTCTTCCATCTGATTTTGCTATCCATTCAGCTTCTCTATAAAAATATCATTTTGTTTGGCATTTTCATATATTTTATAAAAAATCCTAATTTTTTGAAACGTTTTTTTGTTTTGATTTATTTACACATGTCACTGTGTAGCGCTGATTGGCCTGGAACTCACTATATAGACCAGGCTGACCTCAGAATGAGAGATCTGCCTGCCTCTGCCTCCTGAGTGCTGGGATTAAAGGCATGTGCCACCACCACACGGCAATGTTTAAGTTTTGATTTGATAAAAATGGCATGCTATCCTGATCACCCCTTTAAAGTTAGGGTATTTACAAAGTTGTGCAACCTACATCTTTAATTCTACAGTTCCATTGTTCCTAAAGACAAGTCCTTTTAAAGTTTAAATATTCACTTCACATTCTCAGTGTCATTCAGCTATTTTACCACTAGAAACACTGAGTATCTTTTGTTTCTTATCAAGTACTTTATAAGATTTCTTAAAAATCATGCTATTGAAGACAGGGTCTTGGTACACAACACAACATAGCATCACGCTCTCAATCATCCCGCATCAGCATCTCTAGGCACTAGAGGTATGAGCCACTCTACCCAACTATTCACAGTTTATATAACTAACAATATCTTCCTCCTCCAATTCCCTTTATTATGAAATAAGATGCAGATTAGGGATTTATTTCTTTAACTTGTGTCCAAAGTAAAGTTGTTTTAATACTCACATATTTAATCCTATTGTTACTGTCTCCATGCCCTTTCCATTCTTGTCAAAGAATATGACCTGTTGTATAGCAATATCTTTTGAGATAAAACATTCCATCCTGGAGTATGTTCTAAAGGGAGTCAAAATATCCCACTGTACAGGAATGCTCCTTACAAATCAGCAAGTACATAACTCAAAAGCATTAGGTGGTCCCTGAAACTGATTAGATCCCCTGGTTCCTTTTTTTCCAAAGTTATACAAGCAGTAAAGACTGACCTTACTGAGCAGCCTGGAAGAGGTAATCTCTAACTGGTTCAGTTGCTTGAAGCTGTACAGTGAGTTCCATGTTTTCACCTATTGTGAGCCGTCACCCATTCTGGGATGGGCTTCCTGTGATGCAGCTCTCTTTGAGTCATTTCTACTCTTGGAAGTAATCCCACACCTGTACTCCTGCATATAACTCCAATAAAACTCATTGGTTCACCAGTTGAACTTTGATAATATCCTTATTTTGGTCTGTCATTGGTTCCCCATCAGAAGTAAATAGATACTTGCTCATACCTTCACCAGGAATACTGTCACATAATGCCTGCATGTTTTCTGCTCTTGGGGAATAAAGAAAAATATTCTTATCTCTTCCTGATGTTCTGACAGCTGTGACCTCAACTATCTACCAAAACCTTCCAGATTTTCAGACCTATATTATTTGAGCAACATTAAAAATTAAGTCTTAAGTGGGATGTAGTGGCCCACATTTTTAATCCCAGCACATAGAAGGCGGAAGCAGGCAGATCACTGTTTTCCAGGATAGCCTGGTCTACATAGTGAGTTTCAGTCCAGCCAGAGCTACAAAGTAAAACATTGTCTCAAAGAGACAAAAAGACATGCAGAAAGGAGGGAGGGGAGGGGAGGTCAGGGAAGAAGGGGCCAGCTAAAGAAACCCACCCTGACCCTGGAGCCTAGAACCAGTGAAAGAAACACAGCCTAGATCTGGTACCTGAGCCAGAGAAAGAAACACTTTATCCCTGAACCCAGAACTGAAGAAACATGCTCTTGACTCTGAAACCAGTGACAAAGAAACTCACTTTGTCCCTAGAATCAGAGCCAGTGAAAGAAATAGGCCTTGGCCTTAGAATTAGAGCCAAAATGCTAAAAAGGCCAGTGAAAGAAACAGTTTGGCTCTGAAATCTGGGCCATCTCTGCTTCTGACCAACTGACCAGTGAAACCAACCAAGCACAGAGCAGGAAATCAAGCACCCTGACCCTGGAGCCCAGAACCAGAGAAACAGCCTGGATCTGAGACCTGAGCCAGTGAAAGAAACACTTTATCTCTGAACCCAGAACTAAAGAAACATACTTTGTCCCTGGAATCAGAGCCAGTGAAAGAAATAAGCCCTGGCCTTGGAATTAGAACCAATAAGCTAAGTAAGGCCAGTGAAAGAAACACAGTTTGGCTCTGAAATCAGGACCATCTCTGCCCTAACCCTCAAAACTAACCAATCCCTGAGCAGAAAAAACTAACCAATCCCTGGACAGAAAATCTTCCCCCTGGAGAAACTCCACCCCTAACATATCCTATATAAACCTACTGCTTGTTCAGTTGTGGGCGGTCCTTCCCCACCCTGGCAGAGGCAGCCCCTCTCCTGGACTCCTCCTTCCCTGCTGCAAGCTGCAAGAACATGAAGCAGGAATTCAGCTGATCATGACAAAACCAGACCTGGAGGAGTTCAGAACTAAGGCTCAAGGAGTCTTGGTGATACTGGCTTTGGATTATTAGTGGTTTCCTGCTATGATTTCTCGTGTGCTATTGCAGCTTTCCCATCATCCATTGGGCACAATCTCCCCTATACAATGAAAGTATTTGTATAACTTTCTCCAACTGTGCTACACCAGACACAGTCAAAAATCCCTAATTTCAGGCCCTTCTGTAATTATCGTCATTAGCAGCATCCGGCCAGGACCATCCCTGGGTGGAGGAAAGTATCTTATCTGAGACACCTCCCAGACTCTCTAAGAACAGAGTTAAGCCTCCAGACTATCTGAGAAGGCCTGGTGGATGTGCTAATTAAGCTTAACTTTCTCCTTTCCAAAGTCTTATCTCTGGTTTTAGATCCACCCTTAACAATTAACTCAGAACCAAAGGGTTCCTATTTACAGATACATCTAGCTAGGACAGAAGTTGTCTAGTGACTGAGCATACTTGCCAGAAACGGTGGGAGCAGAGAGAGCTTGGAGAGATAAAGGCCAAAGGGATAAAAAGCAGTTTTATTTTCACAGATAGGATGGAGAAGAAAAAAGAGAATGGAAGACCAGATGGGTAAGAACTGGAGAAGAATGAACTGACATGGAAAGAACTAGATTGGAGGACCAGAAGAGAGAATTAAAAGAAGATGGAAGATGAGGAAGAGCCAGGTGGGGAAGAACAGGATGAGAGATGAGATGGGAGAGAAGCTGAGATGGGGCAGAACTAGAAGAAGGAATTAAGACAGCACTTAGAGGGGACAGCAGAAAATGTAGAGAGAAATCCAGCAAGAGAGGAGCAAGACATGAGAGCAGAAAAGAAGCTGTGCAGAGAGAACTGACTCAGAAGAATAAAGTGAATGGACTAAATGTGTGTAGATTTATTAGTGAATTCCTCAGACTAATCCACTGCTGGTAGCATCTGGGTGAAGGCTATCGAGGGGCTGGACCCTAATAGCTTTCAATACTTCCCAAATAAATCTCTTTCTCAAAAGAGTCTTGGGTATGAAGATCTTCATTCCCCGGTGCAGAGAAGAACCTTGCTGAGATGTCCCTTAGGGGACTGAGCAAGGTGGAGCAGAAAAAGTAAGAACCTTTCTCAGGAGAAGATTGCTACATTTCTGCAGGGTTTCCCCTTTAGCAGAGTGAAACAAAAGAAGCAACATCTTCTGCGGAGAAGCAGAGCTCTGCTGGGAAGCCCCCTAAGTGGGGGCTTAGCAAAACTCAGCTGTAGCAGCTCTCCAGGAGAGGAGCAGGACTGCTATATCCTGCAGCGGAGAACATTCCCCACCACACCCCAACTCCAGGTATCACCTGACTCCCCGGAGCAGCCAGAATACCTTTCCCCCAGAGTTGCAACACTCGCTTACAGAGAGAGAGAAAAATTAAGTCTGATAGACACTACCCACACATACACTTTTCCCACTTGTAATTCAATAGATGGTAGAGAAAAGGCTTTATTACATATAACTACTTCTTTTTCTATCATGAATCCTTAAATTTTGGTAAAGGTAAATGGCAGTTAGAAGTATGTCCCAGAAGCTAAGAGAAGTGAGTTAACAATAAAACACTTAATAAGAATTCACCAGTGAGGGGCTGGACCATAGCTCAGTGATAGAATGCTTGTCTAGCACATATAAAGCCCTGGTCTCTATCTCCAGCACCATACACACACACACACACACACACACACACACACACACACACAGACACAGACACACACACACACCCTTTCCACAAATCATAAAGAAAACTATGAAACAGTATGCTAATGACAAGAGAAACCTTTTATTAAACCTATACTGTATTCTAGGAATAGATCTAAGTTCTTTATATTTATGAATTCATTGGGTTCTCACAGCAAACCAATGCATACACATGACTGCATATATAAAATAAGGAACAACTACTAATAACATATATAAGAAAAATCTGGAAAAATAACACTTTGCTAACTGTAATTACCTTTTGGGCATGACAGTAGGATTAGGGTTAATGGAAAGGAACAAAATAGCATACAAGGAGAAAAGGTGAATAAATTCAGCATTAAAAGAAATGTTTTTGGTTTTAAAAGGAACAAAATATTAAACATCTAAACATAGACGGGGTCATATTAATGGAGACAGCTTTTATAAATGCAAAAATTTAGAAGCAACCACAACACGAATAATAGTCATTTAAAAAAGATAGTAAGCCATTAAACTTTGTATTGCTAGAAAAGCAATTATGATAATTTTTTAGCATGATAAAAGCAGAACACAATACCATGACTACATGTCTTTAGAAAGCAAAGTCCAGCAGAATTAGTTCTACCAATTTGATAATTGTCATCTACAATCAATATAGCAGTTCATTTTGATGTTTGAGCTTTGGATTATCTAGTTTTCTCATTTTTTTTCACTTACAATAAAAAAATAAAAATAAGCTCATGAAACATAGCAAAAAGACTGCCTCAAATACAACATTGGAATTCCACAAAGAACTTAACGTCATTAAAGGTTACACAATTAAAACACAGTGATATTAGCGCAAGCACAAAACACAGTTTATAAAATAAAAGACAGTCCTAAAAAAAATAAGAAAATATGAATAACAGTATGACAAATGCCCAAGCAATGGAGAAATACAGAACTATTAAGCAACTAGCATTGGTGTGCGGGAAGAAAGTAAATGTAGACTTAGAATTCATAATCTACAGTTAAAACCATTTGGATTGAAATATAAATACCTAATCAGGCCATGTCAAAGAAAGTAACACTAAATATACATTTTTATTACTCATGAGCATGAATTCCCTGATGGTGAATAAGGTCTGAATCATTACTAACTGTCTTCCCACATTTCTTAAGGCTTGTCATCACTATGAATTCTCAGATGACGGGTAAGGTTTGAGCATTTATTAAAGGCCTTTCCACATTTATTACATTCATATGGTTTTTCATCTGAGTGGACTCTCTGATGTTGAAAAAGCTGTGAGTTCTGAGTAAAGGACTTTCCACATTCAAGACATTCAAATGGTTTCTCACCAGCATGAATTCTTTGATGTTGCCGAAGTTGTGAGCTCTGAGTGAAGGCTTTCCCACAGTCCTTGCATTCATAGGGCTTCTCCCCAGTGTGGATCCGCTGATGATTTGTAAGTGCTGAGCCACTACTAAAGGCTTTCCCACAGTCCTTACATTCATAGGGTTTCTCCCCAGTGTGGGTTCTCTGATGCTGAACAAGCTTTGAGCTCTGAGTAAAGGCTTTGCCACATTCCTTACATTCATAAGGTTTCTCACCTGTATGAACTCGCACGTGTTGAAAAAGTTGTGAGCTCTTTGTAAAAGCTTTCCCACACACTTTGCACGCATAGGGTTTTTCACCAGTGTGAATTCGCTGATGGTCAATAAGATTTGAACAATAGCTAAAGGCTTTTCCACATTCCTTACACTCATAAGGTTTCTTACCAGTGTGTATTCTCTGGTGCTGAGAAAGGTATGAGCTACAACTAAAGGCTTTCCCACAGTCTTTACATTCAAAGGGTTTTTCACCAGTGTGAATTTTCAGATGTCGAGTAACATGTGAACCACAACTAAAGAATTTCCCACACTCCTTACATTCATAAGACTTTTCACCAATATGAATTCTTTGATGTTGAATAAATTGTGAGTTCTGAGTAAAGACCTTTCTACATTTCTTACATTCGTAGGGTTTCTCATCATTATTAATAATTTGATGTAGGGTAAAGAAAGTCTGTTGAACAAATGTGGGCATGTATTCAGGACTGAGCATTTCTTCACTTAAATGACCATTTTGATATCCCAATTGTCTTGTAAATTGGCTTCCACATTCCAGAACATCTCTAAAACTGGAGTACTCAAGGCCATGCTTTTTAAGTCCCATTAACTCCCTCTGGCATGATTCTATTTCATATACTTCCTTCTTTAGAGATAATAACTTGCTTTCACACATTGACTCCAGAGCTGAAAGGAAAGAAAGTAGCAAATGTTCTTTTCCCCTCTTATTTGGAAAAACTTAAAACTTTCATATTGGAAATGGAAAAACTAAAGCTAAAGTGAATATACTATCTAGTAGGTAAACATCATTTTTTTTAGGCACTAAATGAGATCTGTCTAATACAGCAGTTCTCAACCTTCCTAATCCTGCAACTCTTTAATATAACTCCTTCTGTTGTGGAGACCCTCAACCATAAAATTCTTTTCATTGCTACTTCATAACTATAATTTTGCTACTGTTATGAATCATAATGTAAATCTTTTTGGAGACAGAGAGGTTTTTCACAGGGGTTGCAATCCACAGGTTGAGAATCACTGGTCTAATGTGAAAAATGGACAAAGAGCACAGGGAAATTAACAAGATATAATGTGGAAGCATAGGGAGAGCATGGTGGAGATAAGTTACCAACCATTATTTTTAATATGGAATAGTCTGGAGAAGTTAGTAAAAAACAATGCATTGGGTACAAGTCATGAAAATTCACGTATATATGGCAATTATTGGATATTTTGTGGCATAACAAATAATAAGTTTGGCTTTTCATTTGTTTTGGGTCTAGGTAATGAGATAAGGTCTCATTACCTGTCCCTGGCTGGCCTTGAACTCAGAGGTCCCCTGAGATGTGACTACATAACTCTGCCTGGTTTGAACTTTGGGATTATCTTGTCTCAGTCTCTCTATTTAGACAAAAAGGGGAAATGTTGTGGAATAATCTTTTTTGTACACTGTAAAGATGTGTCACTATGACTGGTTTAATAAAAAGCTGGGTGGCCAATAGCTAGGCAGGATTTTGGGGGCAGAGAGGACACTGGGAAGAAGAAATGTGGAGATGCCAAGGATGCAGAGCAAAGCAGCATGGACATTAATTACAAAGTAAAGGAAAGCGAGCTACATAAAAGAAGTAGAATAACAGAAATGGGTTATTTTTATTTTAAGTTATAAGAGCTAGTTAGAAACAAGCCTAAGCTATTAGTCAAGCTTCCATAATTAATAATAAGTCTGTGTGGTTATTTGAAAGTGCCTGGTGGGACAGCAGACTTGCCACAAATGGTGTCCAATGTAGGGGCACGTATTTCCACATAAGACCAGAGAAAGCTTAAAAAAAGGTACTAAACACAAAAACAGAGCCAAACACGGCTTCCTAGTCCTACAGTTTCTCATTCGAGCTGTGGTACAGAGACATGTCTCCTGGCTGCTTGAGCCGCCAGCATGCTGCCATAAGCTAATAAGCTTTGAGGTTTAAGTTTCATTAATGAAGACAGAAAAGATTACAGATATGTAGTAAAGCAGGTTCACGTGGGAAAAAAAATTAGCTTAAGAAAAGAAAATGGATACAGTCATAGAAAAAATAATTTATGAATAAGATCTTCAAAGAAAAAATAAATATAAAAATGAAAAGCCAAATGGACATGGGAAATACATAGGGAGTCTGGACCTTGCATGGTGTTGTACTGACTTTAAATCTTTTGATTGCTGATGAGCAAACACTAGTGCTGAGAGACACTGGATGATAAAAGCTACTAAATTACAGCAATCTATATATCTTAAAAATGTCAATTTCAAAATGGAAGTCAAATATTGTTATGCTGGGGAAGAGGTTATGCTTTTGTTTCCATAGAAGACAAAAGGTTGTGGATTCATTCAAGGTTGTTAGAGCTCAGATTTGATGTGGGGAGATACCCTGAAAATCCTGGCTACAGACATAAAGACATAAACCCAGCAAAACTACAAGACAGGTGATGTGTTTACCTGCTCAAACATAAAACAAAAAATGTCTTTGGCTGGCTTGTGTACAATGCACACTTCATACTTGTGTTAATGCAGATATGTAGATTCGTTTATGTTTTCAGAGCAAGGGGACCAGACACCAATGAAAATGCGTGGCCCAGGTGATCCAGCCTCTCAGAGTACCTCTGTTGCAGTTTCCTCAGAGTTCTATATCCAAAACAGCTTCAAGGCTGCTGGCTGAGACGGTCCAGCCTCACAGACTACTCCAGCCAGACTTCAGATAATTACTACATTTTCCCATCACACCAAGACTAGACAACAGCTAAGCTTTCCCAGGACCTGAACATTATCCCAATTTTCTCAGGGTCCCCTGAAGATACAATACCCCTACCAATAGTAAACAGTATAGAGAACATGACACCCACAGTCCCCAGAGACTGGGTATGTGGTTTTAGTCATTGGGTGAGTTATGGATGTTTGTTATCATTTAGAGGGGTTGGTGACAAATTGTTACTGGTCATGATCAGGGAGAAAGCTAAACAAAGGAGTTCAGATTCAGGGATTTCTTTCTGGAGAGAAAAAGGGGGATATAATATAAAATGATGTGATAAAAAGGTAGATTGTTGAGTCTACTTTTGAACAACCATTAGTTTCAAATATTTTACACTGGTGTGGATTTTGGTATATTAATACAAATTTAAGGTTATTTTTTTATAGTGTGTATATGTTTCTACTCTTGTTTAAGATATTTTTGTATATTGATACAAATTAAAGGTTATTTTTGTTATACTGTATCATATGTTTCTATTTCTTGTTTAAGGTATTGCACCTATGCAGTTCATTTAAACATGTAATGTAAAGTTTTAGTCCTTGAACGCTATTTAGGATAATAAAGAAATACTGGTTAGTAGTTAGTCATCTATAGCAATCGAACTTATAGCCATGCTAGATATATTTTCAAGGTCAATCAGAGACATATTCTAAATAGACAGTGGTCTACAAGCACTTCAGAGACCTACAGAATATGGCATTCAATGTTTTAATAACAAAAGGCTTTTCATGACAGTGAGATACAAGTGCTCCTGGCAGCACCAATCTACTTTAAAAAAGGCTGAGGGGCATTGAAGGACCTCCAATTGTAGTTTACTTTCTTTGAAGCAAAAGCTAGGCATTTAGGCACAAAACTGCCTTTATCTACTGCTAACAGTAGGCTGTCCAAACTGGACAAGTAGGACACAAAAAAGACTGACAAACTTTGCCAAGACAGGGTAGGACAGTCCTTCAAAAATTTGCTGCTTCACAGAAAAATCTGTTAGATAGTCTAGGTCTGTAGGTTGAAGATGGGTGCCCCAATGTTAGAGAGGAACCTAGGGTGACTGTCCAGGCAGCCAGATGTCTCTGTCATTTCTTAGTGGTTTTGGAAGTTGCTTCCTCAGCACTTCCTGTTTACTCAAGTAACAATATATCCTTCTCAGGTCGCTGATGGAGATAGAAGACTAGATAATTAGTGTTACAGTTTTCCTAACAATATATCCTTCTCAGGTCGCTGATGGAGACAGAAGACTAGATAATTAGTGTTACACTTTTCCTTACTATGAAATTCAGAAAAGAAACTTACATAAGAGATGCAAAGTTTATAAGGCTGAGAGACATAAAAGCTTAAATTATTTATCTAAGAAACTGTTTTGATGTCTAGAAAGATTGTTTTAAGATGGTAATACAAGTTGTAATAAAAAATTGTTTAGGTATAAAACTTTAAGTTTATCAATATTGATAATAGAGTAATATCTCTAAGTATGCCAACTACAAATAGACTGTACATTGTGAATGTAATTCTTACCTGATAATCATTTTTACTGTATATAGTTTTATTATATTAGAGTTAAAACCTTCCCTTTTTATTTAGACAAAAATGGGGAAATGTGGAATAATATTTTTTTTTTTTTTTTTTCCAAGACAGGGTTTCTCTGTGTAGTTTTGTGCCTTTCCTGGAACTCACTTGGTAGCCCAGGCTGGCCTTGAACTCACAGAGATACGCCTGGCTCTGCCTCCCGAGTGCTGGGATTACAGGTGTGCACCACCACCGCCTGGTGGAATAATCTCTTTATACACTGTGAAGATATCACTCTGATAGGTTTAAGAAAAGCTGAACAGCCAATGGCTAGGCAGGATTTTTGGGGCAGAGAGAATGCTAGGAAGAAGGGCAGAGACACCAGGGACACAGAGCAAGCAGCATGGGCATTACAAAGTAAAGATAACTGAGCCATGTAAAAGAAGTAGATTAGTAGAAATGGGTTAATTTAAGTTATAAGAGCTAGTTAGAAACAAGCCTAAGCTATCAGCCAAGCTTTCATAATTAATAATAAGTCTTGTGTGGTTACTTGGGAGCTGGCATGCAGGACAGAAAAATCTGCCTACAGCTAGGAAGATAAACATATAGTACCACCTTGTTCTTTGTCCCGTTTTCTGCCACAGAACTTCAAAAGCCCTTGGGACTCTGAATGACAGCAGTATCTTTGTACTGCTACTGAGGCAGTTCAAGATAGGACTTAGAGAGCCTCAGGATTTGTTCTGGAAAGATGGTCTGGTAGTTAAGCCTATATGATGCTCTTGCAGAGGACCCAGGTTCATTTCCCAGCATCCATAAGGCAGCTCACAACTACCTGTGACTGTTTTTCCAGAGGATTCATGTAATCTTTTTTTTTTTTGTTTTGAGACAGGGTTTCTCTGTGTAGCTTTGCGCCTTTCCTGGAACTCACTTGTAGCCCAGGCTGGCCTCAAACTCACAGAGATCCGCCTGCCTCTGCCTCCTGAGTGCTGGGATTAAAGGCGTGCGCCACCACCGCCTGGCTCATGTACTCTTTTGACATACACCACACTTACTCAGTTCCTTAGAAGGTTGGGATTTTACCTATCTGACCTCTGGATGAAGGAAAGACTGAGATGCCAGTTATGTAATTGTACCTATGTAAAAACAAGCTGGATGACCTGAGTCTGCTCCCAGGACCTATGTGAAGGAGACAGAACCAACTCCAGCAAGTTGTCCTTTGACCTTTACACATTCACCCCATATAATAAATAAATACATGCAACTAAAAAAATGTTTTTGGAAGAACTTGGTTTCTCACTAGACCCAGGTTCTTGGCAGAAACTTCCAAAATAACATCTCAAAGGTGCTGTTTCTTCCATCAGCAGTGAGTTATCCCTGCAGGCACTGCTCTGCTGAGTGTTTCTCACTTACCTGAGCACAGGCCTCTTGTAAGCTCTTTGCCAATCATCCAGGGCTCTTTGCCTTGTTCCAATAAAGAGATCACCTGAGGCTTGGGAATGTGAAGTCCTGCTTACAAGAAAAGATATGGAACACGGTTATGCTGTGGGAAACAAATCCATCCTCGATCATCAAGCAAGAGATGCCATAACAGGAATAGTCAAAATTGAAGAAACAGCTTCAGCCACAGCCCACTGGAGCTGCCTGTTTCCCAGGCTTCTTTTTTTAGCCCAGCTGAAACCATTAATTTGCAAAGAAGGAGCAGGAATTCAGGTGGCAAAGTTGAAAAGCAGCTGAGAAAGTCACTGAGGAAGAAGCAGACACTCCAGAGAACGCTGAGTTGTTGGTACAGGTGTTCTTACCCACTGAAAGCAGGTTACTGTAGTTCTCCAACATCACATCTCTGTACAAGTCCTTCTGAGCAGGGCCTAGGCACTCCCATTCCTCCTGAGAGAAGTCCAGAGACACGTCACTGAACACCATCGATTTCTGAAATAACAAACACACACTCTAGCTGTATAATACAAAATATACTTCCAAAACTTTGCTCTTGTGTTGAGGGGTTTAGCAAATGGGCCATTATACTGATGTCACCAAGAACCAACCAGTACCTCTGCATTCTCTGTTCATTCAGAAACAGATGACAGAAAGCCAAGCATGCTGATACATGACTATAACCCTAGCACCGGGGCTGCTGGGGCAAGAGGACTGATTCGGAGTTTGAGCTCTCAGCCTGGGTTATATATTGAATTCAAGGCCAGTCTTAGCTACATAGTGAGGTCAAGTCTCAAAACAATAGGACTAGAGGTAGCTCACTGGTAGAGCCCTGCTCTCAATCCTCAGCACCAAAACAAACAAACAAATAAATAAAGTTTCTTATTAATACAAATTATTTTTCTGGTGGCTAAATGTTTTGACTTCTAATTGTACAATCTGAACAGCTTATATACACTAGTTGGAACCATCCATTATCATACTGTCCTTATTTCTGAGATAAATAAAACTAATGATTCATATACAAAGTCAATATGACCCACATTTCCTGTTGGACTTCAACTTAAACATGTTTTATAAATGCTGTAAGAGTCCCTGAGGTCTGTAATATCCACTAATTATGATTCCACAGCCTCATTTCACAGCTAAAAAATCTTTCAACATTTGGAACGATCACCCCATTCTCCATTCTCTCACTGGAAACACTAGTTTGCAGACATGATTTTGGCTTCTCCATGGGTCTTGCCCACTAAGTGACTCATATTGCCACCTCATCAAATCACAGATTAATAGAAGTTAATTAATTTAAGTTATAAGAGCTAGTTAGAAACAAGCCTAAGCTAAGGCCAAGCTCTCAAAATAACTCTTTGTGTCATTATTTGGGAGCTGATGATATAGAGAAAGACTTGCTACACAGGAGAGGCTCTGAGAAAATAAGACTGGGTAAGGAAAGAAATACCCTAGAAACTACACCAGTCTTATAATAAATGCTTAAAGCAGTCAGATAATAACTATCTCTACTTTCTTTATTAGAATTCTTAGTGAGAATATGGAACAAATACTATCTACACTGTTGCAGGATATTTATTTACACTGTAAAGATGTGTCTTTGTCTAAGATGCCTTCTGATTGATTTAATAAAGAGCTAAATGGCCAATAGCCAGGCAGGAGAGAATTGGTGGGCCTCCTGGACAGAGAGACTGGAAGGAGGAGTCTAGGCATGAGGATTTGCCAGCAAGACACAAAGAGGAAACAGGGGGTGCAGGATGGAACATGGGTAACATGATACGACAGAACATAGATTAATATAAATGGGTTAATTTAAGTTATAAGAGCTAGTTGAGAATAAGCCTAAGCTAAGGCCAAGCTTTCATAATAATAAGTCTCTGTATCGTTATTTGTGAGCTGGCAGCCCAAAGAAAAATCTGACTACACTATACTTTATATGACATTGCATTTTATTTATTTTACTTGAGACAGGGTCTTACTAGGTAGCCTTTGTTGGCCTGGAACTTGTTATGTAGACCCGGCAAGCCTTAAACTCACAGAGATCTGTCTGCCTCTGCATCCCAAGTACTAGGATTAAAGGCTTGTACCATCTCTCCCAGCTATTTTTATTATGAACTATTCTTTTTCTCTAGGGGAACTTCATGTCTTGATGTGTACTTTCACACACTGCAACTGGAAATAGGGACTGATACAACCACCTTGGAAAGTCAACATCAATTCTAGTGGAAAGCATGATAACCTATGGGCCAGCAATTTTACTACTGGGGATATACCTAAAAGAAGCACATAACATATGTGTACTGAAAGACACAAAATGCCCTGTTCATAATAATCTTACTTTGAAAACAATTCAAATGCCAATAATGGAATAGGCTGTGCTATAGTCCACAATGAAAGAAGAATTGTTTTTTGAGGTTGGGTATTGTATGCAGCACAAGCTGGCTTGGATCCACTATGTAGCCTGAAATTCATGCTCCTGTTGTCTCAGCCTTTTGAGTACTGAGATTATAGGTCCCACCTTATCTGACTTTGTACAATGAAATTTTAAAGGACATTACAATAGTACTGAACAATGCCGAGCAAAAGGAACCAACAAAAAGAATAGATATTCTGTGATTCTGCTTATGTAAAATAGAGTATAAGTAAAATTAATCGACAGATACAGAAGAAAAATAAAGGTTATCTTTGGGAGAAGTAGATAGCAAGTAGAGAAGAACAGGGCTTCCACAGTGTTGGTGATGTTCTACTTCCTAATCAGATGAGAACTCTGCTTAAACAAATGTGTGCATTTAAAAAAACTATCCCATGACAACTTGCTTTTCTATACTTTCAAAATGTATGTTATACTTCTTAAATTACATTTTTATTTTGTTCATGAGTGGGGGTTGGAGAATAACCTGTGGGAATCCCAGTTCTCTCATTCCAACATGTAGGTCACATGGACTGAACCTAGATCATCAGACTTGGTAGCAGGCACATGTGGTAATATTTTGTGTATGCTCTAACAAATAAAACTCGCCTGAAGATCAGAGGGCAAAGCCAGCCACTAGTTAGCCATAGAGGCCAGGCAGTGGTGGCACACACCTTTAATCCCAGCACTTGGGATCTCATGCCTTTGCCCCCAGTACTTGGGAGGCACACGCGCCTTTAATCCCAGCACTAGGGAGGTTGAGACAGGAAGTGGTATGGCTGGGCAGAGAAAAGGAAAATAAAGCAGGAGCAAACAGGAGCTCAGTCCTTTAGGCTGAGGAACTGGTGAGGTGAGAAGTGGCTGTGGCTTGTTCCTTTGTCTCTCTGATCTTTCAGCATTTACCCCAATACCTGGCTCCAGGTTTTTATTAAGACCTATTAGGATTTGTGCTGCAGGTACACTATTTGCAGAGCCATCTTGTCAGACATTCCCCTTAACCCTGAGACTGGATCTCATATGTCTGTGCTGGCCTTGAGCTCACTATGTAGCCAAGGATGACCTTGAACATCTAGTCTTCCTGCCTCTAACTCCCAAGTGTTGGAATTAGAGGATTGCATCCCTCTATAGCTGCTTAATGTGGTCTTGGAGAACTGAACCCAGTCAGTGCTGTGTCAAGCACTCTACCAATTAAACTGCATCCCTAGCCCTGTATGTGATTATTCTTAAATCATCTTTTATCATTTTATCATTAGATTTGTCCAATATTGCAATACCAAAGGGTCGCAAGTTAGCAGCCAGAATGAAGATATTTATCAATAACTGTTGAAAAATTTAATTGGCAAAACCATATTATACATTGTTACATATATACCATATAGTCCTTCCCTGACTCCTTAGGAAACTATTTATATGTATATCAGGATACCTTTAAACATATTTTAAAAGCAACCTAGTGCCCACCATCTGGCGTATATCCACAAAAGGTCTTAAAAAGGTTTCAACACACAGAAACAGAGCCAGATGCAGCTTCTTAATCTCAGTCTCATGCCACCTGCAATGCAGAGACACATTTCCAAAACAGCTGCCTGTGAGATGGAGCTGGCCTCCAGCCACCATGAGTGTGGTGGTCCAACAGTCTCTCACATGACCTGCAACATAGAGAGGCTTCTCCTAGCCACTGCCTGGCAGCTTGAGAACTCTGCCAGCTTATTGCATGGCAGGTTTAGGGTTTTTGCTCATATAGACAGAAAAGGTTACAGATATATAGTAAAGACAGATTCAGACAGAAACAACCTCTAAAGAGGTTACAGTGTGTTTAAAAATATATGTAGGCTTGGAAGAGAAAAGAAAAAGGGTAGAAAAAGCCCTTAAAAAGGAATAGAGTAATGGGGGTTGGGGATTTAGCTCAGTGGTAGAGCACTTGCCTAGCAAGCACAAGGCCCTGGGTTCGGTCCACAGCTCAAAAAAAAAAAAAAAAAAAAAAAAGGAATAGAGTAATAAGAAATATAATTATTAACCACATAAAAATAGGAAATACACAGAGAGTCTGGATGCTGTATATTATTGTGGTGTCATTAATTTTTTGAGACCTTGAATTATGGAAACTGCCTGATTAAACCAACCTATATATTTTAAAAACATCTTGACTTCAAAATTTAAGTCAAAAGATATGTTACTTTGGGGTAGAGGTTATGCTTTTGTTTCCACAGGAAATGAGAGGCTTAACCTTATGGGTTAAGGAAAATCATGTTTGATTGACAAAGACCCCTGAACACAAACATCCTGGCTACAAACATAAAACAAACAAACAAACAAACAAACACCTAAAAGAACTACAAGACACATGATAAATATTTTACTTGCTCAAACAACACATAACAAAGAATCATCTTTAACTGACTTGTGTACATGGATAATCTATAGTTGTACTAATACAGATATGTATGTTACCTTTAAAAGTTTACATATTTTCACAAAAAGGGGATAGACAGCAATGAAAATGATGGCCCAGCAAATGGATGGAAGTAGAAAATCTCATCCTGAGTGAGGTAACCCAGACTCAGAAAGACAAACATGGTATGTACTCACTCATAAGTGGACACTAGATGTAAAGCAAAGGATAATCAGACTCCAGAGAAGCTCCAAAGAAGCTAGGAAACAAGGAGGACCCAAAGAGGGATGCATGGATTGCCTTGGGAATGGAAAACATATGAGATCTCCATGAGTAAACTGGGGATGGGGGTGGGCAATAGAGGGGAGGGGATGGGGAATGAGAAGAACATGAGGAAACAGGATGGTTGAGCTGGGGGAGTGATGGAGTGGGAAGGCAATGAAAGAGAGAGAGGGATACATTATGGGGTAGGGGAGAAACCTGGTGCTAGGGAAATTCCCAGGAATCCACAAGGACGACCCTAGATTAGACTAGTAGCAGTAGTAGAGAAGGGGCCTGAAGTGCCCTACCCTTGTAATTGGTGTCATCACAGAGCCTTCATCCAGTAACTGATGGAGGCAGATGCAGAGGCCCACAGCCAAGCACCAGGCCAAGCTTTGGGAGTCCAGTCAAAGAGAGGGAAGAGGAACTATATGAGCAAGGGGGGTCAAGAGCATGATGGGGAAGTCTACATAGACAACTGAACCAAGCTCATAGGAACTCACAAACTAGTTATGGAACTGCACTAGACCCTCTGCATACAGGAGAAAGCTGTGTAGCTGGGTGTGTTTGAGGGGACCCTGGCATGTGATCAGGATCTATCCCTGGTACATGAGCTGGCTTTCTGGGGCCCATTACCTGTGGTCGGACTGCTTGCTCACTCTTAATGCAGCAGGGAAGGGCTTGATCCTGCCTCAACTGAATGTACTAGGCTTTGCTGTCCCCTTATGGGAGAACTTACCCTTTTGGAGGAGGGGTTGGTGGGGGAAAGGCCAGTGCGGGGGTGGGGAGCAGGAGGAGGGATGAGAGGGGGATCTGTGGTTGGTACGTAAAAATTAAAAAAAAAAAAAAAAAAAAAGAAAAAAAAAAAAAAGAAAAAAAAGATGACCCAGGGGATCCAGCATCCAGAACAGCTTCCAGGCTGCTGACTGAGATGATCCAGCCTCACAGAAGACTACAGCAAATTATCCTGATTTTCTCAAGGTCCCCTCAAACATTATCAGCTCCTCCAATCTGCAGAAAGAAGTCTAGAAAAACTGAGCCCACATTCCCTCCAAAATGGGTTATGGATATTTATTATCATTTAAAGGGCATTGGTTACAAGTTGTTATTGGTAATAGCCAGGAAAAAAGCTGAACAAAGGAGTTAGATTCAGGGATCTCATTCTAAAAATAAAAGAGAGGAATACAGAAATGATAGGATACAAGAGTATGTAGTGGGTAGCCATCCCAGCCTTGGCCTGGAAGTTCCAACCCCCATTGAGGCTCGGTAATGGTCACGCCCACAAGGCGGGGCTGAGGAGGAAGCTGAAGACCCAGGATAGAGAGGAGAGGTTTCTCTTGGTTCTGGGACACTGGACACTGGAGGTAGACCAAGCAGAGTTCTCCAGAGAACACCGCCGGACTGCGCCATACCTTTCCCAGACCCTGCAACCTATCCCTTCATTTGTAAGTTACCCCACAAAATAAACCTCCCTTTTAACTACGTGGGGTGGCCTTACTAATTTCACCAATATCTCACGTGGGGCAAATTCCAAAGGCCTAGGCTGCTCCCTCCCTCAGCCTCCTTCCCGGCTGGCAGGTACCTAAACCGGCCTGCAAAGTTCCATTAACCTGGGAATGCCTACACGGTTCCATTCCCAAAAAAGGGAGCAGCTAGTCCAGTCTCAGTTCCCTAGCTTAGCCCCCAGACCAGCGAAACCGCTGAGTGAGGCCTTCCCACTCCTCCCTGAGTGACGGCTCCCTGCCATCTTGGCTCCTGCCTTCAGCTGCCGCCAGCCAAGGTCACCAGCAGGCCCTGCTTTGGAGCTATACCAATGCCTCCTGCTGGCTGAAAAGTGCTACTGCACCCCCCAAAACCACGGAAAGGTAAACTTTCAAGTGAAAGTACTTGATAATTTTACACCTTAAAACTGACTAACAAATTTTGAGTAATTTTTGTAATATGGCTGACAACATTACCTACAAGAACTTAAAAACCTTTTTGCCTGTATGATTTTCCTGGAAATATATGACCTCCCTAAGGCATATCTGGCCTGTACCATTTTGGCATTCATTGTAATAATTCACACAGTGTTCAAACACTGGTTTAATAATAAGAACAAAGATGAGTCATTATTGGGACTGATACAGGCTTTAAAAGATAGCAATGAAGACTTACAGAAAAAGATTCTCTCTCTGGAATCTGTTAACCAGAATTTACAAAACAAGCTTGTACCCAAAATTGCTTTTATTGATAATAAATATGAGTATTTAATGGATAGAACACTAACTCTCCAGAGTGAAGTTGTAGCTACTCAGACACTATATAAGGAAAAAAAATTATCATTACTTGATAAGATAAGGTCCATGGAATCATGTGTTTCAGAAGAACATAAAAACTTCCATGATTCCATGAAAAATCTGGAATCCCTTACAAGAGAGGAGGTTTACTCCCTGAAACAGACCCTAGGTGCTTGTTTACAAGCCCTGGAGGAAACTCTTAATAAACATGACAAGGGACCTAATAAGCAGAAGGGCAAGGCCATACAGGTTGTAACATCTCCAAATGGCTCTCACACAATGGCTTATCCTGTTATCATCCACGAGAAGCCAGCAGATGACACATACCACGAGCCATATACGACATATACCTTACAACCAATTTCAACAAAGGACTTTAAAAATATAAAGGAAGCAGTAGTTACATATGGGATACACTCCACATATGTAAAACAGATGTTAAATTCGTGGTCTACCTCACATAGAATCATTCCAGATGACTGGCATCAGTCAATTTCAGCTGTTCTAGAATACAGCCAGCAGTTACAGTGGAAAAGCTGGTTGAGAAAAGAGGCAAGAAATTTAGAACAACAAGGTAAACTCAGAGGTTTTGAGATCTCCCAAGATCAAATACTTGGTGAGGGATGTTTTGCTGACAGGAATGTACAAGCCATTTATGAAGAGCATACAATATCTCTATGCCGTACAGCAGCTCTAAATGCTTGGGAAAAAAAATTCCAGAAACTGGAAAAGCAACTGAGGTATACACAAAGATATTTCAGGGACCTCATGAACACTTCACTGATTTTTTAACAAAGGCTGAACACAGCTATAACAAAAGCTGTGTTAGATAAAGAATTAAGAAAAGTATTAACTGAGTCCTTGGCATTTGACAATGCTAATGCAGAATGCAAAAGAATATTTACACCGTTAAAGATCAGATCAGCTCCTTTGGAAGAATGGATTCAGTATACTAATGGTGTTGAGTCTATTAACTACAGTAATGAGGCTTGGATAGGAGAGACAGATCCCAGAGGTGAAAGAGGGCCCCGTGGTACCAAATGTTTTAAATGTGGTACACCAGGTCATATAAGTAAAAATTGTACATGGGGTAATCCTAGAAGTAATACTCCTTCTAGGAATAGCCTAAACAGGAGACCCCAACCACCTCCTGGATTATGTAGAAGATGTGGCAAAGGCCAACATTAGACCAGTGAGTGCAGATCAAAAATAGATATACGAGGCAACCCTTTACTGGTGGGAAACGCCTCAGGGGGCCTCTTGCAGGCCCCCAAATCAAATGTGGTAAGAACATTCCCAGCCACTGTGGAAGACATTCCTCTCCAGGACAACTGAATAAACCAATGCCTATTGTAAAAACCAATACTGCAATGGATGATAAAACAGCTCTGATAGATGAATCACAGTTTACAAAGAACACAATAAAACAAATATTTTGGCAGACTTCCATAAATGAACAAAGACCAAAGCTTAGAATTCGAATTAATGTCTTGGTTCTGGAGGGCCTGGTAGACACAAGGGCCTGTGGATGTGACTATAATTACACCAAAATCATGGCATCCAAATTGGCCTCTTCAAGAGGTAGATGTCCAACTTTTAGGAATTGGCACCCTATCTCAGAGTTCGAGATGGGTTGAATGCATAGGTCCAGAAGGACAGAGAGGAAGGCTGAAGCCATATGTAGCAAATGTAGCAGTAAATCTATGGGGCCGAGATCTGTTACAACAGTGGAATACCCAGTTTAAAATTCCTACACTCTCAAAAAAGGAATATAGGCCAATGCATGTTTCTAGGAGTAATATCATAACATGCTATAAAAAAGTCACCAACCATTCAGGCTGTACACAAACAGAGCACAACTGCTGTTGAACTCTCAGAAGTACCAACTGCCTTACCTTTAAAATGGTTAACTAATAAACCTGTCTGGGTTGGACAGTGGCCTTTGACAAAAGAGAAGCTACAACCTTTAGAACAGCTGGTTCAAGAGCAGTTAAATGCTCAACACATTGAAGAATCTACCAGCCCTTGGAATTCTCCTGTATTTGTTATTAAAAAAAAAGTCTGGTAATTGGAGAATGCTGACAGATCTGAGAGCTATTAATAAAGTAATTCAGCCAATGGGCTCTCTACAGACTGGGATGCCCTTGCCCTCTCTGCTACTCAAAGAATGGCCTATAATAGTTATTGACTTAAAAGACTGTTTCTTTACCATACCCTTACAAAAAAATGATAGAGAAAAATTTGCCTTCACAGTTCCTAATTATAACAATTCTCAGCCAGTCAAGAGATATCAATGGAAGGTCCTCCCACAGGGTATGTTAAACAGCCCTACCTTATGCCAATACTTTGTGCAAAAACCATTGGAGATAATTCGTGTAAAGTTTCCACAATCCATAATTTATCACTATATGGATGATATCCTATTAGCTGATCCAAAGTTAAACACACGAGAAAACATGTTTGAAGAAGTAAAAAAAGTTTTGCCTCGATGGGAACTGCAAATTGCTCCTGAAAAAATACAAAGAGGAGATTCTATTAATTACTTAGGATATAAGATAGAGTTACAAAAAATTAGACCCCAAAAGGTACAACTGGAGACAGATCGATTAAAAACCCTTAATGGTTTTCAAAAGTTGTTAGGAAGCATTTCCAACTTATTGGGTATCATGGGAATACCCAAAGATGGACTACAAAATTTGGCTAATACTTTAGAAGGGGACAAAGAATTAAGTAGTCCAAGAGAATTATCAGCCGAAGCTGAGAAGGAATTGGCTCTAGTAGAAAAGACAATTCGAGAAGCACATGTGGATCGAGTGGATCCAGAACTTAAATGCATTCTTGTCATATTCCCCTCCAGACATTCCCCCACAGGTATTTTGATGCAGAGGGAAGATATTATATTAGAATGGATATTCCTACCACGTAAACCAAACAAGAAATTAAAGACTTATATAGAAAAGATCTCTGATTTGATTCAAAAAGGTAAATTAAGACTTCGCCAGTTGACAGGAATGGACCCAGCAGAAATTGTAGTACCTTTAACTAATGAGGAAATTTCATCACTATGGAAAGATAATGAACACTGGCAGAGAGCCTACAGTAGTAACTTTTTAGGAGAGATTAACAACCATTATCCTAAAAGCAAGAGGACAGAATTCATAAAGAAGACTGAATGGGTCCTTCCTCACATTGTACGGAAACAAGCCAATTTCCGGAGTCCTCACATTCTATACTGATGCAAATAAATCAGGGGAAGCAGGATACAAATCAGGAGACTTAAGTAAAGTGGTACAAAGTCCATACAGCTCTGTACAAAAGACAGAACTGTATGCCGTTCTTATGGTACTGATGGACTTCACAGAACCTCTCAATATAGTCACTGACTCTCAATATGCAGAGAGAGTTGTTTTACATATTGAAACTGCTGAATTTATTCCTGATAATACAGAATTAACTTCATTACTCATACAATTCCAGGAAATCATCAGAAAAAGGGAACATCATATATATATATATATATATATATATATATATATATATATATATATATATATATATATAACACATATCAGATCCCATACAGGTCTGCCAGGACCTCTAGCACAATGTAATGATGAGATTGATCAGTTACTAATAGGTAATGTGCTAGAAGCCTCAGAATTTCATAAGAAACACCATGTAAATAGCAAAGGTGTGAAGAAGGATTTCTCCATTACTTGGCCACAAGCTAAGGATATTGTAAAAAAATGTCCTACTTGTTCCTTCTATAACCAAACTGCATTACCTGCAGGAAGCAACCCAAAAGGTATACAAAGAAATGAAATTTGGCAGATGGATGTGTTTCATTTTGCAGAATTTGGAAGATTAAAGTATGTACACCATAGCATTGACACCTATTCAGGATTTCAGTGGGCAACTCCTATGAGTTCTGAAAAGGCTGATTCTGTGATTACACACCTATTAGAAGTTGTGGCCATCATGGGAATACCTGTACAAATTAAGACAGATAATGCCCCAGCATATGTCTCCAATAAAATGAGATAGTTCTTTGCTTTTTACAATATAAAGCATGTTACAGGTATACCACACAATCCCACAGGCCAAGCAGTCATAGAAAGATCCAATCAAACTTTAAAGGATATGCTAAATAAACAGAAACAGGTAACAATGACTCCTAGAAATAGATTGCATAGTGCTTTATTAACCTTGAATTTTCTCAATGCTGATGAGAAAGGAACAACAGCTGCGGAGAGACATTGGATGACAGACAAAACTCCTGAGCTAAACCAACCAGTTTATTTCAAAGATGTGTTGACCTCAGAATGGAAACCTGGATATGTCCTACGTTGGGGAAGGGGTTTTGCTTTTGTTTCCGCAGGAGAAGAAAAGCTATGGATACCAACAAAATTAATAAAAATTCGATTTGAACAGGAGAAACCCCTTGATGAGGAGAAGTAAAAGATCATCCACCAATGTGACATCTCTTCAGGTTTTAAGAAAAATTTAACAATCAAAGGTTGGGGTAGGGTTCTGTTTTTGTCTTTCCAGGATAATGGAAATACCCATCTTCCTGAAATCATAAGGCCTTGGATATCCAGATGTTTACAGCAGAAAGAAAGAATCTATTGGTACCAATCTACACAGGGTAAGATATCACTGTCTAACATCTATATCTCTATCAATCTAGAATAGTTGTGGTTCCAATTCAATGATAAACCAAGCTGGCTTTGGAGATGGAATTGGCTCACTCCTTCTCTAAACCCAAGCATATTGATTTAAAAAAAAGATTGAGAGATTCTTCAGTCCCATATCAGAAGAGCCCTCTGGTGTGAGACAGAAGGAAACCAATTATAAGGGAACACTGTCTTCAAGATTCTAATTCTCACCATGCTTACTCTTGATTTCTTGGAATCCTTTCTTACATGTCATGTCATCTTTAAATCCAAACCTTCCATTCTGATAAAAAATAAGTTTTTCCAATAGCAATCTCTGAAGTCTCCAGAAGGAAGATGGGGCCCCAACAACAACAACTCTACACAATCCAGAATGATGCCATGGTAATCATCATCATACTATACTTCTTGCCAGAATTTCAGACAATCTTATCCATTACTCTGAGAGTTGCTGCAGAATCTACTGTTAGTCTAACTGGGATTTAACTATCTGAGCTTTCTCATAATACCCAACAGAGATACCATCGCCCCCTAAACAGCAGGAAGCAATCCTAAGAAAATGACTTCTCCCTAAGGTTTCATGTTTCTCAGGGTTATGGATGATGGTTCTAGGGTTGGGGGTGGAAGAAAATATTAAACTCAGTATTCTCCTTAAGGAAAGAAAACATGTCTCAAAAAAAAAAAAAAAAGGGAAAAGAAGAAATGGAATGGATAGGTGTAAGATATTATGGTAGACTATCATATACATTAGTAAACAAATTTAGTAAAATAGCAGCCTTAGATAATTTGCACTGTAATTTGCACTGTTATGAATTCTTATATGTTGATACAAATATAAACTTTTTATATTCCTATTTAAGATAATTTGTATATTGATACAAATACAGAACTATGTTTGTTATAACGTACTCATATTTTTACTCTTATTTGAAATATTTGTATATTGATACAAATGTAAATTTATATCTGTCATACTATATATATGTTCTACTTCTGTTTAAGATATTCTGTATACTGATATATATTTAGTATTATTATCATATTGCATATTGCATTATACATTCCTACCTCTGTTAAAGATATTTTGTGTATTGTCACAATTTAAAGTCATTGTCCTTTTACTGTACATTTGCTTACAGACTGTTTGCCTTATTTATAGGAAGCCTTAGTCCTTAGGTTGTTTAGGTAGATAAGACATAGATTTATTGTCACCTATGCTTGTCATCTCTATAATTATGTTAGTTAGGTTATCCAGATTTATAAATACATAGGTCAGATAGACAGGTAATCTTCAAACACTTCATGGACCTAGAGAATATGGCATTTAAATAACTTAAAATTCTGTTGACATGAGACACAATTGCTCCTGCCAGCACCAATTTGATCCTGAGAGAATGTTGGGCTTCTAAGACATTTCCATTTGGAAGTTTGTCTTCTTGGAACAAAATGGCTTACAGGGCAAAGAACTGCCCTTGCCTCAACTGCTGACAGTACAAATGCTGTCCTTTCTGGACAAGCGGGACACAAGGAAAGCGACCACTGTACTTTGCCAAGACAGGGTAAGATGGTCTTTCAGAATTCCTGCTTCTGAAAATGATCTGTCAGATACTGTAGGCCTGTAGCCAATTTGAATGCACCAACGATACTGAGAAACATTAGGTGACTGTCCAGGCTGCCAGCTGTCTCTGTCTACTCTTGCAAGACTCGCGAAAGTTGCTTGCGTCCTTCTCCCATTTCTCAGGTATTATTATTATCTTCCTTCTCAGGTCTTTGATGAGGTTGAAGACTAGCAGTTATAGTTACAACTTAGTATATATACATATATAATATCTTAGATAGAATATACTATTAGACTCAGGTTCTTTAGGATAGGACACCTTTTGGAATGATCTTTGTAACATGCCACCTAGCCACGCTCTAGACTTCCCTGGATTTTAGTATGTGTTTTTTGCTTGATATTGTTTGCATTTATTGTAATTCCAACTTATCTAGGTCATTATCCGTCATTACTCCTGGACAATATTTGATGACCACTTCTTTGCATATAGTCTTGTATTAGGTTAGAACCTTCTTATTTAGACAGAAGGGGGAGATGTAGTGGGTAGCCATCCCAGCCTTGGCTTGGAAGTTCCAAACCCCATTGAGGCTTCAGTAATGGTCACGCCCACAAGGTGGGGCTGAGGGAGGAAGCTGAAAGAGTAGATTATTGAATCTACTTTAATCCAAAAAATAATTATTAATCTTAAATATTTTACATTGGTATAGATTTTGGTTTATTGATACGAATTTAGAGTTAATTTTATTATATATATATATGTCTTCTTTTGCTTGGGGTATTGTGCTTATGCAGCTCATTTAAAAATGTAATGTACAATTAAAAATACAGATTAATAGTCATCTATAATACTCAAACTTATAGTCATGTTTTCAAGGTCATACACAGATATATTTATATAGATGGTCTTAAAACACTTCAACAAAGACATAGAGAATAAGGCATTTAAAGTTTAATAACCTAAGGCTTTTCATGACAGTGAGACACATCTGCTCCTGGCAACACCAATCTACTTCAGACAAGATGATGGACACTGAAGAAACTCCATATGGAATTTGTTTTCTTTATGGCACAAGCTGGCCATGTGAGCAAAGAAACTGCCCTTGCCTCAATTGCTGACAGTTACTGTCCAAACTGGACCAGCACAGTGCATTCTTGCACCTTTCTAGGTGACTGCCAAATTTTATCAAGACAAGGTAGGACAGTCCTTCAGAATTCCCTGCTCTACAGGGAACTGTCAGATATGCCAGGCCTATGGGCCACAGCTGGATGCCCCAACGTTAGAGAGGAACTTTGGGTAACTGTCAGGTAGTGAGATGTCCCTGTTATTAGGTAACATTTCACCCTTCTGGGGTCTTTGATGGAGTTGAAGACTAGATAGTTATAGTTTTCCTTAGTTATGATAAAAGATAAATTAGATACAAAACTTTGGACTCAGAAAGATAAGATGAATGATAGAGTATTTAATTTTGTGAAATACAAATATACCAGATACTGTAATTGGTGTTGTTATATATAGTTTTACTTTGTTAAGGTTAACTCCCCCCCCCCCCCCCCCCCCCCCCCGTTTTTTGAGACAGGGTTTGGTGCCTGTCCCGGATCTGTAGACCAGGCTGGCCTTGAACTCACAGAGATCTGCCTGGCTTTGCCTCTCAAGTGCTGGGATTAATAGCATGTGCCACCACTGCCTGGCCAAAACCTTTTTTAATTAGACAAAAGGGAGAAATGCTGTGGAATAATCCTTCTGTACACTAGAATATGCATTATTCTCATTGGTTAATAAAGAAGCTGACTGATCTATAGAAAGGCAGGATAAAGTTAGGTGGGACAATCAAACTGAGGAAACTGGGATGAAAAAGGGCAGAGTCAGGGGAGACACCAGTCTGCCAGCTGCCGAGGAAGAGGATGTGTAGAAAATGAGGTAACAAGCCAGGTGGTGGTGGTGCACACATTTAATACCAGCACTCAGGAGGCAGAGGAAGGCAGATTTCTGTGAGTTCAAGGCCAGCCTGATCTACAAAGTGAGTTCCAGGACAGCCAGTACTGCACAGAGAAACCCTGTTTCAAAAAGCAAAAAACAAACAAAAAAAGAAAAGAAAAGAAGGTAACAAGCCATGAGCCATGTGACAAAGCATAGATAAGAAATATGGCTTAATTTAAATGTAAGAATGAGCTAGTAATAAGCCTGAGTTATTGGCCGAGCATTTATAATTCATATTAAGTCTCTTAGTGATTATTTGAGAGCAGCTGCAGGACAGAAGAACTCTGCCTACAGTAACCTTTTGATAAAACTTAAAAACTGAAAACAATGTCAAATCTATAGCTATTGTGGAATAATCTTTTTGTATACTATGAAGAGTTTTCACTTGGATTAGTTTAATAAAAGATGAGTGGCCAACAGCTAGGCAGGATTTGGGGGGCAGAGAGGATGCTGGGATGAAGAGCAGAGATGCAGAGAGTTGTGAGCCAGGCACAGATAAAGCAGGAAAGTAACATAGGCAGTTCAGAGAAAAGATAATAAAGCCACAAGCCAGAAAGTAAATTAATAGAAATGTGTTAACCTATAAGAGCTAGTTAGAAAAATGCCTAAGCTATCAGCTGAGTTAATAATGAATCCCAGCACTCGGGAGGCAGAGCCAGGTGGACCTCTGTGAGTTTGAGGCCAGCCTGGTCTACAAAGCGAGTTCCAGGAAAGGCTCAAAACTACACAGAGAAACCCTGTCTCGAAAAACCAAAATTAATTAATTAATTAGTTAATTAATTAATTAATAATAATAATTAATAGTAAGTCCCCATGTGGTTATTTGGGAGCTGGCTGGCAGGGCAGAAACATCCTTCTACATACAGTTATCTGTAATAAGGTTACTCTAACTTTTTTTTAAGAAAAAGGGTCTCACTGCACAGTTCTCAATTAATAGAACAGGGGCTAGCCTCAAGCTTACAGAAACTGACCTGCCTCTCATCTAGGAAATATGGAATTTTTCAAAAAAGGCAAGACTCAAATCATTATATAGAACTTGGCATGGTAGCTTATTCCTGGAACCTAGTAATTAGGAGGCTAAAACAAGAGAATCTGAAGTTTGAAGTCAGCCTGGCTTCACAGTGAGACCCTGTCTCAGAACTAAACACAACCAATGACTCAAAAGACTCAAAACTGGGGGCTGAGCGATGGCTCAGTGGTTAAGAATGCTTCCTGCTCCTCAGAAGACCTAGGTTTTGTCCCCAGCTCTCATATGATAGCTCACTACCTTCTATAATTCCAGTCCCAGAGGATCCAATGCCCTCTTCTGGCCTCCACAAGCACTGCACATATGAGGTGTTAAACATAATACATATATATAGACAAAACAATCATACACAAAAATGAAAATATATGAACCTTGTTTTTTAAAGTATGGTGACTCACACATATAATTCCAGCACTCAGGGAAGTGGAGGCAGGAGAATCAGAAAAATAAGGTCATCCTCAGCTACATAGGGAGTTTGAGACCACCCTGTCTCAAAAAAAGAAACAAAGCAAACAACAACCAAACTACACAACTGACATGCATAATTTTTAGTGGAAATATATGAAATAGTTAATGCTGTAAAAGATCCCACCCTTGAAAATAATGTGAGAAGGAAATTGATCAAATGGTTTATTTTTGTGTAGTGAAAATTTAACTCAATCCTGATTCTGAAATTCTTTGAAAATAACCATGTTTTAGATGTGTGTTGAAAGAAAAAACCTTTAGAAATATCTATTTCCTAAATTAACACGTGACCATTATACAGAATGAAGACAGAATGTGTCCATGCCCGAGTTTTACACCATTTTCATGAAGGGAAATTTGAAGACCCAGGTCAGTTTATGAGTCTGTGTTACACAAGTCCATCCCAGAGAACAGCAAAGGAACCCCGTGCACCTTATGTTTTGCTCGGTCCACAGCCATTCCTCGTTTCTCCCCTGGGCACCTCTGGAGGGGCTGAGCTGCGGAAGAAAGAAGGATCGTAAGGTACTAAGCCATTTAATGAAAGGTCACCCTGGATTCATGCCTGTCACCAGGGAGAAGAAGTCTAGGTTGTCATGGGCATTTCTGGAGTCAGAGAAGGAATGAAGCCAATACTGTCCAAGACTAGAATCAGATCTCATCCTACTGGGTCTCTTAGGACAGAAAATTGGAGTCACTTGGTCAGGCAGAGGCATCCTACACCTACAAATCCATGACTCCAGTCACTCACCCACCACAGGGATCCCATATTTCCTCACACCCACACCATACTGTGGGAGCCCACAACTGACTCTTGTTTCCCAGTTTGAATCTGAAGTCTATTCTGCACCGATAGAGTTCAGACTTGCTTGCTCCAGGGCTGTGAGAAAGTCCTCACTAGCCCATAGAGTCTCCTTGAAGGGCTGTGAGAAAGTCCTGATTAGCCCACAAGAAGAAACACACTATCTACCTAGACGCAGGCTGCTGATGCCAGCCAGCGGGGCACTGAGATAGCAAATGCATCTGCCTGCTCCTTGACGCAAGGCAAGATGATAGTGGCTGACCGCCTGTGCTGTGCGTTGTACCCAAACAATAGCACAACATATGGCCGAATAGAGACAGTAGTAACACATCTACCCTGAGGATACAACCACATCCACACGTTTACGTGAATACACCACATAAAACCACACAGCGCTACAAATGGTCACAATAACACACTCACTACGGAGCCACACAATAGTTAAATTTCCCTCCGGTTCCCCCCATGAAAATTATACAAAATCACACATCCAACAGAACACAACAGCCTCTCAGATACACTGTCAGCCTGACAATATTATACTCATCTTCCAACCATAAAGTTAACATAAAGTTACATCATCACACTCAAACATCTTCAGGCACAAGCGCCCAGTACACATAGTATATACATACATACACTCAGCCCCCTCAAGCCAACGTCATGCAGGCATAATTACTAATTCTCTGATACATCCCTCATAAACACACAAGTTAAGCCGTTACACATTCTGTCCAAACACACGGGGACGCAATCACACCTACACACACTGCCGCACAGTTATCAATCACACACACTAATAACGAAAATGTGTATACTTGCCCAGTAGCTCTGAGTAAGTTCACAGAGAAACCTAAAAATCAGACCGCGCACTCGTGGCGCCCTAGGGTCACTTAAGGTCACACTCACACACAGCCAAGAGCTCGCTACTGCTCACCCAGCTAGACCAACTCCCACAGGCCTGACAGCCCGGATCCCGACTGCTACCTCTCTTCAGACCCCAGGGCAGCACCTGTAGCGCCTAACAAGGGCCTAGGCCGCTCCCCGCGCACTTTTCCTGCCCCGGACAACGAGGGTCCCGCAGGCAAAAGAAGGGGCTGCTTTGAGTTCGCGGACGTTTCTGGGAAATGTAGTCCGCGATGGGACCTGGCGAGGAAAATGGAGTCCATTCTTGGACTCCTGCCAGGGCACTGCTTGGGGCAGGCCGAGGGGCTCGCTCCGCACATGAAATTGCGTGAGCGAGTTTCCTAGACAAAACAAGCACAACCTCGGACAGAAACTCTCACAACACAAAGGGCTAACATCGTGGAAACAAGCCCCATCCATGATACGGGGCAACATCAGGGAATCACTGTTCTCTGTGTAGGACAGTAAGGGCCAGGTTGGCGCCGG
Source organism: Onychomys torridus (assembly GCF_903995425.1). Lineage (NCBI taxonomy): Eukaryota > Metazoa > Chordata > Mammalia > Rodentia > Cricetidae > Onychomys > Onychomys torridus. Next base: position 29,641,114 of record NC_050443.1, read on the forward strand.
AAGTTGTGTGGCGTCGCGTGTGTTTCTGGGAAATGTAGTCTAGAGACGGAAACTGCGTGGCTCTGGTCTCCTGGAACAAAGTTGCTTAAATGATTTCTGAAAGACCACACCCAGTGTCTGGACGCTTGTGGGCGTTGGAAATCACTGTAGGAATGTTCCAGATGACGATAGGTCGCCCGTTTTGCCATCCTCTGTTGGTAAGCCACAGTGTAGGGTTTATTTGACCCATTTAAGAACTGTGAACGAGGGCTGGAGAGATGGCTCAGCCGTTAAAGGCTAGGCTCACAACCAAAAATATAAGAACTGTGAACGAGTGATTGCTCCTGAATAGGTAGGGCGTTCTTTTACAGCTTAGTTAAAAAGAAGAAAGAAAAAAAAAAAAGAAAAAGAAAAAGAAAGAAAGGAAGAAAGAAGAAAAAAACTATTAATTTTATTTATTTATTTATTTATTTTGAGTCTGGGTTTCACTCTAGGCCAACCTGAAACTCACTATGTAGACCGGATTTGCATTGAACTCACAGAGATCCATCTTTTCCTGTCTCACAAATGCTTGACTAAGAGTGAACTTCACCGCACCCTGTAGTGTAAATATTCTTTTTTTGTTTTTGTTTTTGTTTTTTTTTCGAGACAGGGTTCCTCTCTGTAACAGCCCTGGCTGTTCTGGATCTCGCTCTGTAGACCAGGCTGGCCTCAAACTCACAGAGTTCCACCTGCCTTTGCCTCCCAAGCTCTGAGATTAAAGGCATGTGCCAGCACTGCTTGGCGAAAATATTCTTAAATTAGGAAATAGTGATGTATGTGTAATGATACGGTGCGCTAGAGGCCTTGGTAGGTTTTGGACCAAGGTGCCCCAGCGGGTGAGGCATGCCTTGCGGGCATGGCAGACAGTGGGAAGGTACTCACAAGACACAGCGTCCCTGTGGCAAGTTTATTTTGGGAGGAGGGGAAAAGAGAGAGGAGAGAGAAAGCTAGAAAGAAAGAGAGAGGGAGAGACAGAGAGAGAGAGAAAGGTGCGGGCTGCCTAGGGGAGTGGGGGAGAGCAAAGGAGGAGGGTTTTTTTTGTTTTTGTTTTTTTTTCTTGAAGGGGCTGTCACAAAAGATTATGTCAGGACACTAGGTGGGTCCCAAGGAGGGCGGGTTCAGAATGTTAACAGTGTACACAACTCTGTGAATACACTAAAAACAATTAAATTGTTTGCAGCAAGAGCTTATACAGGGAATTGAACCCTGCATGTGGTCTGAGTCTTTTTATGTCTTATTAGTTATAGTTATGTTGGATTTTTAAAAGAAAATCAGATCCACTGAGGTACAATTTAGATACAATAAAATACACTAATTGCATCTGTTTATTTTAAAATACACCTTTAAACGCTTATTTCATGTGCTTTGCTTCTGTGTATATATGTGCACTACCTGCAGTCGGTGGCCTGTGGAGGCCAGACAAGGACATCAGATCTTCGGAACTGGATTTAGGTCCTTTGTGAGAATAGAAAGTACTCTTAATCACTGAGCTATCTCTCCAGCCCAAGAATGCACTGATTTTAAAATGAGCTATTTGTATATGTCACTGCTGTCACATTTATGACCTAGACTTTTCCGTTTGATTTCTGTGTTTCGAGACAGGGTTTCTCTGTGTAGTCCTGGCTGTCTTGGAACTCACTTCATAGACCAGGCTGACCTCGAACTCACAGAGATCCACCTGCTTCTACCTCCTGAGTGCATGCACTACCGTTACCTGGTTCTGCTTAGACTATTTTTAAACATCAAGCCCCACTCTAATATTCCTTGGGCATCTGTAGGTGGAAGTTTCTCTCCCGCCCTTCCTGTTCCCAAATACACAGCATCTGCATTCCAAATAATTGGCTTGGAGGCTTAATATTACTTATAAATGCTCGGCTGGTAGCTCAGGCTTATTACTAACTAGCTCTTACATTTAAATTAACCCATCATTCGTATCTATGTTTAGCCACGTGGCTAGTACCTTTTCTCAGTACGACATTCTCTTCTTGCTTCCTCTATGTCTGGCTGGCGATTCCTTACTCTACCTTTCTCTTCCCAAAATTCTCCTAGTCTGGTGACCTTGCCTATACTTCCTGCCTGGCTCCTGGCCAGTCAGCATTTTATTAAACCAATTTGCATGACAAATCTTTATAGTGTACAAGAGCATTATCCCACAGCAGGCATTCATTAAGTGAGGCATTCTTCATGTAGAGTTTCTTATAAATGAAATCACAAATTGCTGGGAGTGGTGGTGCACACCTTTGATTCCAGCACTTGGGAGGCAGAGGCAGGCAGATCTGTGTGAGTTCCAGGCCAGCCTGGTCTACACAGTGAATATGGAGTTCCAGGATAGCCAGAGCTATATAGGGAGATCCTGTCTCAAATAAAGGAATGAAATTACATACTAGGTACACTTTTTTTACTTTGGTTTTGGCAAGATGTTTATGGGATTCAAATGTACTCTTTTCTATGTAAGTATTTCCTTTCATTGTTGCATAGTATTCTCTTTTATGAATTCTATGTCTGAGTTTGTATGTCCAGTCACATGTTTGTGGATATTTCTGTTATCTCTAGATTAGTTGATTTGAATAAAGATGACAGATAAACATGTTCTTTCATTTATTTTAGAAAATATGTGGTAGTGGCACTGGTGAATCTTATAAGCAAATATTTAATTTTTTAAGTAACTGCCAGACTGTTTTACAAAGTGATCATACTATTTAATTTCACCAGCAATGCAGGAAACTTTGGTTTGTTCCATGTCCCACTATTGTTGGTCCTTTTTAAAAAAAGATTTGTTTGTTCAGGGCTGGAGAGATGGCTCAGAGGTTAAGAGCACTGACTACTCTTCCAGAGGTCCTGAGTTCAATTCCCAGCAACCACATGGTGGCTCACAACCATCTGTAATGAGATCTGGTGCCCCCTTCAGGCTGAACACTCACTGTATACATAATAAATAAATAAATCTTAAAAAAAAAAAAAAGATTTTCTCTCTCTCTCTCTCTCTCTCTCTCTCTCTCTCTCTCTCTCTCTCTCTCGTGTGTGTGTGTGTGTGTGTGTGTGTGTGTGTAAATTCATACATTAGTGCAGTGCCTGCACAGGCCAGTAGGGGGTGCTGGATCACTTAGAATTTACAGAAAGCTTTGTGAGCTGTCTGTTGTGGGAACAGAACTCTGGTCTTTTGCAGAAGCAGTGTAAGTAGTTAAGGCTTCAGCCACCACCTTGGCTTCTCTTTTTAGTCTTTTGAGTTTAATTAGATTCTTAGAGAGTGAGCCAGGGTATCCACTTAAGGCTTCATTTATGCAGAAAGGGCATTGCCATCTTCAAATTATATTTTATTTTTAGGTGCTTTTAGTCACATCTTGGCCATATTAAATTCTTTCTTTCCTCCCTCCCCCATCTCCCTACCTCCTTCTACACATACCCCAGCCTGGCCTCCTGCCTCATCCTCCAGAGTCCTGAGACTTCAAGTGTGAGTCATCATGCCTGGCATTAAACTATTGAAGGGCTCTAGCCTGCCCAGGCTTAGCAAACATGGCTCTGATAGGCCTTGCCCTTCTCCCCCATTCCCTCTGCCTTGCTAAAAACTGTTAGATTACATTCCTAAAGCTAGCTGCCAAGGTCTGTTCCCTTATTTGGCCACTTCCTCCTCCTGAGGCTGACCACCAAGGTCCAGCAATCAGAAGCCTCCTTTGGCTCACCTAATTAACATGCCCAATAAAAATGAAACACTTCACAGTAACACAGGGGTTTCCTCCTTTACCTTTACACACCGCTGCCACATCTGTCTCCTCTCTGTCCAGAGGTAGTCCTTCCTCCCTCTGGGACAAATGCCCCTGCCCCTTCTCTGTTGTTCCCTTCCACCTCTCCCTTGTCCTCTATCTTGTGTTTGTCTCTTATTCTCTGCTCTCTGGGGCAAATAAATCTCCTTTGTGCTGAGAACCTGGCTGTGGGGGTCCTGGGCAGATACTTTTCCTTTCAATTATTATTTTTATGAATGCTGCCTATTTAGATGGAGACTAATGGAAAAGAATGGGCTTCACGCCTGCACTCTAGTCCATCCTTCAGAAGGACACCTGACTACTCCCCTACCTTGTGGTATCCTCATGGGATTGACCCCAGCTTCTATCCTGTCTCCCAGTGTGGTTGGTTTGTCCCATTAAAGATTTTAACGCTCTTCCAGTTGTTTGTGATACTGATTCTGACGCCACCTGGAGTTGCTGGGGGTTTCTCTTCGGAGCAGATTTCCATTCTGAACTGTCTATCTTGTCCATGAATGATTTTTCTATAAAGCGGATTGTACCACCGTGGTTTCCCCCCTCATTCCCCAGTGGTTCCTCCCAGGAGCCCTCCACAGATTTTTCTCTTCTCTGGATCCCCTGTAGCCTACGGTTTCTTCCAGCAGATGGCGCTGTATTCAGAGTGACAACTAGATTTCTAAGTATAATAGAACTCATGAGCCCAGGTCGAGTACCTTCCTCCGCTCGGATGATGCACAGACAAGGGCCACAGCACTCTGATCTGCGTGACAATTTTGTATTTCATTCTGTGAAATCCGGCTGGATATTGATTTCTCTACTGTACGGAATGGATAAGCCTCAACGATGGCGGCCTACACGAATAGGCATCATTGGGAGCGGCCATGTTCTCCGGGCCTCTCAAGGAATTGTATGCAAATGCTCTTGAAGCTATGTGTTTATGTGTGTGGGTGTGTGCGTGTGCATATGCATGAGAGTGTGTGCGTGTACTCGCGCCTTGTCGACTGTTGGCTTTCTCTGGCTTCACAGGTAACGCTGGACATGCGCAATACTAATAGCCCAAGAGGACTTTTTTTTTTTTGAAGACCGGAAGTGACAGTGGTCCTGGAAGGTGGTTTCTTGCCCGCTGCTGCTATTGAGTATTTCTGTTATTAATTCAATTAACAACAAGAAGTCTTCGGGGATGATTCCGGTTGGTTTCAACTAGAATTCTGTGGAGTCAGCCGTGTGTGTGGACGTCAGGAGTTAGTGATGCGGTGCTGTGTTGATGGTTGTCAGTGGCGGGGATTTCTTCGTCGAGAACGGGACGCGGAATTTTGGAGATTAGAGGTTGGGCGGGTGGCGGGGTGTGAGTGACATTGAGAACTGTCATGAGTGACTGAGGGTCTGTACCAGCCGTGAGATGGTGGTGGCTGTCATCAGTTTGCTTTCTAACCTGGAAGTTCAGCTCATTAATTTTTAGCCACCATTAATGTAAAAGATTTTCAATCTTTAGTATTAGTTTTCTTTATTATTATTCAAATATAAATGGCTTTCTTTTTAAATTTGTTTTCTTTGATCCAGGCATCATTTTTAAGTGCATTTCCTGTTTCAAACAATGTCTCTGGTTAGTGTTCGAGTTGAAAATGCTGTATGGTCTATGCTGTAATCACTTTTCATAAATGTCACATCTAATACATAAAAACAATTCGTTCTTTAATTAATTGTATTGTGCTATAATAAGCATATATTTTAATATATCATATGACCTTATAGATTTTTTTTGTCGTAGTTGTGGGGGAAGGTATATTGCTCATATGTTTGAAGTATATTGTTAGCAGCACTTGTGTATGTTTTCATATAATACATTTACCTATTCTTTGAAAATTCTCTAAATGTATACAATGTATTTTGATCTTACCCATCCTTACTACCTCCCTCCACTTACAAGTACTGGAGGGGGGCGTGTTTCAAGACAGGGTTTCTCTGTGCAGCCCTGGCTGTCCTGGAACTCACTCTGTAGACCAGGCTGGCCTCGAACTCCCAGAGATCCGCCTGTCTCTGCCTCCTGAGTGCTGAGATCGAAGGCATGCGCCACTATGCCCAGCCAACCCTATTTTTAATAATAGGTCTAATTGAATAGCTCAAGGGACATTACGGCAACTCAAGTGTCCACCAGCAGTTTGTAAAAGAGCTCATTTCCCCAAACGCCTTTCCTTTTTGCATGTTTTCTATCTTTTGTCCAGTTTTTAGCCCTTGGCTTTTTAAAAGCAATTGCTAGTTTTTATTTTAATTAGAAAGAACCTATTGGTCTCATGATGAAAATAATATATATATCTTTATTTCAATTTTGTGGCACTTTTTTTTTTCTTTTTTTACTGGGGATTGGACCCAGGACCTCAAGCAAATGCTCTGCCTCTGAGCTATAGCTTCCAAGCAGTTCCCTCCCCCCCTCTCACACACACACACATTTATATATTATACGTTATAGATATATAGTGTGTGTATGTGTGTGTATATTAAAGCTGTTTGTGTATGGGGGCAGCACAAACTTGCTGTTTCACAAGTGTGAAAGTCAGAGAGTAACCCATGGGAGTTGGTTCTCTCTTTCCCACCATGTGGGTCCCTGAGAGCAAAGTTGGGTCATCAGGATTGGTGGCAAGTGCCTTTATCACCCGAGTCACGTTGCTACTTCCTGCCCCCACCCATGTCATATTTTATCATATAAGGTGATCTGCTCAGAAATGTGTGTTCTGTCTTTTCTAGCTTTAGTTTTCCTCTTCTGTGCCATGTGTGGGCATAACTAGATACCCTCTTGGACTTTGCTCCAAATTCTGACAACTAGAGCAGAACTGATAGTGATAGGTCTGTGGTAGTGTTGTGCAGCTATTGCTATTCCCTGGGAATAGCTCTTCCAGCTGCTCGTGGTCTTGAGAGATGCTACACTGTGTAAGAAGCGAACTATTAAAGGCAGGACTTCATGATGCAGCTTCATGAGGTTGTCTTCCCTGAGGGGGTGAGACTTTTGATATGATGTAGCTGTTTGGAAGTCACCCATGCTCCGTTGGTCACCCCTCCCCTGCACTCTGTAAGCCAGCCCCATAAACTCATTGGCCTCACCAGTTTGGACTTAGGTGAAATTCTTTTTTTGTCTGTTGTTGCTCTATTGTGGGGTGATTAGACTGTAGCTCACATTTCCCCCAGTGAAATAGCACCATTCACAACCCCTTGCACACTGCTACACAAATACAGACTCCAAAACATTTTGAATAGTTTTGGGGTGTCTAAAAGTTAAGTTTTCCATCCTGCTTGAGTTTGTATACTGAGCAGCATGTGATGGTTGATCTAGTTTGCTGTTTTTCCATGTGGTAGCCAGTTATAGCAGCATCAATTAGAAAAGGAATGTCTTTGGTACACTTGGGTATATTGTCTTACTTATTTTGATTATGTTGTCTTTACATTTTGATATTTATTTAAAATTTTTTACATTTATGTAGTGTGTATATGTGTATTAGTGTGCTTGAGCACATGCCATGGTGTGTGTGTGTGTGTGTGTGTGTGTGTGTGTGTGTGTGCATGAGCACATGCCATGGTGTATATGTGGAGGGGAGAGGACAGTCTGCACAGTCCAATTTTCTCCTTTCGCCATGTGAGTCTTGGGGATTGGACTCAGGTTGTCGGATTTGGTAGTAGGTGCTTTTTATCCTCAAAGATGTCTCCCCAGACCCAGATTTTCTTAAATTTTCTACTCTTCCAGCACTGTTTATTGAGTGTAGTTCCTGGTATAACATTTCAGCATCATTCTGGGTACTAGTTAGAAGCATAAATTCTTAAGTCCTTAGACCTGCAGGAGCAGAAATTAGGCTGAGAATTTTTAATTGATTTTGATAATTCCTCTGGAGCAGTGGTTCTCAGCCTTCCTAATGCTGTGGCCCTTTAATACAGTTCCTCATGCTGTGGTGACCCCCAAACAAAAGTTATTTTGTTGCTACTTCATAACTGCAATTTCATATGGTTCAGGAATATAATGTAAATATCTGTGTTTCCCAGTGGTCTTAGGTGACCCCTGTGAAAGAGTTATTCAGCCACAGGGGGTTATGACCCACATGTTTTGAACTATTGCTCTGTAGTGCTCTTGGGAACTTGTAGATGCCCAAGATGTATTCCAGTGGTAAATGTCTAAGTATTAAGGACTTAATCTTTCCAGGCTCCTTGCAAGATCTTCCACCAGATTCCATATCACCTCTTCTCTACATCTCTGACTGAATTCATAGAGAACCATTCAGCTTCTGGTTACTGAGAGAACAGGGTGGAGACCCAAAGTGACCTTGCCAACCAACTGCACTTCAATCCAGGAAACTACACCATTGACACTAGAGGATCCTGGAAGTTCCTGTGAGGTCAGCACGAGGAATCCTAGGGGTGGGACTTCCTCCAAGAAATAGATGCCTCTGTGTAGATGTAACCGTCTTGTTAAATAAGAAACACAGAGCCAATTGCAGAGTTAAAAACCAAGAGGTCAGAGCAATAGCTGAGAGCCTTACCCTTCACTGCTTCTGCTGTCTTTCCTCTCTGCAAGAGACCTACTTCCTGTGTCCTGTCTTTTTTATAGACTTTCTGTTCTGTTTTCTCATTGGTTGTAATCCCAGCCACATGACCTCCTTGTCACTGCCTGTCTGTCAGACCTCCAGGTCGTCTATGGTTGGTATTGAGATTAAAGGCGTGTGTCTGCCATGCTGGCTGTGTCCTTGAACACACAGAGGTCTACCTAGCTCTGCCTCTCAAGTGCTGGGATTAAAGGCATGCACCACCACCGCCCAGCTTCTGCTCTGGCTTGTTCTGACTCCAAGGTAACTTTATTAACATACAAATAAAATCACATTTCAATACAAATAAAATATCACCATACCTCTGATTTGTCACTAGAGTCTCAGAGGAAAAGCAGAGGCAACCAGACTCTTAAACCTGGTCCACAGGGAGCAAATACTGATTTTTTTTTTTAAATCAAAAACCTAAGAAACACCTGGGCAAATGTCTCCAGCTTCAGCGGCAAGGAGGGTGGACCACAATGAAGAACCATGGTGAAGGACCATGATGAAGGACCACCATGACCACAGTGAAGGGCCATGGTGAAGGGCCATGGTGAAGGACCACCATGACCACAGTGAAGGGCCATGGTGAAGGGCCATGGTGAAGGACCACCATGACCACAGTGAAGGGCCATGGTGAAGGGCCATGGTGAAGGGCCATGGTGAAGGGCTGTTTGTCATCCTACTGTCCCTATCTTTTTTCTGTGGATACTATTCTTGTTAGGGTTTTTGAAGAAATGGCTCTGTTTCTTCTCAAATTGCCACACAGAACACAAACATTCTCTTTATTCAGTTTTTGAAATTCCCACTTCTCAGTGTCTCCAATTTCTATTTTCCTCCACTGTTTTGTTCCTTGTTGCTGCTTTCCTTTCTGGGAAATGATGTTAACTTTGTCTCTTACCCCTCTGTTGAGCTACCGATTACCACTATTGACATTTCATTCCAAGTTTTAATTAAAAAATTTTTAGTTTGGAGTTGTTGAGATGGTTCACTAGGTACGTTTGCTTGCCCTGTAAGCTTGGAGACCCAAATTCAATTCCTGCAACCCACATAAAAGTGGAAAGAGAGAACACACTCCACAACGTTGTCTTCTGTGCTCCATATACCCATCATGGCATGTACAAGCACACACAGGCCCTTTAGTCTGGGGCTAGAGAGGTGCCCACCAGTTTCATGAAGTCTTCTGGCCCTCCTGTTCCAGGTGATCCAGTGCTCCTTTCTGACCTCCTAGGGTACCGTACACATGTAGTGCACATACATACATGTAAACAAAACACTCACACGCATAAATAGAAATAGTAAATTTTTTCTTTTTTAGCCCTTGGGCTGCAGGATGACTTGGTGGTTAGGAATACTGGCTGCGCTGGGCAGTGGTGGCTCATGCCTTTAATCCCAGCACTGGGGAGGCAGAGCCAGGCGGATCTCTGTGAGTTCCAGGAAAGGCGCAAAGCTACACAGGGAAACCCTGTCTCGAAAAACCAAAAAAGAAAAAAGAAAAAGAAAGCACTAATAGTCATTTGTATTGGTGGGAATAAGAGGGTGTTTACGACCTTTACAGTTGAATAGTGCTGACTTCTGTCTGTGCTTAGATATGATTACAGAGTGGTCTTTGAAACATTTTCTAATTACTCTTTATCAATAAAAAACTCGGGAGTCAGATATTGGGCTAAGAACCTGATTGATCAGAGAAATGGCAGAGAAGCAGTCAGTGACTTCCACTTTCTCTCCTTCTTTGATCCAAAAGGGATGAGCCTTTCTCTTATCCCCTCCCTACCACTTCCCGTGTCTCTCTATATGTTGTCAGTCCTCCAAAACCACTGTGGCTAGTTTTGGTTTGCTGTTAACTAGATCTGCCTCTGATTCAAATAAACTTTATTGGCAGTCTCAAGAGTGTCAGGGTGCGATCAAAATATCCCACAACAGGTCTTGATTTTTGTCTTCTGCTGCAGTGGCCAGACAGTGAGTCTTCTTTAATGTTGACTGCCTGTGAAGTCGTGTGTGTGTGTGTGTGTGTGTGTGTGTGTGTGTGTGTGTGTGTGTGTGACACCATGGAGAGTACCATAATCTAGGTAATCCCATCAATCCAGCTCCTAGCAACACTGAAGCCCACATGATAGTACCAGACCCAGCTGTCAGCAGCTGCTTTTCTTATTTAAAAATAAAGGAGCAGGTAAAAGTATTGACTCAGAATCAAAAGAAACATACAAGCCAGGTGGTGGTGGTGGTGGTGGTGGTGGTGGCGGTGGTGGCGGCGGCGGCGCCTGCCTTTAATCCCAGCACTCCGGAGGCAGAGGCAGGTGGATCTCTGTGAGTTTGAAGCCAGCTTGGTCTACAGAGCGAGATCCAGGACAGCCAGGGCTACACAGAGAAACCTTGTCTTGAGAAAGAAGGAAAGAAAAAGAAGGAAGGAAGGGAGGAAGGAAGGAAGGAAGGAAGGAAGGAACAAGCTTACCGCTGCATATTTAGTAATAGGAATTTAAGATGAAAACCACCTAAAATGATGATGAATGAATCTTACTGATAATAAGAATAATATACAAAGAATTACAATATTTATTAACATATCTTTAAGGAAAAATGAACAGAGATCACCTCTGACCCATCTGTCCGGTGGCCCACTGTCTCCTAGATAGTTTCTGTTATATTCTACCTAATAGGCTTTCTGCACTCCAGATCAAGCGGAACTGAAAAAGTAAAAGAACAGGTTTATTTTGAGCAAAGCAACCCCCAGGTGAGTTCTTCAGCCCCCGAGATTAAGATAGGAGAAGTCACATGGCTGGACTAGAGCAGGATGCTCATGTGCCCTGTGGGGAGGGGAGATGACATGTCCACCACAAGCTGGGTTTGCGCCCAGTTACAATGCTTTGGATGGGGACTTGGGCCACTGTCAGCTTGAGGGGAAGAGCTGCCATAGCCACTAAGAATGCAGAAGTGGGCTTTTTGGTGGTTCTCCTCCACTGGAGATTCTCTGAGAGGTTGGGGTTTGGAGAGAGAGAAATGGGGCCCTCCAAATCAAGCAGGAATGAGCTGGAGGTTTTTAACCTAATACTACCTATGGCACCGAACTTTTGTAAAGCCTTTCAGTCTGCCCCTACAAGTTGCATGCTATACCCTGTCCTTCAAAGGCTGAGCTGAAGTGGTGCCCAGGCCCCTGGAACAAGCTATACCCAGCAAGGTGATGTAATACAACCTCTACATGAGCCCCAGGGGACAAGGCACAGTGTCAGCTCCTTGTTTGGAGAGAGCATAACTGTGTAGTCTATAGCCAACTCCCTCAGCTGTGCTTAGCATCTGGGAGGCTGCAGGAAACACTAGGGTTGAAGATGCAGAGTTCTGCTCTGGTTTCATTTCCTATTTCTGCAATTAAAAAACAAAACCAAACCAAACCCTCACAAAAACAACATAATAGAGAAAGGGTTTATTTGGCTCACAATTTCAGTTACAGTCACTATGTGGAGATGTCACAGTGGCAGAAACTTGAAACAGCTAGTCACACTGCAGTCAAGAGCATAGAGAATGCATGCATGCATGCTTACCTATGCTCAGCCCCCTCAGCCCTGCCCCGGGCTTAGGCAGTTTAGGATCCCCTATCTAGGAAATGGTGCAGACCACAGTGGGCTTTCCATCTCAAATAACATAATCAAGACAGTCTTCCATAGGCCAACGTGATCCAGACAGTCCCTCACTGATACTTCTTCCTGTGATTCTAAATTGTGTCAAGTTGACAAAATTAACCATTACGGTGCCCAAGGTAATGATGGTTGCTGGGATCCTCTTACCCTCCTCATTCTGAGCTGACTGCTACTAGGGGCCAGGAGAGCAGTGACAAGGCATTGCTTTTTGTTTTCTCATGTGGTCATTTGAGGTTTCTGTGACTCTTCTGATGTCCCCAGGGTCTTCTTTAGTTGTTTCTGTTTGTTATTTTGGCAGTGAGATGAGTGTTAGTGTTTCTACTTGGTCATCTTGCTGACATCACTCTCCAGGGCATTTTACAAATGATTGGAAGACAAAAACAAAATCCTTACTTCTAACTATGTTTGTCCACACCCTGCAAATCTGTTTACACTGAACAGGAATTTGCTCTTACAGAGATCAGTGTCCTTCATGGATGTGACTATAGATTTCAGCAGAGAAGAATGGCAGCACCTACACCCTGATCAAAGAAGTCTCTACCAGGATGTGATGCAGGAGACCTACAGTCACCTGCGCTCAGTAGGTAAGCAGAGTCCCCGTGTTATCTGAAAGGAAGTGTCACTGAGCATATTCTTTTCTAATTTGGATGTCTGCTATGAGGTATCTTAAATATGTCTTTTTTTTCTTTTTTTTCTTTTTTTTTGCCAGAGCTGAGGACCGAACCCAGGGCCTTGCACTTGCTAGGCAGGTGCTCTACCACTGAGCTAAATTCCCACCCCCATATCATGGTTTTTGTATATGTTTAACTAGGATTTTTTTAAAGATTTATTTCTTTAGTGTGTGTGTGTGTGTGTGTGTGTGTGTGTGTGTGTGTGTGTACCATGAAAGTGCAGTACCTGTGGAGGCCAGAAGAGGGCATCCAATTCACTGAAACAGGATTTATAGGCAGTTGTGAGTGCCCAATGTGGATACTGTGAACCAAGCCTTCAAGTTAAGAACAAGTACTCATAACTGCTGAGCATCTCTCTAGCCCTGTAACCAGAGTTTTGTTTTTTAATCTCCTTTATGTACTCTAAAGATTATTCTGTTCATAGAGATCTGTGATTATTTAAGAACAAATTCTCATTAAACAAGAAGACTCTATGGATTGGGCTCTGAAACATGAGTAGTTGGACCTAGTCCTTTATCATTTTCTGTGAACAGGATATCAAGTTCCCAAGACAGAGGTTTTCATGCTGGAGCAAGGAAAGGAAACGTGGGCATTGCAGAATGAGAACCCATTCTGTGTAGGTGAGTGAGTGTGACCCATTTAGGTGGGAGGCAAGGATCCTCAGCAAAGCAAGAGAGAAAATCTCGGCTGTTTTGAGCAGGATTGGCACCTTAGAAATGCTGTTAAGATGACCTCTAGAGGGTTGAGGATTTAGCTCATTGGTAGAGGGCCCTGAGTTTGATCCTCAGCTAAAAAAAAAAAAAAAAAAAAAAAAAAAAAAGACCTCTAGGGAAACTTCTAAATCTTTTTGTATGGCTTGAGGACTCTTAACATTGACTTCTCAAGTACTGAATATCTTCTACCTGGATGACCTTTGTTATATCTGTCTTCTTAGATTTACAGATTCTAGCTACCTCATCCTTTTTTTTTTTTTTGTGAGTCCCATCTGACAGGGTCTTTCCTTCTGCTGAGGTGATTTTTCTCTTGTTGTTGTTTTATCACTGTATGTTACTGATGAGGCCGGCATTTCACTATAATCTTCTGTTGCAGACTTATGATATGGGGTTGGTAATTCCCTTTTATCTCTTTGGCTCACATTCTCCTCCCTCCCTGTGATGGCAACATTTAAAAATCATCATGTTACGAAGTCTAAAATAAATTTGAGCTATATAACAGTTTATAGAAATGTCACTTTGCTCTGTGCACCTTGTTCTTCGCTTTAGTTTGTTCTCATCTGCTTGTATGTAATACAGCTGCCTGGCTGTTCCTCTAACTGATGTACTGTGTACCTGGACAGTTCTTGTCCATCACAGCCTTCTTTATCAAATGACTACCCTTCCTTTCTCTGTGTTCATCCTGGATAAGATATTTGTTCCCTGCCATGCAGCCTCTTCTAGCTGTACTGCAAACTAAAATAACATGTTTCACCTTTAGAAAGGAAGTTAGCTTTACAGCGGGGAGTTCCGAAAAAACCTCTTTGAACATTGAGCAAGAAGGTAGGTTTTGTTTTTGTTTTTTTTCTTCCAGGGCTGAGGACCGAACCCAGGGCCTTGAGCTTGCTAGGCAAGCACTCTACCACTGAGCTAAATCCCCAACCCCAAGATGGTAGTTTTACAAATGATATTTTCTCATATTTCATTCTAGAAGAATTGCAGCAGATTGGTGACCAGAAAGAGACCTATCAGCAAATAGCAAATAGCAAATCAGCAAGTGATGTTATTTTCATCAAGAAGACACTGGATACAAAGAGTCATTATGGATATAAGACCATTAGAAAAATAATTCATGTGAACCCATACATTGTTCTTCCTCCTAAAAGACCCCACCAGTGTGACTCATTTGGGAATGATCTGAAGCATAATTTATATTTACAGAATCATAATGAAAATAATGGGCCAAAGAGAGTTAAAAAGATTCCTGAATATGGTAAAATTTCATCTTATACCGATGCTGAACATACTGTAACAGGAGAGAAATTATGGGACCATAATCAGTGTGGAAAAGTCATCAATTATGAACAAGTACCTTGTCAATATCCAAAAATTTATATTGGAGAGAAATCATATGAATGTGCTGAATTTGGAAAGATCTTCACCCAGAAGTCACAGTTCAAAGTACATATGAAATCTCAAACAGGAGAAAAACTCTATGTATGTGTTGAATGTGGGAAGGCATTTTCACAGAAGCCAGAATTTATTATACATCAGAAAACCCATACTAGAGAGAAGCCCTATAAATGCAATGACTGTGGAAAATCCTTTTTCCAAGTATCTTCTCTCTTCAGACATGAGAGGATTCACACTGGAGAAAAGCTCTATGAATGCAGTGAGTGTGGGAAAGGCTTCTCATATAACTCAGACCTCAGCATACATCAGAAAGTTCATACAGGAGAGAGACATCATGAATGCACTGACTGTGGCAAAGCATTCACACAGAAGTCCACACTCAAGATGCACCAGAAAATCCATACAGGAGAGAGGTCCTATATATGTATTGAATGTGGCCAGGCTTTTATCCAGAAGACACATTTGGTTGCACACCGAAGAATTCACACTGGAGAAAAGCCATATGGATGCAATAACTGTGGGAAATCCTTCATTTCCAAGTCACAACTGCAGGTCCATCAACGAACTCACACAAGAGTGAGGCCCTGTGTATCTGCTGAATATGGGAAAATCTTCAGCGGTAGTTCCAACCTCATTACACATAAAGAAATTCAAATTAGAGAGAAATCTTCCATCTGCACTGAATGTGGGAAGGCCTTTACCTATAAGTCAGAATTAATCATTCATCAGAGAATTCACACTGGAGAGAAACCTTATCAGTGTAGTGATTGTGGAAAGGCCTTTACCCAGAAGTCAGCTCTCACAGTGCACCAAAGAATCCATACAGGAGAAAAATCATATGTGTGCATGGAATGTGGGCTAGCTTTCATCCAAAAGGCACACTTGATTGCACACCAGATAATTCATACTGGAGAAAAACCTTATAAATGTGGTCACTGTGGGAAACTCTTTACTTCCAAGTCACAACTCCATGTACACAAACGAATTCACACAGGAGAAAAACCTTATATGTGCCATAAATGTGGGAAGGCATTCACCAACAGGTCAAATCTCATAACACATCAGAGAACTCATATGGGAGAAAAATCCTATGTATGTTCAAAATGTGGGAAGGCCTTCACTCAGAGGTCAGACCTGATTACACACCAGAGAATTCATACCGGAGAGAAACCATATGGATGCAGTACCTGTGGGAAAGCCTTTACCCAGAAATCACACCTCAATATACACCAGAAAATTCATACTGGAGAGAGACAGTATGAATGCCATGAATGTGGGAAAGCCTTCAATCAGAAATCAATACTCATTGTTCATCAGAAAATTCACACCGGGGAGAAACCCTATGCATGTACTGAATGTGGTAGAGCTTTCATCCGAAAGTCAAACTTCATCACCCATCAAAGAATTCATACTGGAGAGAAACCTTATGAATGCAGTGACTGTGGGAAATCCTTCACCTCCAAGTCTCAGCTCTTGGTGCACCAGCCAATCCACACAGGTGAGAAACCTTATGTGTGTGCAGAATGTGGGAAAGCCTTTAGTGGTAGGTCAAATCTCAGTAAGCACCAAAAAACTCATACCGGGGAGAAACCGTATGTCTGTTCTGAATGCGGAAAGACCTTCAGACAGAAGTCAGAGTTGATAACACATCATAGAATTCATACTGGAGAGAAGCCTTATGAATGTAGTGACTGTGGGAAATCTTTCACTAAGAAATCCCAGCTCCAAGTGCATCAGCGAATTCACACAGGAGAGAAGCCTTATGTGTGTGCTGAGTGTGGGAAGGCCTTTACTGATAGGTCCAATTTGAATAAGCACCAAACAACACACACTGGAGATAAACCTTATAAGTGTTTAGTCTGTGGCAAAGGCTTTGTTCAGAAGTCAGTGCTCAGTGTGCATCAGAGTATTCACACTTAAATGGTATGAGGAGAAACTCTTTGAGGAAATGTCTTATTATAATTACTGTCTGTGAAACAGAATGCTGTGTATATTATTGTAAATAAAAATGCCCGTGTAGCAGTGCCACACATTAATGCTCAGAAAAGGACCCCAGAGAAGGTGCTGAACGGGATTATGGAGACATTTCTACATACTGAGAAGGAAGCTGCATCAATTTGATACAACAGAAACTTTCTCATGAGAAAAATACAATGGAACACTGTTACCAAGTTCTTCACAAGGAAGACTATGTTAACTCCTGATGATGAGAATCCTATTGGTGGAATTGGTATAGTGCCAACTAATTGAATAGTAAAACCATATAATATACATGACAGTGATAGCCTTCCTTTCTGTCAGTTGTTTGTTGCATGTATTAACAGACCTGTGGGTGTGTTTGCATTCTTGGTTGAATGTAAGATATTTGTGCATATCCAGTGCTTCTGTTGAGAGAGATATAGTGCAGGAATGGGTATGGCATTTCATGCCTATAATTCCAGCCTTTGGGAAGAACTGAGGCAGTAGGGTCACCAAATGATAGAAAAAGACCACACTAAAAACATATATGGATGCAACCTTCAGAGTGTAAGTGGACTTCCCATTGTCATTTACACCAGAACCTGTAGCACACTTTATAAGGTACCCATTGTAAGTGTTACAGCTCTGGGGGGAAAGGTATCCTGGCCATCAAAAGCCAGACTATACCTACAGCTCTGAAGAGAAAGGCATCCTGGCCTTGAGAAGCCAGGCTATACCTGTAAGTGGTACATCTCTGAAAAGAAAGGTATCCTGGCCATCAGAAGCCAGGCTATACCTGTAAGTATTACAACTCTGAAGAGAGAGGTTTCTTGGCTGTTGGAAGCCGGGCTATACTTGTGTTACAACTTTGAAGAGAAAGGTTTCCTGGAGAAGCCAGGCTATACTTCCTGCCTGGCTACTGGCCAATCAGTGTTTTATTTATCAAACAGTCATCCACAGCACTTCCCCTTTTTCTTTATTTCCAGAAAGGAAGGTTTTAACTTTAACATAGTAAAATTACATATAACAAAACAATTATCAAGCAAGAATTACAGTTACAATATTAAAGAAGATATCCTATCTATCTATCTTTATTTGTGAGTATAAGGTTTTATATCTGACTTATCTTTTATCATAACTGAGGAAATCATAACTTTAGTCTTTATCTACATCAAAGACCTCAGAAGGATATATGATTACCTGAGAAATGGGAGAAGGATGCAAGCAACTTTCGGGAGTCTTGCAGGGTAGACAGAGACAGCTGGCAGCCTGTACAGTCACTGAATGTTCCTTTGTAAAGTTGGGGCATCTGTCTTCAGCCCAAAAGTCTAGAGTCTCTCAATCATTTCTCTCTGTGTCCTGTAGAATGTCTGGCAGTTTCCTCTGCGAAGCAGGAACCTGAAGGACCATTTCACCAAGCAAAATTTAGTGGTCACCTTTCTATGGGTCCTGTATGTCCAGTTGATCAAGCAGTCCAGGCAAGAACAGTTTCTTGCCCACATGGCTGTTTTTGACAAGAAGAATATAAACTCCACATAGAGTGTCTATGATGCCCATCCTCCTCTCTTAAGTAAATTGGTGCTACCAGGAGCAGACATGTCTCACTGTCCAGAAAGTCTACTTTTTGTTTGTTTGTTTGTTTGTTTTGAGACAGGGTTTCTCTGTAGCTTTGGAGGCTGTCCTGGAACTCACTCTGTAGACCAGGCTGGCCTCGAACTCACAGAGACCCACTTGCCTCTGTCTCCTGAGTGCTGGGATTACAGGCGTGCACCATCACTGCCCGGCTATGTCTACATTTTAAAAAACATTTTAAATGTCATATTCTGTATGTCTTTGAAGTATTTGAAGATTACCTATCTATCTGAAATATATCTATGTATACCTAGAAAACTTAACATGACTATAAGTTTGACTATTGTAGAAGACTAATTATTTCATTACAATTTAAATGAGTTGTATAAACATAATACCTTAAACAAGAGTAAAAATACACATAAGTATAACAAAATTAACTTTAAATTTGTATCAATAAACAAAAATCCATAGCAATGTAAAACATTTTAAAACAAGTTGCTCTTTAAAAGTAAGTTCAATAGTCTACCCTTTCATCTTATCATATCTATATTATAACCCTTTTTTTCTTTAGATTGTATTTATAATCAACCTGTTTTAAATAAAAATATTGGTTTTTCTCTGTCCCACACCAGAGGGCTTTTCTGATTTGGGACACAAGAATCTCTTAATCTTTTCTTTTAACAATATGTCTGGGTTTAGTGAAGGAGTGACCCAATTCCATCTCCGAAGCCAGCTTGGTATATTTGGGAATTTGGGCGTAGCTTTTCTTACTACTTCCTGCTGGATGGGGGCCCTGTGTCTTATGGGGACACAAAGAAAATTTTAGGCTTATGGGGTAGTATGAGAGGCTATATTGTATGAGCCAGTTGCCTTGAAACCATTCTGAATGTTGGATCATCTGGGCCATGGTGTCATCAGAGACCTTTCAGGGGATCTTGGCTGGTCAAACCTGATGTGTCTTAAACTGGAACAAATCCATAGCCTCTGGCTTTCTGTGGAAATAAAAGCAGAGCCTCCTTTCCAAAGCAACATATCCTTATATCCAAATTTGAAGTCAAGGTACCTTTAAAATATACCTATTGGCTTAACTCAACAGCTTTTACAATCAAATGTCTTTCTTTGGTTACAAATATCAAAGACAACATAATCCAGATTCTCTGTGTGATAGCCATCTTTATGTGGCTTATTTTTTATATTACTTTTACTTTCTCTTTAAAGATTTTATTTTTAAAAACTACATATTTCTTTATATAACTGTATATGCTCCTTTTTGCTCCTTTTTTCCAATCCTACGAACATTTTTACACACATTGTAAAGCATTTAATGTCTTCTTCCATCTCAATCTGTTTATTGTGAATCTATTGTTTTAAACTGTAGCATTACTAGAGCTAAAATAGCAGCTTTGGCTGGTGACTCTGCCCACCTCAGCTTCCCAACATGGCGGTGGTACGTTTACTGCCAGCTCTAGGTCTGGAGCCATGTGTACCATCAACTATCAGAAGCAGTTTTATCAAAGTAGTGCATAGCCCAGAAACCTTTTTTTTGTTTTGTTTTTTGTTTGTTTTGTTTTGTTTTGTTTTTTGGACTAGCAAAGGCTAAGTCCACCACGCAGCATAATGTGCCGCTTGCAGGCACCTCATTCCCGCCATACTGTAGGTCAAGCACACATGCCAGGAACCCGCCATAGTAGCTCAAACCAGCATGTTGTGGCATCTAGCTGCCCTTATGAGACATGAAGTAGGAACCTGGTTTTGGTTCCATTTAGAATTTCTTATTAAATATTTTCAGGTTTAAGGTGGAAACTCATGCCCCATGTTGGGCACTATTTGTAGCTAGAGTTTTCTCTTGGTAGTTAGAGTTTCCTGCCTGGCCCACAGTCAGGACAAATCTCTTACCAGCCAGTCCCACAGCTGCTCAGACCCAACCAAGTAAACACACAGAAACTTATATTGCTTACAAACTGTATGGCCATGGCAGGCTTCTTGTTATCTAGTTCTTCTATCTTAAATTAACTCATTTATTTTAGTCTATACCTTGCCGTGTGGCTTGTGGCTTACCGGTACCTTTCATCTTGCTTGAATGGCGGTGGCTGGCAGTGTCTCTCTGCCTCAGCCTTCCACTTCCCAGAATTCTCTTCTCTGCTAGTCCCGCCTGTACTTCCTGCCTGGCTGCTGGCCAATCAGTGTTTTATTTATCAATCAATCATCCACAGCAGAGCTGTATAGGTACAATACCTTGAACAAGAATAAAAATATATGTACAGTATTTTCTAATAAAATTAATCTCAAATTTGTATCAATATACACAGTTTGTATACAATATATAAAAATCCAATCCAATGTAAATATTTAAAACTAGTAGTTGCTTTTTAAAAGTAGATTCAATAATCTACCTTTTTCTTGTATTTATATTCCTGTTTTTAATTTTCAGAGGAGGTTCAATAATCTATCCTTTTATTCTATCATATCTGTATCTATTTTTCAGAGTACATTCAATAATCTAACTATTTATCTTATCATATCCGTATTGTCCCTTTTTTCTATTTAGATTCAATAAGCTACCTTTTTATCCTATCATTTTTATATAATACATTTCTATTTCATATCCCATTTTCTTCTTTTAGAAAGAGATTGACTATGATCAATAACAATTTTTAACCAACCTCTAGACAAAGACAAACATCCATAATCCATTTTGGGGGAATGTGGGCATAGTTTTCTAGGCTATTTCCTGCTGATTGGGGGTGCTGGTAGTCTTATGGGGACACAAAGAAAATTTAGGATTATGGTCAAGTCCTGATAGGAGTAGCCTGTGAGGATGTATCATCTCAGCTAGCCATCTCGAAATTGTCCTGAGCAGTTTGTAGTCCAAAGCTGATCTTTGGGTGGTGTTTGTCAGCTTAATGGCATTATCATTTCCATGTGGGATCGTCATTGTTGGATCACATCATCTGTTCAAAGTCTTCAAAGGTTGATATTAGGCATGGTCATGGTTTACTGCAGAAAATCTTTGTCTTGGGACAAGTTTTCTGGATACTTTGTACTTTTTCTTCAAGTGTCTCATTTGTCAAGTGGTCTTCAGATTCCTTAGCTGTTTGCCTTCATTTTCCTGAAAGACAAAACCAAAACTCTTCCCCAGCCCTAACATTGGGTAGTTTCCAAGTCTAATCTTTATCAGTTTTGATTTATAACTTCTCCTTAAATTTTTGTTTTATTTTCTAAAGCTGTCCTATCACCCAGAGCAGTATGGTTTCTTACAATAGGCATTAGGTTCTTTAATTGCTCTGGGAAGGAGTTTCTCCCATGAAAGGAAAGGACTGAACTGAACTTGACATGGGGGCCTGTGAGAGACCCCTCAGGGCGTTACCCTATGGCAAAGGCAAAGGATTGCCTTGTCTGTCCCTTGTTGATCTACGTTCATTAGTCAATATCTGCCTTTGCCACACCTTCTGCACAGTCCAGAAGGGAGGGGCATTCTGTTGGGATTATTCCTTGAGGAAACATTATTTCTAGGAATGCCCTGTTTACAGTCCCTTTTTAGGTGACCTTGTTTAATGCAATTAAAACATTTGACATTAATATTTTTCTTTAAACCTCTGGAAGTCACTTCTCCTATCCAAGCATCATCATAGTCATGAGATCCAATATTTATTGTATCTCAGATCCATTCCTCCAAGGGTGCTGATCTTGCCTTTAATAGCCTAATTACCCTTTTGCATTGTGCATCAGCATTTGCAAAAGCCAGAGATTCAACTATTATCTGTCTAACTTCTGAATTTGGTATCATTCTATTCACTGCTAAAGTCAGTCTTGTGAAGGTTTCTTTTGTGCTCTGTAAAACTTTTGTAAATGGCTCAATTTTTCTTTACTACTTCTTCAATTCTGTCCCAAGCATTCAATGCTGACACTCAGTTAGAGGTGGATCTTCATGCCCAACTCTCCTCTGCCATACTGCAGTTTTTGCTGTGGCGTCACAATCACTGTGAGTTCACTCTCCTGCTGTGTTCAGAAAACATAGTTTCTTTTAGTCACTCGTCACCCACCAGCTCTGACTCTTACGCTTTTTATGTCCCCTCTTCCACAATAATCCCTGAGACTTGAGAGGACAGGATGTCATACATATGTTCCATTTAGGGATGAAAATTTTGGCCCTTTTCTGTCTTTTATGCTCTGCACCTTGGCCAGTTGTGAGTGTTTGTATTAATCACCATCTACTGCAAATTGAAGCTTTTAATGAGAGTTAAGAGATGTGTTAATCTATGGGTATAACTATAAGTTAGGAGCAGTAGTAGTAGGTTATGCCTTAGGGTCTATGACTTGTCCAGCCATAAGTTCTTGCTTGTAATGGTGCCAGTTTCATCTTGTGGATCTGATCTTAAATCCAATCAGAAAGTGGTTGGTTACTCTCATGGTATTTTTGCCAGTATTACATCAGTAGCCATGTCTTTCCTGGCCAGTTATTATTATGGCTCACAGTGTTCATAATCAGGTGAGACCTGATGACTACATTTCTCCTCCAGCAATACATAACCCCTTTCAGCACTATGAAAGCCAGCTAGTAGGGATGAAGCTTCCAATGAGTACCAGATTGATTTCTCTATGTTCTATGACCCATGTATGCTGAGTTTTCCACAATAAGGTCTTACCATCAAGTTCTAGAGAGTAACCAAAAGAATAGGCAATAGCCTGTAATGTTTTGGGTTTCATTAGAGGAATTTAAAAGCCCATTTGTGGGCCTGAATATGTAGCTCAGTTGATAGTATACTTGTCTAACATCTACAAAACCCTGGGTTGAATCCCCAGCATCACCTAAATTGCACACTTGTGATCTCAGGTGGGTGGAGTTAGGAGTCTTAGTAGTTCAGAGTTGGCCTCTACTAGATAACACATTTGAGAGCAGCATGGGCTACATAAAACTGTGTCTTGAAAGAGAGAAAGAGAGAGAGAGAGAGAGAGAGAGAGAGAGAGAGAGTTTATGCAACAGAATGAATCTACAAACTTGATAAAAAATTGAAAGATCAAGTTTGATCAAAAGAAAGATTAAATAAAATTCCAGGAGTGGTGGCACATTACTTTAACTCTAGCATTTGGGAGGCAGAGGCAGATTAATTTCAATGAGGTCAAAGCCAGCCTGGCCTACATAGTGAGTTCCAGGACTAGGACAACAAAGGCTATATAGACTCTATCTCAAAAAATAAAAAGATTAAGCAAAATTAACACAACCTAAAATACATATTATCAAGTGGCCAACAGATGCATTGTGGGAGTCACTAGCACTCAAAACAGCTTATACATTGAATGCAATCCCTATTTGCCTTAGTTAGGGTTTCTATTGCTGTGAAGAGACACCAGGACCACAGCAACTCTTATAAGGAAAATATTTAGTTGGAATGGCTCAGTCACAGTTTCAGAGGTTCAGTCCATTATCATCATGGTGGAGAACATGGCAACACACAGGCACACATGGTGCTGGATACATCTTGATCAGAAGGCAACAGGAAGTAGTCTGTGACACTGAGTGAAGCTTAAGCAAAAGATCTCAAAGCCTGCCCCCACAGTGACACACTTCCTTCAACAAGGCCACATCTACTTCAAAAAGCCCACACCTCCCAATAGTGCCACCCCTTATGAGGTTATGGGTGCCAATTACATTCAAACTACCACACTATCAAAGACTGATTTTTTTTTTACAAAAATAAAAAATTTCATCCTAACATTCATATAAATGTCAAGAAACCCTCCTGAATAGTCAAAACTATCTTTAAGAAGAAGATTGAATGATCAACAATTCCTTGTGTTTTTTGTTTTGTCTTGTTTCTGGAAGAGGGTAATGTAGCCAACCAGGATAGCCTCAGACCTGCTATGTAGTTGTGGATGGCCTTGAACTTCAAGTCTTCCTGTTCCATCTCTCAACTGTGCGGATTAAAGGATTGAGCCATCATGCTAGGCTACAATCCCTTTGAGGGAACATTCCAGATTTAAACTATAACAAGGATCAACATGCTACAGTGGTGGCATTTCTTACCTAGCATATATCATGCTCCTTGCTTATAAATCTCCATGCAAGGAAGACTCCTCTGGAGTCCAGAGGAGGGTGCTGCCTATGTGTTTATGGTTGATTGTTCTTTGATGTTTTTCTGTTGGGTTAGTGGCTGCACATGAATCTACTGATATTTTAATTATCATGTGTTGCCCCCCAGCCTCCCAGTCAGTACCCTACCAGCCACTCAGGCCATAGCTGGTCCTACAGCTTGGACACTGCCATGGCCACAATGCATAATTTAAAATTCTATTATTCTATTTACCAACAAAGACTTGAAAGTCAGATGTGGGGTGAAAACCTGCTAGATCAGAGAAGCCAAGAAGCAACCAGCTGACCTTGCTTTTTGGCCAGAGACCCAGCAAGAGATGCTTCTTTACTAGTCCCAAAAGAAACAAAAAAACACTGCCACACTCAAAGTCCCTCCCCACTACTTCCTGTGCATTTCTCTGTTTTGTGGACTCCCTAAAACTCTGTATGGCTACTTCCTGTCAACTAGTTGCTGACTCCAACTCATCACCCAAAGTTTTATTAAATTAATGCAAACTCAGGGTTCACAGTATAATCAAATATTCTGCAACAATTCTTCTGTAAGGAGGGCATCAGAGTTGGAAGAAAAATCCACAACCCTGAGGGACTGTCTATGTATGTGGAGCATAGGAGCTTGTCAATTGGAATAGGGGTCTTCCTCAGGGTTGCATTGCTCCTGGTACCCTGACCCTGAATGTTTGGCCTTTGTGGTTGAGGGCGCCCCAAAACAGCTTGACCACACAGCTGCCATAACAGGCTTAGAGGCCCAAACATAGCTTTTGTGATAGGTTAACTACCAAGCAACATCCAGAACTAGGAAAAGCCATAAGCTGATCCCACCCAGGGAGGGCCTACATCTAAGGGGAAATACCTGACATCACAAACATTCCAGCCATTCCTGATGTTCCTGAGTCTAGAACATACCTATTTCTATTTTACCCCTAGACAAATGTCAGCCAATCAAGGTCCTAAACCCTGGAAACCCCCTCACCCTAACCTCTGTTATGATAAAAAAGAAACTCTACTGTAGAGAGCTGCACACAGCCGCACCCATAAGATGGCGCCGGCTTCCGCCCCCACCTTCCTGATGGTGAGTGCTCTCAGGAATAAACAACTCCATATTTGGCTTAGTCCTAGGATCTGGCTTGCTTCCGTGAACCTGGACCTATCCGCAGTGCCCACGTAGCAGGCTGGGGTTGGCCACCCAGGGACTATTTAGGTCGTGGGCGGGCTTTCCCCAGGATCAAAAGATTGTTCAAGGTTCCTGAGTAAACTGCTGAAAGAAGAGCTCGGTGTTGTGTAGTTAGAGTTTTCCTGCCTGGCCCACAGTCAGGACAAATCTCTCTTACCCGCCAGTCCCACAGTCACTCAGACCCAACCAAGAAAGCACACAGAAACTTATATTGCTTATAAACTGTATGGCCATGGCAGGCTGCTTGTTATCTACTTCTTTTATCTTAAATTAACCCATTTCTGTTAATCTATACTTTGCCACATGGCTTGTGGCTTACCAGTGTCTTTACATGTTGCTTCTCATGGCAGCAGCTGGAGGTGTCTCTCTCCAGCCTTCTACTTCCCAGAATCCTCTTCTCTCTTGTCCCGCCTATACTTCCTGCCTAGCCACTGGCCAAACAGCATTTTATTTGTACAGAGCGATATCCACAGCAGTGTTGCGTCTTCCTTGCTGGTCGAGGGGGTCGTGACACTCTACCCTGCCTGAGCTCAAGGCTCTCTGCTCTCACTACTGCTTTGGAAAGAGAGTCAATGCTCCAAGCTTGAAAATAAAGGCTCTTTGCTTTTACATATGGGATTCATTCTCTGTGGTGGTCTTTTGGGGGTCCCCACGATCCTGGCATAACACTGAGTAGTTTCTTTTGGCCAGCAAAAGTAGAAAGCCACTCCTTATCCATGAGGAAATCTTTCTCAAAAGAAGCCAACAATACCACTCCCAACAACAGAAATATCATGGGGAATTTAGTTTAGACCCAAGATTAGGAACAAACACTAGCTGAAGAAGGTATTTATAACATTGTTCCCCAGTTCTTCTAATGGTAACATCTAACCAGAATGCAGTGATGAAGAAGAAAAATATGACTTGAACACGCTGTTATGATTAAAAACAAGCCAGTTGACCCATTTTCCCACTAGATTGTGTCCACCTAACAGCAGGGAGTGAGTTCTCCCAAGTACCTCTAGCCTTTACTGTGTCTCCCGTCTCCCTTTGCCTCTCAAGTCCTTTATAGAACTTCCCTTCTGTGTCGCTCTTACAAACATAAGGTGTTTCACCATTCCGAGGATTCTTAATATTTCTTAATGAAGAAAGGGTCGTAGACTTGAGCTTCCATTCTACGTTTATACAAGTAGCTCCAGTTTCAGTGATCAATCGGTTGGTTATAGGGCTGGATGGTTCACATGGAGTATTTATACACCCTTGAACAGCCTTTACATAGGAACAAACATCATTTTTAATTTCATCTGAACATTCTTTTTTACTCTTGCCATTTAGTTCCCACTTTGCTGTTTATGACTGCCTTACAGAGTTTAGGTTAGTGGCTTCCACATTTTATTGCTTGTTGCTTTGTTTTGTTGTTGTTAGTTGTTTTTTGTTTTTGTTTTTGTTTTTGAGCTAAAGTCTCACTGTATAACTTTAGCTGGCCTAGAATTTGCTATACTGACCAGACTGGTCTCAAACTCAGAGATCCTCTGTGTCTCTAATGCTGGCATTAAAGGCATCCACCATATACCCAGAATGGCTTTCACAGTTTTCATTGAGAAAATGGGCCTTTGTTGGACATGGATAGGTGGGTATGGGGTGGTAGTCTAAGGTACAGGCAGGCTTGCTTATTTAAAAATTAAACAACTTGAACTGGGCTTGAGAGATGTCTCAGAAGCGAAGAGCACTGATTGCTCTTTCAAAAGTCTTGGGTTCAATTCCCAGCAACCACGTGGTGGCTGACCACCATCTGTAATGAGATCTGGTGCCCTCTTCTGGCCTGCAGTCATATATGCTGTATACATAATAAATAAATCTTAAAAAAAAAAAAAAAAGAACTTGGACTGTAGGGGAAAGGGGTCTGTTAAAGAAACCCACCCTGGCTCTGAAACCAGAGCTCATGAAAGAAACCCACCTTGGCCCAGAGACCCAAGCCAGTGAAAGAAACATTTTAGTCCTTGGAGAAGAATGGGACACTGAGATGAAGCCATCCACAAGCTGAGAAGAATAGGCAGCCAAATTCCATAAACACCAGCAATTTCCAGAATTTAAAATCTTGAGTCATTACAGGACACTGGTGGAATTCAGGTTTATCTGGTACATGGAATACTCGAACCAAATGTGAGGCTGAGCTGTAGGCCTTGTGTACATCCTACTTCACAAATGAGTCTGAAGATATACTAAGCCTGTAGGCAGAAGATGATGCCCCAAATGTGCAGAGAAACCTTGGGTGACTGTCCAGGCAGCTGGCTGTTTCTGTCAACTCACATTTTTTTTTAAGTTGCTTCCTTCCACTTCCTGTTTTGCTAGGTAATATTATTTCTTTCTCAGATTTCTGAGGGAATTGAAGATTAGATATAGTTTTCCTTGTTAAGAAACTCAAAAAAGAAACTCACTAAGGAGGTATAAAATGTATGAGTTTGAAAGACATCATAAGATAGTTTTCTGTTGGTAATACAAATTAGGATAGAAAGTGAATTAGGTACATTTTGGATTTATCAAAATAGAATAGACAATAGAATATTTTCTCTGAATTTGTCAAATGCAAATGGACTAGACATTGTTGATGTATTTATTGCTTTTATATATTGTATGTAGTTTTTTAAAATTTTATAATTTAATTTAATTTTACATATAAGCCACAGATTCCCCTGTCCTCCCTCCTCCCACCCCCCTACCCTCTCTTCAGCCCACCCCCCCATTCCCACCTCCTCCAGGGCAAGGAATCCCCTGGGGATTCAGTTCAACCTGGTAGATTCAGTTGAGGCAGGTCTAGTCCCCTCCTCTCAGGCAAAGTGTCCCTGCATAGGCCCCAGGTTCCAAACAGACAGCTCATGCACTAAAGACAGGTCCTGGTCCCACTGCCTGGGTGCCTCCCAAATAGTTCAAGCTAATAAACTGTCTCACTTATCCAGAGGGCCTGATCCAGTTGGGGGCTCCTCAGCTATTGGTTCATGTGTTTCCACTTGTTTGGCTATTTGTCCCTGTGCTTTTTCCAATCTTGGTCTCAACAATTCTCACTCATACAATCCCTCCTCTTTCTCACCAATTGGACTCCCAGAGCTCCACCTGGGACCTGGCCATGGATCTCTGCATCTGCTTCCATCAGTCATTGAATGAGAGTTCTAGCACAACAGTTATGGAGTTTGGCTATCCAGATCACCAGAGTAGGTAAGTTTGGGCTTCCTCTCGACCATTCAGTAGTCTATTGGGGAGGTATCTTTGTGGATTTCTAAAACCTCTCTAGCACGTTGCTTCTTCCTATTCCCATGGGGGTCTTCATTTATCATGGTCTCTTTTTCCTTGTTCTCCCTCTCTGTTCTTGATCCAGCTGGTATCTCCCGCTCCCCTAAGCTCTCTTTCCTTTGAACCTTGCCCTTCATTACCCCGCTTCATGTCCAGTTTGTTCATGAAGGTCTGATCCATTTCTCTGTTGTTAGGGGATCCCTGTGTCTTTCTTAGGGTCCTGTTTTCTAGGTAGCCTCCATGGAGTTGTGAGTAGCAGTCTAGTCATCCTTTGTTTTACATCTAGTATCCTCCTATGAGTGAGTACATACCATGTTTGTCTTTCTGAGTCTGGGTTACCTCACTCAGAATGATTTTTTCTAGATCCATCCATTTGCCTGCAAACCTCATGATGTCATTGTTTTTCTTTGCTGAGTAGTACTCCATTGTGTATATGTCCCATATTTTCTTTATCCATTCTTCAGTTGAAGGGCATCTAGGCTGTTTCCAGGTTCTGGCTATTACAAACAATGCTGCTATGAACATAGTGAGCATGTGCCCTTGTGGTATGATTGAGCATTCCTTGGGTATATGCCCAAGAGTGGTATAGCTAGGTCTTAGGGGAGATTGATTCCAATTTTCTAAGAAAGCACCATATTGATTTCCAAAGTGGCTGTACAAGCTTGCATTTCCACCAACAGTGGAGGAGAGCTCCCCTTGCTCCACATCCTCTCCAATATAAGCTGTCTTCAGTGTTTTTGATCTTAGCCATTCTGATGGGTGCAAGGTAGTATCTCAGAGTTGTTTTGATTTGTATTTCCCTGATGATTAGGGATATTGAGCAATTCCTTTAATGTCTTCCAGCCATTTGTGCTTCCTCTGTTGAGAATTCTCTGTTTAGCTCTGTAGCCCATTTCTTAATTAGACTGTTGGGCATTTTGATGTCTAATTTCTTGAGTTCTTTATATATTCTGGGTATCAGCCCTCTGTCAGATGTGGGGTTGGTGAAGATCTTTTCCAATTCTGTAGGCTGTCGCTTTGTCTTGTTGACTATGTCCTTTGCTCTACAAAAGCTTCTCAG
The DNA here is from genome assembly GCF_903995425.1 of Onychomys torridus. Taxonomy (NCBI): domain Eukaryota; kingdom Metazoa; phylum Chordata; class Mammalia; order Rodentia; family Cricetidae; genus Onychomys; species Onychomys torridus. The sequence continues at coordinate 29,670,971 of NC_050443.1, forward strand.
TTTCAAGAAGTCCCATCGATTGATTGTTTCTCTCAGTGTCTGCGCTATTGGTGTTATATTTAGGAAGTGATCTCCTATGCCAATGTGATAAAGACTACTTCCTACTTTCTCTACTATCAGGTTCAGAGTAACTGGATTTATTTTGAGGTCTTTGATCCACTTGGACTTAAGTTTTGTGCATGATGACAGATATGGATCTATTTGCAGCCTTCTCTTGCAAGAATATATCATAGAGATTCAGCTATGTATTAAAGCTGAATTTTGACTGGCCAAGGGTCTGTCAAAAGGCAAGCCATTTATTATGAATATTTGGTGTTACCCAGCCTTTAATATTTCAGCTGTCTTCTGCTATGAAATCTTTGCATGCCCAGACCAATTGGTAAACAGCTCAGCTACCCTGACCTGCTGAACCTACTAAGTTACTAGCTGCCCTGCTGAGCTTAGGAGATAAGCTGGTGGGAGGTCACTCTTTGTTTCCTGTGCTAATGAAGCTCAGACCATTCCCTCGCCTTGGGGAGGCCTAGTGGTTCTCCAGAGCACTTTAACTGAGAACAAAGGAGGTTTTTACATATCAGGAGGGAGATAAAACAACATTTCTGAGGAGGCAGGGAACCAAGTGCCCAAGGAAAGAAAAGGCAGGTATTTTTGGTAGACAGGAAGAGAACAGCATGGAGAAGAGGAAAGAGAGTGGAAGAACTAGATGGGTAAGAACTTGAGAGGAACAAACTGAGATGGGGAAGAACTAGAGTGAAGGGCTAGAAGAGAGTACTAGAAGAATGAGATGGAAGATGAGGAAGAGCCAGATGGGGAAGAACAAGATGAGGAAGAACAAGAGAGAGAGAAGGAGATGGGAGAGGAGCTGATAGGGGAAAGAACTAGATGGATGAGAACCTAGAAGGGGATGAACTAGATGAAGGAATTAAGATAGAACCTGGAGGGGACAGTAGATAAATATAGAGAGAAATCAGGCAAGACAGGAGCTAGACATGAGAGCAGAGAATAAGCTTGTAACTGACACAGAATAATAAAGTATATGGACTAAAGAATTTCATGTACAAAGATTCATTTCTTTTTATCAAAGATTAATTATCAGCTGGTTGTAGACTAGGCTGGATCCCCCTAGTCCCTGATAGCCTTCTACACATTGACATCCAGTTATGCCAACACCATTTGTTGAAGATGCTTTCTCTTTTTCATTGTACAGTTTTGGCTTCTTTGTGAAAAATTATATGTTCATAGGTGTGTGGGTTAATGTCAGCATCTTCAATTCAATTCCATTGGTCCACATGTCGGTTTTTATGCCAGTACCAAGCTGTTTTTATTATGGTAGCTCTATAGTTGAGCTTGAGGTCAGGGATTGTGATGCCTCCAGAGGTTGTTTTATTGTACAGGATTCTTTTGGCTATCCTGGGATTTTTGTTTTTCCATATTGATGGGGAATTACATGTCCACAAGGTTGGGCTTGCCTGGCGGACCGCCTAACTATTTCTGGTTCAGAATAGCCATCTCGGGGTCAGACATCTTCTGGGACCGGAACTCTGTGGCTTTGTGTGGTTGCATAAAGCTCGTGCAACCATGTAATCTACGCACATGCGTGGAGTACCCACAGTAGTTCCTGGACGCATGCACGGCCCAACCTTTAAAAAGCCGGTGCCCCCTTATCTCCTCACCCACGTGTGTTTCACACAGGCCTGTCACCTCTATCCTCTTTAATAAAACTCTTCTGTGGTCTTGTTGTGTTCGGGACGTGTTCCTAGCGCCACTTATATACTAACACATATGAATTTGAGCATTGTTCTTTCCAGGTCTGTAAAGAATTGTGTTGGTAATTTGATGGGGATTGCATTGAATCTGTAGATTGCTTTTGGTAAGATGGCCATTTTTACTATGTTAATCCTGCCTATCCATGAGCATGGGAGATCTTTCCATTTTCTGACATCTTCTTCAAATTCTTTTTTCAGGGACTTAAAGTTCTTGTCATATAGGTCCTTCACATGCTTAGTTAGATTTACCCCAAAGTATTTTATATCATTTGTGGCTATTGTAAAGGGTGATGTATCTCTGATTTCCTCCTCAGCCTGTTTGTCAATTGTACATAGGAGGGCTACTGATTTTTTTGAGTTGATCTTGTATCTTGCTATGTTGCTAAAGGTGTTTATAAACTATATCAGTTCTTCGGTCAAATTTTTGGGGTCACTCTTGTATACTATCATGTCATCTGCAAATAGTGAAAGCTTGACTTCTTCCTTTCCAATTTGTATCCCCTTAATCTCCTTATGTTGTCTTATTGCTCTGGCTAGAACTTCAAGTACTATATTGAATAAATATGGGGAGAGCAGACAGCCTTGCCTTGTCCCTGATTTTAGTGGAATTGCTTTGTGTTTCTCTCCATTTAATTTGATGTTGGCTGTTGGCTTGCTGTAGATTGCCTTTATTATGTTTAGGTATGTTCCCTGTATTCCTGATCTCTCCAAGACTTTTATCATGAAGGGGGGGTTGGATTTTGTCAAAGGCCTTTTCAGCAACTAGTGAGATGATCATGTGTTTTTTTTTTTTTCCTTTGAGTTTGTTTATATGGTGTATTACATTGATGGACTTTCATAAGCTGAACCACCCTTGCATCCCTGGGATGAAACCTACTTGATCATGGTGGATAATTGTTTTGATGTGTTCTTGGAGTCTGTTTACCAGTATTTTATTGAGTATTTTTGCCTCAGTGTTCATGAGGGAGGTCAGTCAGTAGTTCTCTTTCTTTGTTGCATCTTTGTTTGGTTTAGGAATCAGGGTAATTGTAGCCTCATAGGAGTTTGGTAATATTCCTTCTGCTTCTATTGTGTGGAACAATTTAAAGAGTATTGGTATTAACTCTTCTTTGAAGATCTGGCAGAATTCTCTGCTGAAACCATCTGGTCCTGGGCTTTTTTTGTTAGGAGACTTTTAATGACTGTTTCTATTTCCTTAGTGGTTATTGGACTATTTAAATAGTTTATCTGGTGTTGATTTAACTTAGGTATGTGGTACCTATCCATAAAATTATCCATTTCTTTAAGATTTTCCAGTTTTGTAGAGTAGAGGTTTTAAAGTATGATCTGATGATTCTCTGGATTTCCTCATTGTCTGTTGTTATGTCCCCCTTTTCATTTCTGATTTTGTTTATTTGGATGCTTTCTGTCTTTTGGTTAGTTTGGATAAGGGCTTGTCTATCTTGTTGATTTTCACAAAGAACCAACTCTTTGTTTCATTAATTTTTTTGTATTGTTCTCTGTTTCTATTTTGTTGATTTCAGCTCTCAATTTGATAATTTCCTGGCATCTGTTCCTTCTGGGTAAGTTTGCTTCTTCCTGTTCAAGGGCTTTCAGGTGTGCTGTCAAGTCACTAGCGTGAGATTTCTCCAACTTCTTTATGTGGGCATTCAGTGCTATGAATTTCACCCTTAGCACTGCTTTCATAGTGTCCCATAAGTTTGGGTATGTGGTGTATTCATTTTCATTGATCTCTAGGAAGTCTTTAATTTCTTTATTTTCTTCCTTAACACATTGGTGATTCAGTTGAGCATTATTCAGTTTCCATGAGATTGTAGGTTTTTTGTAGTTTTATGTTGTTGTTGAAATCTAACTTTAAACCCTGGTGGTCCGATAGAACACAGGAGGTTATTCCAATTGTTTTGTATCTGTTGAGATTTGCTTTGTGGCCAAGTATGTGGTCGATTTTAGAAACGGTTCCATGGGGTGCTGAGAAGAAGGTATATTATTTTGTGTTAGGGTGGAATGTTCTGTAGGTATCGATTAAGTCTATTTGAGTCATAGCATTGTTAGGTCTCTTATTTCTCTGTTAAGTTTCAATCTGGCAGATCTATCCAGTGGTAAGAGTGGGGTGTTGAAGTCTCTAACTATTAATGTGTGGGGTATTATATGTGATTTATGCTTTAGTAATGTTTCTTTTACATACGTGGGTGCCCTTGTGTTTGGGGCATAAATGTTCAAAATTGAAACTTCATCTTGGTGGATCTTTTCTGTGATGAGTATGTAATGCCCTTCTTGATATCTTTTGATTAATTTTAGTTTGAAGTCTATTTTGCTGGATATTAGGATGGCTACACCAGCTTGCTTCTTAAGAACATTTGATTGGAAAGTCTTTTCCCAGCCTTTTATTCTTAGGAGGTGTCTATCTTTGAATTTGAGGTGTGTTTCTGCAGCAGTAGGATGGGTCCTGCTTTTGTATCCATTCTGTTAGTTTGTATCTCTTCATAGGTGAATTAAGTCCATTATATTAAGGGATATTAATGGCCAGTGATTGTTCATTCCTGTTTTTTTGTTTTTTGGTTTTTTTGGTGGTAGTGTATGTGTACTTCTCTTCTTTGGGGTTTACTGCTGTGGTGTTATCTGTTGCCTGTTTTTTTGAGGGTGTATCTGACTTCCTTAGGTTGGAATTTTCCTTCTAGTGCTTTCTGTAGGGCTAGGTTTGTGGATAAGTATTGTTTAAATCTGGCTTTGTCTTGGAATGTCTTGTTCACTCCATCTATGTCTTGATGATTGAAAGTTTTGCTGGGTATATTAGTCTAGGCTGGCATCCATGGTCTCTTAGTGTTTGCATTACATCTGTCCAGGTCCTCTGGCTTTCAAAGTCAATCCATTGAGAAATCAGGTGTTATTCTGATGGGTTTGCCTTTATAAGTTACTTGGCCTTTTCCTTTGTTGCTCTTAATATTCTTTCTTTATTCTGTACATTTAGTTGTTATTTATTATGTGAAAAGGGGACTTTTTTGGGGGGTCTAGTCTGTTTGGTGTTCTATAGGCTTCTTGTATTTTCATAGGCATTTCCTTCTTTAAGTTGGGAAAGTTTTCTTCTATGATCTTGTTGAATATATTTTCTGTGCCTTTGAGTTGGGATTCTTCTCCTTCCTCTATCCCTATTATTCATAGGTTTGGTCTTTTCATGGTGTCCCAAATTTCCCTGGACATTTTGGGTCATGACTTTGTTGACTTTAGTGTGTTCTTTGACTGATGAATCTATTTCTTTTACCATATCTTCAACGCCAGAGATCTGCTCTTCCATCTCTTGCATTCTGTTGATTATACTTGCATCTGTAGTTCCTGTTCATTTACTCTGATTTTCTATTTCCAGCATTCCCTCTGTTTGTGTTTTCTTCATTTTTTCTATTTCCCTTTCAGGTCTTAGACTGTTTCCCTCATCTGTTTCATTGCTTTTTCATGGTTTTCTTTCAGGGACTTATTGTTTTCTTCTGCTTTGTCTTTTCCTGTAGTTTTTTTTTTTTTTAAATAGTGTTCTTCCTTTTTTTTTTTTTTTTTTTTTGTCTTTTCCTTAATTTCATTTTTTTATTTCTTCTTTAAAAGTCTCTAGCATCTTCATGATGTTATTCTTAAGGTTGCTTTCATCTGCTTCTTCCAATTTGTGATGTTCAGGTCTTGCTGTTGGAGGAGGGCTAGGTTCTGGTGATGCTGTATTGCTCTTTATTTTGTTATATGTACTCTGCCTTCACATCTGCCTATCTCCTCGTGGTTTTGTTTTTGGTCTTATCAGAGCTCTTGGTCCAGTCAGAGCTGACAGATTCGACATTTCAGGAAGCCTCTCTTGGTCCAATGAGAGGTGGCAGATTCTCTTTCTCAGAAAGCCATTCATGGTCTACTCAGGGCTGGGAGATTCCCTGTCTCCTGAGTTTACTCTTGGTCCAATGACGGCTCTTTGTCCAATGAGAGCTCTCTTTCTCTGGGTCGGGTGGGAGCTCTCTGGGCTAGATGAGAGCTCTCTGGGCCAAATGGGAGCTCTGGGCCAGATGGCAGCTGGGAGTTGGTCACTAAGTCTCAGGAAGTGGGGGAGGGAGGGTGTCTCAGGCAGATGGGTGTGGGGGCAGGGCTCTTGGATTGCAGGGTCTGCAGTGGGGTGGGGGTCTTGGAGAATGGGAACCTGTAAGGATTCTGTCCTTAATTACCTCATCAACATGCAATGGCGGCACAGCCTAAAAAGTGGGCGGGCCCCTGTGTGCCCCCTTTCCCTTTTCTACAATCTCTCCCTCGGAGTGGTCCTTTTTCTTGCTCTCTCCCTCTCTCCTCATCTCCCTCTCTTCCAGTAAAGCTCTAAAAGGTAACTATGGTGCACTGACTCTTCCATCCAGAACTCTCCTCGGCCAGCAGCCAGCCATTAGTGCAAGCCAGCCACCAGCTCCACTGTCTTAACCAACAGAACCTTTCTGCAGGGCTCCTGCCTAATGGTCAGAAAATGGGGCCAAGTTAGCCATTCCCCAGGAATGGCTGGTGCCCTGGGATGGGATCTAGGGGCAGGCCTCCCTGGGTATGACCCCAGACACTCACCTCTGGTCTGGATGGGAGTTCTGGGCTGGATGGGAGTTGGGGGCTGGTCTCCAATTCTCAGGAAGTGGGGGGGGGTCTCGGGCAGATGGATGTGGGGGCAGGGTGTTTATATTGAGGGTCTGCCAGAGGGTCTTGGAGAAGGGGAGCCTTCCCATGGGCCAGAAACTGGGGCCAAGTTGGGCGGGTCTTCTCTAGGAATGGCTGGTGCCCAGGGATGGGACCTAGGGGCAGGCCTCCCTAGGTATGACCCCAGGCACTCACCTCTGGTCCAGATGGGAGTTTTGGGCTGGATGGGAGCTGGGGGCTGGTCTCTAAGTCTCAGGAAGTGGAGGGGTCTCTGGTGGGTGGGTGTGGGGGCAGGGCATGTAGATTGCAGGGTCTGCTGGGAGTCTTGGAGAAGAGGAACCTTCTCGCTGGGGCCTGCCTAATGGCCAGAACTTGGGGTATAGTTTTTCTTATATTTGTTATAACTTTTTAAAAAAATTTATTAGACCAAAAAGGGAAAATGTGGTGATATTTTATTTGTATGTTAATAAAGTTTGCTTGGAGATCAGAGGAAATAGCAAGCCATTAACACAAAAGTAAGGCAGGGGTAGCACATGCCCTTAATCTGATTACTTGGCAGGCAGGGTCTCTGTGTATTCAAGGTCATACTAGGGAACAGAGCCAAGCATGGTGACACATGCTTTTAATCCCAGTAACAACCATAGAGACCTGGAGGTCTGTACAGACAGGCAGTGACAGAGAAGTGAGCTAGCTGGGCTAAGAGCCAATGAGAGGGCAGAACAGCAAGACAATAAAGGCGCAGGTAGACAGGAAGTAGTTCATTTTTTGGAAGCTAAAGAGCTGGTAAGGTAAAATGGTTGGTGGCTCTTATTATTTCCCTGATATCTAAAGCTTTCACCCCTATATTTGGCTCCATGTTCTTTATTTAATAAGACTACCTAGAAATTTGTCTATAGACAATCTTGTGGGTTCCTGGGATTTTCCCTAGCTGCAGATTTCTCCCCATCCCCTTAATAGTACTTTCTGTCAGGATATCTTTTTCACTGCTCTCCCACCTTGTCTCTCCCCCAACTCAGCCATCTTGAGCCCCCATGTTTCCACCTCCCATCCTCTCCCCTCTATTCCCCACTCCCAGTTTATCCAGGAGATCTTAACCTGTTCCCCTTCCTGGGGGATTCCATGTGTGTCCTTCTTGGTGTCATCCTCTTTACCTACCTTCTCTGAGGTTGTGGATTGTATCCTAATTATCCTTTGCTTTGCATCTAATATCCACTTATGCATGAGTATATACCATGTTTGTCTTTCTGGGTCTGGGTTTCCTCACTGAGGATAATTTTTTTTCTATTTCTTCCATTTGCCTACAAATTTCATGATGACAATGTTTTTTTACTGCTGTGTAATACTCCATTGTGTAAATGTACCACATTTTCTTTATCCATTCTTTGGTTGAAGGGCATCTAGGTTGTTTCTAGGTTCTGGTATTACAAATAATGCTATGAACATAGTTGGACAAATGTCCTTGTGGTGTAGTTGAGCATCTTTTAGATATATGCCCAGGAGTCATACACATATATATTAATCTTGTAAATTTTGATATAAAATTCATACTTTAAGAAAAATTTAAAGGAATAGAATAGAATAGAGTAGAATAGAATCAAAGTATTGAGATTAGTAGTAATAGAATAGTCCCTTAAAAATTTTTTTCTGTTCCATATCAGAACATGGCTCTTTCTTCTGGCATGATACAGGGAGTTTGCATTTTCCTTTTAACAACATACTTGGGTTTAAAGAAGGAGAGAGCCATTCTCCAATGCCAAAGCCAGCTTTATAATTTAATTGAACTGGGACTACAAGAATACCAATAGTGTTAAATGTCTTTAGAGAAGAGCAGAAACAAACATTTAGGAAGACTTATGAAATTTTATAGATGATATACCAATAGGCCATTTACTCTTTTTTTTGGGACATTTTCTTCTAGATGATTTGTTCCTTTTCTTCATATGTCTCATTTGTCCAGTATTCTTCAGATTCCTTAGCTTTCATTCTCCTAAAAGACAAAAACAAAAACCTTTCTTCAAGACTAACTTTGGGGAGGTGTCCTTTTGGCAAGTTAATTGAAAAGGCACGTGTTAATGGTATAAGTTAGTTTAAATTGGATGGTCATGCTGGTTGATGAACTATCACCTCTTCTAATTAAGAGGTCTGTCTTGTTCAAACCGAAACTTTATCAATTTTGATGTTATCCACAGCTTATCTTCTCCTGTAGAAACAAAAGCAAAACCTTGTCCCCAATGTAACACATATCCTGGTTTCCATTATGAGGTCAGCACATCCTTAAAGTATGTGATTTAAATCTTAAAGGCTGATTTAATTCTGTAGTTTTTTCTATTAGCCAATGTCTCTCTGCAGCTGTTGTTCCTTTCTCATTAGCACTGAAAAAATTCAAAGTTAATAGAGTATTATGCAGTCTATTTCTGGGGGTTTTATTACCCCTTTCTGCTTATTTAGCATATCCTTTAGAGTTCTGTTTGTCTTTCTATACCTGCCTGGCCTGTACGATTATGTGGTATCCCTGGAATATGCTTTATATTGTAATAAGCAAAAAACTGTTTCATTTTAACAAAGACATATGCTGGAGCATTGTCAGTTTTAATTTTTGCAGGTATACCCATGATGGCCATAACTTCTAGCAAATGAGTGATTACAGAATCAGCTTTTTCAGTACTTAAATCAGTTGCCCATTGAAATCCTGAGTAAGTATCAATGGTATGGTGTACATATTTCAATTTTCTAAATTCCGCAAAGTGAAACACATCTATCTGCCAGATTTCATTCCTTTGAGTACCCTTTGGGTTACTTCCTGCTGGTTATGGCGTCTGATTGTAAAAGGAACAAGTAGGACATTTCCTTACAATTTCTTTGACTTGTTGCCAGGTTATGGAAATTTTTTTTAAACCTTTAATATTGACATGGTGTTTTTAATTAAACAAATACAGGAGAATTCCAAGGGCTGGTTGCATCTTCAATATGCTGAGCAATTAACTGCTCTTCTACCAGCTCTTCTAAAGCCTGGAGTTTCTCTGTTGTTAAAGGCCATTGATGAACCCATACAGGCTTGTCTGTTAACCATTTTAAAGGTAGAGCTGTTGGTGTCTTTGGAAGATCATCAGTTGTGTCCTGTTCTTGTACAATCTGAATGGCTGGTGATCACTCATTAGAAAAATACTTTCTAATATTTCTCTCAGAAACATGTGCTAGTTTATGATTTGTTTCTGAGGTTGGAGGGATGTTAATCTGAGTATTCCATTGCTGTAACAGATCTTGATCCCATAAGTTCATAGCTATGTTAGCCACATATGGCTTTAATTTTCCTATCTGTTCTTCTGGACCTATACATTTGAGCCATCTTGCACTCTGTTTCACTTGAGATAATGTTCCAATCCCTAAAAGCTGAACATTTACTTCCTGAAGAGGCCAAGTTGGATGCCAAAATTCTGATGCAATTAGGGTCACATCAGCACCCTTGTCTATCAGATCAGACAACAAAACATCATTTATTCTTATTGTTAATTTTGGTCTTTGTTAATTTATACAAGTTTGCCAAAAATTTTTCTTTATGGTTTCTCCTGAATTTCTGTTCTGTCTCAGCTGTTCCATCACCCCAAGAAGCCTGGTTTATTCCAATAGGATTTGGTTATTTAATTTCCCTGAGTAGGGGTTGCTTCTACGATGGCAGGAAATATCTGAACTGGATTTGCTGTGGGGGCCTGCCTAAGGCCCCTCTGGGAGTTTCCCAACTGAGGCAAAGGATTACCTTGTCTGTCCCTTGTTGATCTACATTTGTTGGTCCAGTGTTTTCCCTTACCACACCTTCTGCATACTCCAGAAGGAAAGGGCATTCTGTTGATGTTGTTCCTTGAAGAAACATTGTTTCTAAGAATGCCTTGTTTACAGTCCCTTTTCAAATGTCCTTGCTTTCCACATCCAAAACATCTGACATTCCTCAAACCTCTTGAAATTGTTTCTATTATCCACATATCATCATGGCCATGAGACTCAACATTTATTGTGTCTTTAATCCAATTCTCCAAGGGTGCATATCTTGCTTTTAACAGCCTGATTATTCTCTTGCATGCTGCATTCACGTTCTCAAAAGCCAAAGATTGGATTATTATCTGGCTAGCTTCTGAATTTGGGACCATTCTATTTACTGCTGAAGACAGCCTTTGTAAGAAATCAGTGAAGGATTCTTTTGGGCCCTATATAACTTTTGTGAATGACTCAGTTTTCTTTCCTGCTTCCTCAGTTCTGTCCCATGCATTTATGGCTCCCATTTGACATAGAATTAGGGTTTGGTTATCATATAAACATTGTCTTTGCATTTGAGCATATTGGCCTTCTCCAAGAAGCTGATCCTGGGAGATTTCCACACCTCTAGCCCTCCACTGACTTTCTATGATTTTAGCCTCATCACAGTAATACACATGCCACTGTAGCTGTGCTCCAGGTTCCAGGACAGCATTTACCAGCTCTTTCCAGTCCTGAGGAATAATCCTATTATAAGTTGACCAGGAGTTTAACATTTGCTTTACAATGCCATAAAATACTATTGCCCCCTTAAACCTTAAATCTAACATTTCAATTGGAATCCAATTATTTTGTACATTCACTTGACCTGGTAGCTGCTATACAGTTACCAGATAAATTAAGTTTGATTGTTTGAAAACAGGCTTTCTTTCTGTAACCTTATAATCCAATCCTGAAATGATTTCACCTTTAAATTCTTCTGAGACTGAATTTCTTTTAATTCATTTTAACTGGGTTTTCTAAAGCTTTTATGCTGGCACTTAAATTGACTATCTTTTTAAATTGTAAAATAAGAATAAGTAAAGTAATAATATGCATAATTGGTGTAATGTACATCCCATCAACATTAATCTTCTCATACAATTGTTCCATTTTTAGACTGCCTAAAGTTTTATCAAAGACCAATTTACGTCTATTGTACAAATAATACCCATTTTTATGTGGAAAAAATTTTCTTTTAAGTAATTTTTCCCTTTAAAATATATAATATCTTAATTGACTTACCAAGTCTGTGTAGAACAGTAGAAATCTGAGAGAATTTCAAAACAGCTCTGGTTGCACACACACACACACACACAGAGAGAGAGAGAGAGAGAGACAGAGAGAGACAGAGACAGAGACAGAGAGACAGAGAGACAGAGAGAGACAGAGAGAGAGAGAAAGCATAGTCATGCATTCTGGCTAAAAGCTGAAATCCAGCCACTTGCTCCCACTTGAGTCAATTTGGCCTGAGCTCCACCTTCCTTAAACTCCAATCATGTGAGTTGGCGATTCAGCCACAAGCAGCTAGCTGCTGCAGCTGTGGTCGAGTACAGTTCTGACTGCAAGCAGCTGGACCAGTAGCTCTGGCTGAGCCAGGGCTGAACCTGGGCCGAGCTGAGGCCCAGCCAGGGCATAATCACCAATTGTTTTTTAATGAATTCTTGCCACATGGGCGCCAAATGTAGATGTAATTCTAGACGGTCTTATTAAATAAGAAACAGAGAGCCAAATAAAGAGTTAAAAGCCCAGAGAACAGAGCAGTAGCCAAGAGCTAAGACCACCTTATCTTACCACTCGCTGCTGTCTTTCCCCTGAGAGACCTTCCTCCTGTGTCCTGTCTGTTCTGCCTTGTCATTTGGTTCTAAACCCAACAACATGACTTCCTCATCATTGCCTGTCTATACAGACCTCCAGGTCTCTATGGTTCGTACTGAGATTAAAGGTTTGGGTCACCACTTGGCTGTATCCTTGAACACACAGAGATTCTGCCTGCCATGTGATCAGATTAAGGGCATGTGCCACCATTGCTGGACTTCTGCTAAATGGCTTACTCTTATCTCTGATCCCCAGGCAACTTTATTAACATACAAATAAAATCACATATCAGCACAAGTAAAATATCACCACAATAGGCTGCCTTTTTCTCTTATTGATAGTGAAAACTTCTGTTTCAGGAGGTCCCATTTATTATTTGTTGCTCTCAGTGTCTGGGTCTGTGCTACTGGTGTTATATTTAGGAAGTGATCTCCTGTGCCAATGCATTCAAGGCTACTTCCTACTTTCACTTCTATCAGGTTCAGAGTAACTGGATTTATGTTTAGGTCTTTGATCCACTTGGACTTGAGTTTTGTGCATGGTGATAGATATGGATGTATTTGAATTCTTCTACATGTAGATATCCAGTTATGCCAGCACCATTTGTTGAAGATGCTTTCTTTTTTCCACTGTATAATTTTGGCTTCTTTGTAAAAAATCAGGTATTCGTATGTGTGTTGACTAATGTCAGGGTCTTTGACTTGATTCCATTGTTCAAGATGTGTGTTTTTATGCCAATACCAAGCTGTTTTTATTATTATAGCTCTATAGTAGAGCGTGAAGACAGGGATGGTGATGCCTCTGGAAGTTCCTTTATTGTATGGATTGCTTTGGCTATCCTGGGTTTTTTGTTTTTCTATATGAATTTGAGCATTGTTCTTTCAATGTCTGTGAAGAATTGGATTGGTATTTTGATGGGGATTACATTGAATCTGTAGATTGCTTTTGGTAAGATTGCCATTTTTACTATGTTGATCCTACCTATCCAAGAATATGAGAGATATTTCCATTTTCCGCTATCTTCTTCAATTTCTTTCTTCAAAGGTTTAAAGTTCTTGTCATACAGATCTTTCACTTATTTGGTTAGAGTTACCCCAAGATATTTTATGTTATTGAGGGTATTGTAAAGGGTGATGTTTCTCTGATTTCTTTCTCAGTCCATTTATCATTTGAATATAGGAGGGCTACTGATCTTTTTGAGTTAATCTTGTATCCTGCCACATTATTGAAGGTGTTTAACAGCTGTAGAAGTTCCTTAGTAGAATTTTTGGGGTCACTTATGTATACCATTTTATCATCTGAAAATAGTGAATGTTTGACTTCTTTCTTTCCAATTTGTATCACCTCAATCTCCTTTTGTTGTCTTATTGCTCTAGCTAGAACTTCAAGTACCATGTTGAATAGGTATGGAGATAGGAGACTGTTATCTTGTTTCTGATTTTAGTATTATTGCTTTGAGTTTCTCCCCATTTAGTTTGATGTTGGCTATTGGCTTGCTATACATTGCCTCTATTATGTTTAGGTATGTTCCTTGTATCCCTGATCTCTCTAAGATCTTTATCATGAAGGAATTTGGATTTTGTCGAAGGCTTTTTCAGCATCTAATGAGATGATCATGTGGTTTTTTTCTTTCAGTTTGTTTATATGGTAGATTACATTGACAGATTTTTGTATGTTGAATCATCCCTGAATCTCTGGGATGAAGCCTACTTGATCATGGTGGATGATTTTTTGATGTGTTCTTGGATTCAGTTTGCTAGTATTTTATTGAGAATTTTTGCATCAATGTTCATGAGAGAGACTGGTCTGTAATTCTCTTTCCTAGTTGTGTCTTTATGTGGTTTGCATATCAGGGTAACTGTAGCATCATAAAAAGAGTTTGGCAATGTTCCTTCTGTTTGTATTGTTCAGAACAATTTCAGGAGCATTGGTATTAGCTCTTCTTTGAAATTCTGGTAGAATTCTGTGTTGAAACCATCTGGACTTGGGCTTTTTTTGGATGGGAGACTTTTGGTGACTGCTTCTATTTCCTTAGGGGTTATAGGTCTATTTAAATTGTTTATCTGGTCTTAATTTAATTTTGGTATGTGGTACCCATCCAGAAGATTGTCCATTTCTTTTAGATTTTCCAATTTTGTGGAGTACATTACTAATGATTCTTTGTATTTCCTCAGTGTCTGTTGTTGTCTTTTCATTTCTAATTTTGTTAATTTGGGTACTCTCTCTGCCTTTTGGTTAGTTTGGATATGGGTTTCTCTATCTTGTTGATTTTTGCAAAGAACCAACTCTTTGTTTCATTGATTCTTTGCATTGTTCTTTTTGTTACTATTTTTATTGATTTCAGACCTCAATTCTACTATTTCCTGTCATTTACTACTCCTGGGTGAGTTTGCTGTTTTTGTTCTAGAGTTTTCAGGTATAGCATTAAGTCACCAGTGTGAGATTTCTCCAAATTCTTTATGTAGGCATTTAGTGCTATGAACTTTCCTCTTACCATTGCTTTCATCGTGTCCCATAAGTTTGGGTATGTTGTGCACTCATTTTCATTGAAATCTAAGAAATATTTCTTTCTTCATTTCTTCCTTGACCCAATGGTAATTCAGTTGAGAATTGTTCAGTTTCCATGAGTTTGTACGCTTTCTGTAGTTTGTGTTGTTGAATTCTAACTTTAACCCATGGTGATCTGATAAGATACAGGGGCTTATTCCAATTTTTTGTATCTTTTGAGATTTGCTTTGTGACCAAGTATATGGTCAATTTTAGAGAAGGTCCCATGAGGTGCTGAGAAGGTATATTCTTTTGTGTTTGAGTGAGATGTTCTGTAGATGTCTGTTATGTCCATTTGAGTTATAACGTCTGTTAGTTCCCTTATTTCTCTGTTAAGTTTCTGTCTGGCAGACCTGTCCATTGGTGAGAGTGGGGTGTTAAAGTCTCCCACTATTAGTGTGTGTGGTTTGATGAGTGATTTAAGCTTTAGTAATGTTTCTTTTACAAATGTGGTTGCCCTTGTATTTGGAGCATAAATGTTCAGAATTGACACTTCATCTTTTGGATTTTTTCTTCAATGAATATGAAATATCCCTCTTTTGATTGAGTTAGAAGTCTGTTTTGTTGGATATTATTACACCAGCTTGTTTCTCAGGTCCATTTGATTGGAAAATCTTTTCCCAACCCTTTATTTCTGAGGTAATGCCTGTTTTGAAGTTGAGGAGTGTTTTGTTTTGTTTTTGTTTGTTTTTTCGAGATGGGGTTTCTCTGTGTAGCTTTGTGCCTTTTCTGGAACTCACTTTGGTAGCCCAGAAGGCCTCAAACTCACAGAGATTTGCCTGCCTCTGCCTCCTGAGTGCTGGGATTAAAGGTGTGCGTGCTCCTGTTTTTATATCCATTCAGTTAGCCTGTGCCGTTTTATAGGTGAATTGAGTCCATTGATACTAAAGGTTATTAAGCCAATGATTGTTAATTCCTGGTTTTTTTTTTAAATTTTTTTTTAGTGTTGTGTTTCTCTTCTTTGGGCTTTGCTGGTGTGAGATTTATTGCCTGTGTTTTTGTTGGTGCAGCAAACTTGCTTGGGTTGGAGTTTTCCTTCTAGTACTTTCTGTAGGGCTGGATTTGTGGATAGGTATTGTTTAATCTAGTTTTGTCATGGAATATCTTATTTTATCCATCTATGATGACTGAAAGTTTTTCTGGGTATAGTAGTCTGGCTGACATCTGTGGTCTCTTAGTGTCTGCAAAATGTCTGTCAAGGACCTTCTGGCTTTTGAAGTCTCCATTGAGAAATTGGGTGTAACTCTGATAGGTCTGCCTTTATGTTACTGGCCCTTTTCCTTTGCAGCTCTTAATATTCTTTTTATTCTGCATGTTTAGTGTTTGATTTTTATGTGGTGAGGGAACCTTTTTTTATGGTCCAGTCTATTTGGTGTTCTGTAAGCTTCTTTTTTCATAGGCATGTCCTTCTTTAGGTTGGGAAAGTTTTCTTCTATGATTTTGTTGAATATATTTTCTGTGCCTTTGAGCTGGAATTCTCCTCCTTCTTCTATCTTTATTATTATTAGGTTTGGTCTTTTCATGTCCCAGATTTCTTTCTTGTATGTTTTGTGTTAAGATTTTTATTTTTTTGGATTTAACATTTTCTTTGACCGATGGATCTATTGTATCTTCAATGCCTGAGTCTCTCTTCCATTTCTTGTATTCTGCTAGAGATGCTTATATCTCTAGTTCCTGTTCACATACCCAGATATTCCATTTCCAGAATTCCCTTGGTTTGTGTTTTCTTTATTGCCTCTATTTCAACTTTCTAGTCTTGAACTGTTTCTTTTACCTGCTGGACAGCTGCTGGGGTCTGAACTAGAGCAATGCAGTTCCACAAGAGTTGGGAGCAGCACCCAGTGGCCTTGCTGGGGCTGAGATGGGAGGGGAAGAGGCATGGGATACACCTTGGGACTTATGGCCTGTAGGGTGGCTCAGTTCTGTACCCTGTATTCTGATGATAGTAATATTAACATTTACTTGAAAGTTTTTAACACCTGTGGCCCTCTGAGGTTTGAGTCTCAGCTCAGTGTCTGTTTTAGGCCAAGCCTGAAAGGAGGCATTGGATGAGTTTCCAGTTAACACCACCAGGCATCTTCATATCCCTCAGAAGCATCATTCCTACCTTACCTAATTCATCTGGCTATAATGTGATCCCTTTCTCCTTCTGAAACCAGGGTGAGGTCCACAAAACCCCACTGTGCCCACCCCATACTATTAAGTTGGCAGAAATGACCCAGATAGAGTTGTTTAGATGTTAAGGAAAATCCTGAGAGCTTATTATCTAATCTTTGCCAGTTACTCTCCTAGCTGGTGCTGGTTTACAGCATAACTGTCAGAATTGCACATGCCTGGAATCTGTATCAAATTGACCATCGTGGTTGCTTAGGGGTATTTTATGAGCCTTTGCAGAACCAATAGCCCCTTATGAACAATGCAGGGATGGGATAATTGATCTGGGTGGATGGTCTTGGGTTCAGAGAAGTTGAGAAGAGCCAAGTAGGTAGAAGAGAAGGCATAAGTAGTCCAGTGAGCATCATGCATATTAGAGAGTGCTTCAAATGAACAGCTAAAGAGTAATAGAGTACCCACTGTTCTTGGCATGAATCTTTAGGTGCACCCATATGTTGCCCCATGCACAAATAAACCCTTTAAATAAACAAGTAGTAACCCTTTCAGCCAACTTACCAGTTTCACACTCATATTCAGGACCCACCTGGCAGGTGGAAGTGATTTCCTGCCTTATCTCCAGCCTTTAACTATGTATACCATCATTGCCTGAATACTTTGCAATCTCTGTCCTTTGGTCTTTGTAACATTTAAAGAACTTGGCTTGGCTTTTAAATAGCTCCCCTGTGGTCCCAAATACAGCTTTCAGTTTCCTTAAGGCTTGGTTGGTGAATTCCAGGATTGTGGGAGCATGCTTTAGTATCACTATCAGTCTTTGCACAGCCAAATACTACCCTGAATCATACTTCCATACTTTATGCTGGTTGTTCCCAAAGTGATGTATATGTATTCATTGTATCAGATTATATTCTGTCTTCAGTATTTTTTTTTTTTTTTTATAAATTCGAGACAGGGTTTCTCTGTGTAGCTTTGGAGCCTGTCCTGGATCTCACTCTGTAGCCCAGGCTGGCCTCAAACTCACAGAAATCTGCCTGCCTCTGTCTCATGAGTGCTGGGATTAAAGGCATGTGCCGCCACCACCTGGCCTGTTTTCAGCCTTTTATGATCACCTCAAAACAATAAAAAACAAATCTCTAGTTTTCTCTAAGTTATGTAACAATGTCAATTTTGCTGAGTCCAAGCACCAGTTTTCAAGTCTCGTTATTTAACCTGCCAGTAGTCTGTTATCATTGATTGTCCTATCACCTCAATTTCACTTCTGGACTTCTAATCTTTTGGTTTCCTTATTTCTTTGATCCCCCATTTTAGCTCCTTTGCTGTCCTTTCTTGATCTCAGTGTCGGATAATACATAATTCCTTGTTCTTTACATCAATGCCCCGGCCAGCGGGGTTTCAACAGGGCGACCCACCTGTGGGAGCAAATGAAAGGGAAGGGCGACACGAAAAGATGGACAGCAAGACAGTATTCTGATCAAGCCGCCAAACTTTATTTTCCTCCAAATGGCTTATATAGCATAAGAGGGGAAGGGGCAGGAAGGAAGGAAGGGGAAGGGACATGGAAGGCGTGCAGTATGTGGGAGACGTGCATGCCGTGCAACTGCAGGAAGTCTGCTAAGGTGACTGGTCAGGGGCCATTTGTTCTGTTGCTAGGCTACCTGACCATGGAATGCTCTTTACATTTGGTTGCCATGGCACCTGGCTGTGGAATGTTCTTATCTTTGGGAGCCTCCAGTTAGCAAACAGTTGTTACTGCTCTAAGGGAGGGAAGTGGGTTTATGACTTGTTCTCTGGCTTAGCTAGTACTTTCCATGGTTCATGTTTGGTTCCTGAAATCTTGGTCCCTAACACATCAAGTCTCTAATGATCCAATTCTACTTCAGTGTTTGAAATATTCATAACTAATAACTATAAAATTAATATTCAGTCTAGGGTAATCCAAGCTACTATACTTCCAACTGCATAGTCAGTATTTTCATTTGGTGTCTAAAAGCCATCTCAATATTAACATCCTCTTGGAGCTGCAGAGAATGATGAGGCTAAGTATCCAAGTTCAGTTCCCAGTACATACATCAGATGGCTCACAACCACCAGTACAGCTCCAGTGGATCTAACATCCTTTCTTGCTTCTTCAGGAATACTTCCACACATGGAAGATACAAAGACATAGGCATATGAATAATATATTTTTTTAACAATTTAAATAATTAACATGTTAGAACTCTATGTTAGAACTACAGGTTACCCTATCTTTTCATTTGTTTTGTTTTGTTTTTCAAGACAGGGTTTCTCTGTATAACAGTTCTGGCTGTACTGGAACTCATTTTGTAGACCAGGTTCTCCTCAAACTCCTCTCTCTGCTTCCTGAGTGTGGGTATTAAAGGTATGCACCACCACCTGGCTGGCTTCCTCTATCATATTTGAAGGGATACTACCTTTCTAATTGATGATAACCAAAACTTGAGTTAAATTCACCTAGGACTTTTCTTTCTCACACCTAACCCCTGACCATTAAACAAAACTTGCTTTGTATTTACCTAACAAGGAGAAAACAACTTCTTACTATACCAATAGTAACAATAACAGTCTAGGCCAGTGGTTCTCAACCTGTAGATTGTGACCCACACAGGGGTCACATATCAGATATCCTGCATATCAAATATTTACATTATGATTCGCAATAGTATAGTTATGAAGTAGCAATGAAATAATTTGATGGTTAGGGGTCACTATAAAAGCAGGAACTATATTAAAGAGTCACAGCATTAGGAAGATTGAGAACTATTGCTTTAGGCCACTGGCATATTTTATAAAAGGCAGCTACACATCATATCACACCTTTTGCTCAAAACCCTCCAATGGCTGTCCATTTCATTCAGAATAAAGTTAAAAAATGCTTACAAGGTATTGTAAGACACAGCCCTCAGTTACCTCTCTGACCTTCTATCCTATCATCCCCTTGCATAGAGTTCTAAGACCCTCTGGTGTTTCTCATATACCAATGTCCTGTTATGTGAATATGTGACATATTTGATAAAATTCAGCATTTGAGAATTTAGATGAGAAAATAGAAATGTTAATATAATCCACAAAGGAAAACCTTCCTGGAGTGTTCTTTTCATTAACTTTAGACTTTTTAATCTTGACCCAGATTCTTCTTAATGGACTCCATCTCTTTTTTAATGATCTTTTCACTCTATTACCATTTTTTTTTTTTTTTTGGAGTCAGGGTCTCTTTATATAGTCTAGTGTTGTCCAGAATTTACTATTTAGTCCTATATGACCTAGAATCTTAAATCATCCTGTCTCAGCTCTGTAGCTTCACCAGCAAGAGCTGGGATTACTGGTATGCAGCAATGCCTAATACAATTATATTTAACATAGTCTATATTTATTTTGCCATCTCCTGCTAAGATTGCTTATAGATATACCCCAACAACAAGAATAATGGTTGGACTCTAACAAGCACTCGAATGAGACTACATTTAGAAAAATCTTGGGTGAGGAAAGGATATAAAAATTCAAGGTTTTTGCATACCTACTTACCTTTGTAGGCATGAACTCTTGTCTCAGATTTTGTCCAAGTTCTTTCTTTAAGTCAGTCCATAGGTTTTAGTTAAGAAGACTGAACATTTGTAGTCAGAAATAGCATCTCTGTCTCTGAGATAGGATCTCACTATGTAGCCCTGGCTGTCCTGGAATTCACTGTGTAGACCTCAAACTCACAGAGATTCACCTGCTTCTGCCTCCTGAGTACTGGGGTTAAAGGCATGTGCTACCATTTCTGATTGTGCCTCCTAGTAAAAGCAATATAATATCCTTACTGGCCTGGCTACATCTACTCTGAACTGATGTCTCCTTAGAAGACATTTTTAAACAGCAAAAAAGACTGAACATGCATGTTCTGTATCATTTCTGTCATTTCTTCTAACATTGCAGCCTAGAATGGTACCTGGTCTCCCTTACAAGACAGTAGGATGCAGGCTGATCAAATGTCCTGGGGGGGGGGTGGAATATTCTGTTTTGTAGCTCACTCTGAGTATGCCCTCAATCTCTATGGCCTTATATTAATATTGATATTTCATTTATTCACAGCAGACTATTTCCAAGTGAAATATTTTTTTATGCCCTTAAGAGAAATTTTGTTGCCAGGCATGGTAGCACACACACTTTAACCCCAGTACTCAGGAGGCAGAAGCAGGTGGGTCTCTGTGAGTTTGAGGTCAGCCTGGTTTACAGAGTAACGGGACATCCAGGACTATAAAGAGAAACCATCTCAAGAGAGAGAGAGAGAGAGAGAGAGAGAGAGAGAGAGAGAGAGAGAGGTTTTATTGTTCGGAGAACTAGAAGAACTAGAAGGGCATCAACAAGTATGAGGGTTACTTTAATTTTAAATATAGAACTACATAGGCAGAGTAGAGTTGGAATGACTGTTCACAAAATCAGCAGGGTTGTAGACTCCACCATCCATAACACCCAGATACACTTCCAAAATCCTCATGAGGCTATCTGGGCTCCACCTCAGATGCCTATAGTGTTAAGAAGGGGAAAGAAAAAAAAAAAAAACAGAGAGGAAGGAGTTCTTAAATATTCTACTCATACAAATGCCATTTTCACCTTGTTGACCTGCAATGAGACTGAGATAGGTTTTTTTGTTTTTTTGCCTAGGGTTGTGATGGAAAGGAAAATGAAAATTGAGTAGAATAGCAGTCTTTGATACAAACACATCAGTATTTTTTTCATTGTAAGTGAAATGTAGTCTATGGATATAACTTTATACTTTCAGTTAACAAACTACATATTCAAGTTTTTCTTATTTCCTAGATTTATCTTGAGTATTTAATTAATCATTTATAAATAATATTGAGTTGACATCAAATATTGTGAAACATTTAAGTTTTGGGACTTTTTGACAAATCAATCATACCTCTCCTAAATTCTGTAACAGTGGTGCTCAATAATCCATTAATATCACAGGGTTTCTTATACTATAAATTTCCTTTTACAATAAATATATGAGATTTGCATGAATGCTTTCTCACATTGATGACAGTGTGTAATAATTTGTCTAGGATAAATAATAATGAAATATTTCTTAATGTTATCTACACTGATAAATTCCTTTCATGCAAATCCTCTAAAATCACAATAATGAAAATAGCTCCTAATGTTTATGATATGCAATGTTCAAGGCACTGTTCTAAGTGCTTTTACATGTTAAAACATGATATGAAAAAATTGGTCTTAGATTTACCTTACAAATGATTAAACCAAAGCAAGGTTATTTATAACAAATGCCACAAAGGAAATGAACTGATAGGACCATAATAAGGTTGACACAGATATTTTCTATGCTAAAGATCTTTCTATACCACAGTAACAGAATCACTTTCTATTTTAATTTGCTAAAATGTAATACAGTTATAAACAAAGGGCTTTCATATGTGGATTATATGAGCATTTCTATTCCCCCATATAAATTTTCAAATGCTGAACTTTATGAATCTTATAGTCACATTTAGAATTCTTTACTGATAATGAATGACCAGGGAAAGCTATGATAATTGAAGAGAATAAGTTAACTCAAATAAAAATTTGTGAATGATGACTAAAGTCTATTCCACATTCTTTACAGTCAAAAGATTTGTCATTGCTATGAATTCTCTGATGTTGCATTAATTGTGACCCATGAGTAAAGGCCTTCTCACATTCTTTACATTGATATGGTTTCTCACCGGTATGAATTCGTTGGTGCCGAGAAAGATGTGAGCTCTGAGTAAAGGCTTTTCTACATTCTTTACATTCATAGGGCTTCTCACCTGTATGGATTCTCTGATGTAGAGTAAGTTGAGAGCCATGACCAAAAGCCTTCCCACATTCCTTGCATTCATAAGGTTTTTCTCCAGTGTGAGTTCGCTGATGTTGAGTAAGCTGTGAACCACGAATAAAGGCCTTCCCACAATCAGTACACTGATATGGCTTTTCACCAGTATGAATTCTCTGATGTTGTATAAGTAGTAATCCACGAGCAAAGGCTTTGCCACATTCACTGCAGACATAGGGTTTCTCACCAGTATGAAGTCTCTGATGTTGAGAAAGGTGTGAACTCTGAGTAAAGGCCATTCTGCATTCTTTACATTCATAAGGTTTTTCACCAGTATGGATTCTTTGATGTTGAGTAAGCTGTGAGCCACGGATAAAAGATTTTCCACATTCCTTACACTCATAGGGCTTTTCACCAGTGTGGATTCTCTCATGCTGAGTAAGTTCTGAGCCCCGACTAAAATTTTTTCCACACTCTTTACAGTCATAGGGTTTTTCACCAGTGTGAATCCTCTGATGTCGAGTAAGGAGTGATCCACGATTAAAGGCTTTCCCACACTCCTTACATTGATAGGGTTTCTCACCAGTATGAATTCTCTGATGTTGAGTAAGTTGTGAGCCATGACTAAAGGTCTTTCCACATTCTTTACATTCATAAGGCTTTTCATTAGTATGAATCCTTTGATGTTGAGTCAGTTGGGAACCACGGATAAAAGCCTTTCCACATTCATCACATTTATAGGGTTTTTCACCAGTATGGATTCTTTGATGTTGCATAAGTAGTGAGCCTCGAATAAAAGCCTTTCCACATTCCTTACACTCATATGGCTTTTCTCCATTATGAATTTTCTGATGTTGTGAAAGCTGTGAACCACAAATAAAAGCCTTTCCACATTCTTTACATTCATAAGGTTTCTCACCAGTGTGAATTCTTCTATGGAGAATAAGCTGTGAAAGCTGAGTAAAGACCTTTCTACATTCTTTACAGTCATAAAGCTTCTCACCAGTATGGAGTCTCTGGTGCAGAGTAAGCTGCGAATTCTGAGTGAAAGCCTTACCACATTCTTTACATTCAAAAGGTTTCTCACCAGTATGGACTTTTTGATGTCGGCTGAGTTGTGAGCTTCGAATAAAGGCTTTCCCACATTCTTCACACCTATATGGTTTTTCACCAGTATGAATCCTATGGTGTAAAATAAGTTGTGAGCTTTGAGTAAAAGCCTTTCCACATTCCTTGCAGGCATAGGGTTTCTCACCTGTATGAAGTCTTTGATGTAGACTTAGCTGAGAATCACGACTAAAGGCTTTCCCACACTGCTTACATTCATAGGGTTTCTCACCAGTATGAATACTCTGATGCTGAGTTAGGTGTGAGGCTCTTCTGAAGGCTTTTCCACATTCCTCACATTTATAAGGTTTCTCTGTAGAATAACTTCTTGGATGCTGAGATAAATAAGTATGTGGGCTGAAAATAGACATTTTGTCATATGTTATCATCTCTTTCCTGTAATATTCCTTCTTGTTCCTTCTCTAACCTAACTTCAAATTCCAAATATCTTCTAAGAATTAGTCTTAGGTGCACAGTATTTGAACCTGTCACTCATTTCCCACTGAGGTAATTCTGATTTCTTAGTGTGCTATTTTGAAGATAAGTCCTTATTCAAACACCTAGAAGGCAAGTCTGAAAGATAAGAGAATAATTTCAGAGAAATAGAACTAATATACCAGAAAACACAACAGGAAAATAATAACTATAAGAAGTAAGAAGTATATATTAGTATTTTCCAAATATTGCTTACTACATCCCACTCACATTAATACCTACCTTTCTCAGCAAAATTTTCAACATATATAGTTTCATTGAAGTAATACTGTTTTTCATCCTATGTTATTCTATATAACACCTCAATAGTAACAAAAAAATAACTAGTGATTTTAATGCTATTATCCAGAATAAAAAATTAGCTTTGCTGGGCTGTGGTGGAACATGCCTTTAATCCCAGCACTTGGGAGGCAGAGGCAGGTAGATCTGTGAGTTCGAGACCAGGCTGGTATACAGAGCGAGTTCCAGGATAGCCAGGCCTACACAGAGAAACCTTATCTCAAGAAACCAAAAAATAAGTTTAGGTACCCGACATGGTGATATTTGCTGTAGTAGTAGTAGTAGTAGTAGTCGTAGTAGTCGTAATAATAATAATAATAATAATAATAATAATAATAATAATAATAACAAAAATATAATATGTATGTATGTATATACACACATTATCTTAGAATGACTTCTTATATTAAGATATATAATGGGTACCTGAGATCAGAGAATAATGAAAACTCACCTGGGAGTGAAAAAGGATGACATTAAGAAAAGTTTTAAACCAGGCAGTGGTGGCGCATAACTTTAATCCCAGCATTAGGGAGGAAAGGCAGGTAGATCTCTGTGAGTTTGAGGCCAGCCTGGTTTTCAGAGTTAGTTCTAAGACAGCTAAGACTACACAGAGAAACCCTATCTCATAAAACCAAAAGAAAAAAACTTTTTAAAATTAATGATTCTTGATGTTCTCCTGAGAAATGCATGCCAACCCTTGGATGTGAATGGTCCACTTTCTGAGCATCTCTGTTAATTCCCATGCTTAAATCTGTTCCTAATAAATTCTAACTCTGAGTTTTTTAAATCAATAGTTGTCAAACTTTGATGGGGATAAAAATCATATTAAATAGGTGTTAAGATGTCCAAATATACACTAGATTAACTGAATCTGAATCTAGTAAATTAAAAAAAAAAAAACAACATAATGGAGACCACAGTTTCAATAGTTTCTAGTTAACTGATTCAGATTTAGATCATGATTTGCTTTCCCTTAAATTTTTGGTGTCTTTTAAATTAGAGTAAAGTCCAAACTCATAGTTCTATCATATTGACAAAGTTCTCCACAGTCCAAGGCTGTTGTGTGATATTTTGATTGTATTCTGACAAATAAAGCTGGCCTGGAGTCAGAGGGTGGAGCTAGCCATTTGCTGACCATAGAGGTTTTTAGGACTGAGGACAGATAGCATACAGGAAGTAGTAAGGTGGGACTGAGAGAAGAGCTTGACTTCTTTGGACTGAGGAACTGAAGAGGTATCAAGCAACTGGCAGCTGCTCCCTGTTCTCTGATCTTTCAGGTTCTTACCCCAATATTTGACTCCCAAAATTTTATTTATTTATTTATTTATTTATCTATTTATTTATTTATTTATCTCCAGAGCTGAGGGCTGAACCCAGGGCCTTGTGCTTGCTAGGCAAGCACTCTACCACTGAGCTAAATCCCCAACCCCATAGCAGCTTTTTTTCCCCCAAAATTTTATTGATAAAGGTTAATTAGATTAATGCTTCATCTGCCATCCAACTTTTGGGGCACAAATTCACAAAACAGCTGCTTTGCAGCCACTGGCACCCACCACAGCTGCACCTGTCAGTCACCATATAGCTGGCTTTTCCTTTCCCCTCCCCTACAAGTCCTATGACCAAGTCTGGCATTTTCCTGTTGCAGTTCTCTATAAGTATCTCCACAAGCCCAAAACTCCATAGGTACCTGAGCTCCAAATGCTGCTGGAGTTTGCCCCTTATAACCAGCCAGCTCTGCCTTCAGGCAGCTCTGTGCTTTCACTTTCTGTTGGTCACTCATGCTTCTTTCATGTATTCCCCCACCCCACCCCGTGTGCACTGTTAAGACAGGCGGCTATTTGGCTCCTTTCCCCCATGGGTTGTGGGATTTCCCTGGACCCCCTCCTCACTGCTGATATGTGGTCAATGGCAGCTGTCCTCAGCCAAGCTGGGTACACTTTACTGCAACATCAGCAGATTTGGTGATAAAACTTGAAATTCTTAAAGGGGAAAATTAGTTTTAAAAAAGAGACAGAGAATTTTCTCCCACATTAAAAAATGGGAAGCACCATTACACTATTAGGTCTCTGTATGATTCTACATTGGATGGTTTAAAAATGGAACAATTAAATGAGGGGATAATTAAATTTGGGATTTACATAATGTCAATTATAAACATCATTTGTTTGGTAATTCTTGTTTTATCCCTAAAAAAGTTGGTTGATATGAGTCGAAAGATATAGACCTTAGAAAAGTTTACTAAAGAAAATAATGCAATTTTCATTGATAAGTTACAAGCCTTAGAAAAACTTACTATAACAGATAATGGAGATATTCAGACAAAGACAGAGGAATTTAAAGGAGAACCAACCTCACCATTATAAAATTAGAAAAGAACAGCCTAAGGATATTGAAAAACCAACCTGAATTTATCCAGTCACCTTATGAGAACAACTGCCAAATGACAGGTATCCCGAAGGCTATGTAAGAGCTGACTGGATTCCTGTGGAAATGTTAGATTTGAGGAGATTTAAGGAAGTGATAGTCTCCTATGGTATGCATTCACCTTTTGTCAGGCAGATGTTACATTTATGTTCAACTAGTAACAAAATTGTCCCACAAGACTGGAAAGACTGGTTACAGCAGTATTGGAATCTAGTCCTCAATTACAGTGGAGGACTTGGTGGAAAGATAATGCTAAGATCATTGAACAACGAAGTATGGAAATTTCCCAAGACCAACTTCTTGGAGAGGGTGATTATGCTGATGTACAAAGACAGTCTATATATGATGGACACATGTTGGCTGTATGCCATGCAGCAGCTTTGAATGCTTGAGACAGAGTTAAAGAAGTCAAAAAGAGAACTGAGTCATTTTCTAAAGTTACACAGGATCCAAAATAAACCTTCACTGATTTTTCACAACTAACTTCAGCTATATTAAAAAAAAATACCAAACCCAGAAGCTAGACAAATAATAATTGAATCTTTGGCTTTTGAAAATGCCAATTCACAATGCAAAGGGGTAATTAGGTCTTTAAAGGCAAAATAAGCATATGTAGAGGAATGGATCTGAGATACAGTCAATATTGAATGTCATAACCACGATGATGCTTGGATAGGAGAGAGAGAGTCTTGAAGAAAAATCAAAATGTTAGTTGTTTTAATTGTGGCAAAAATTTAAAAAAAATAAAAAAATAAAAACCACCTAAAAAGGAATTGTAGGCAGGGCATTCCTAGAAACAATGTCTTTTCTAGGAATAATCCAAACAGAAGGCCCCTGCCTTCTAGAGTATGCAAAAGGTGCAGCAAAGGCTGACATTGGACCAATAAATCAACAAGGGACAGACAAGGTAACCTTTGCCATCAGGAAATGCCTTGTGGGGGGTCTCTAGCAGGTCCTCCTGTCAAATTTGGTTCAATCATTCCCTGTCACCATGGGGGAAACTCTTCCCCAGAGCAATTAAAGGATCTAATACCTATTATAAAAAAACCATACTGTTCTGGATGATAGACCACCTTTAGAAGATTAAACAAAAATTTCAGGAGAAACCATAAAGCAAAAATTATAAAGATTAGATTAGAATAAGAGAGACCTCTTGATTAGAAGAGACAATAGTTCTCTTATATGAAACAATGTGACCATCCGATCTAAACTAACTTATAAGACTAACAAATGCTTTTCATTTCATCAGATATAACTTGCCAAAAGGGAAACTCCACAAAGTTAGGGTTGGGGCAGGGTTTTGTTTTTGTCTTTTCAGGAGAATGAAGGCATCCAGCTAAAAAATCTGAAGACCACTGGACAAATAAGACATCTGAAGACAAAAAATGAGTCATCCAGAGATAATGTCTCAAGAAAAAGAGTAAATTGGCCTATTGGTGTATCACATTTCCAACAGGATAAAATTTCATAAATCTTCTCAAATGTTTCTGTTGTTCTCTACAGACATATAATGCAAATGATCTTTTTGTAGTCCCAGTTGAATTAGAAATTAAAGCTGCCTTTGGAGTTGGAGTGTGGCTCTTTCCTTCTCTAAGCCCAAGCATGCTTGTTAAAGGAAAATCCAAAATCTGTCTCATGTCAGAAGAGCCACCTGATATGGGACAGAAGAAAAACCAAAATTAAGGGACTATTCTATTGCCACTAATCTCATAATTCTTTGGTTTTATCTTGATTCTTTAAAACTTTTCTTAAGGTATAAATATTATCTCAAAATGTATAAGGTTAATAAATATACATATATATTTTAAACTTTTTGTCATGATATTAATGATCATATAGAGTACTAAATTCTAGATTTCTGTACATTATTTTGGGTCTGAGTCTTTATCAGGCAACTAGGAATTAAGTTTTTGTACTGTGGATATATATAACAAATATTGATCCTTAACCTCTTCAAGATCTGTTGCATATGACATTTAAAATGTTTAAGTTTTCTGCAGTGAACCATGACTATGCCTAACAGTGACCTTTGAAGTCTCCGAAAGGAGGATGGGGCTCCACAACAATGATTCCACCTGGATTGTGGTAATGCCACTAAGATGACAGAGATCAGCTTTGGACTACAAACTGCTCAGAACATTTTGAAGGGGGCTAGCTGAGATGGCCCAACCTCACAGACTACTTGAGGCAAGATTTGCATTTTCCCATTACACAGAGACTGGACAACAAATGATACAGCTATCTGTCCCAAGAATTGACAATTAACCCAAATTTTTCAGGGTCCCTAAAGATGCTGTCATCTCCAGACAACAGGAAATAATTTTAAGAACTCGATGCCCACATTCCCAAGAGGTGGGGTGGGTGGTTTTTGGTTGTTCAGTAGATTATGGATATTTGTCATCATTTGTGGGGTTGATTACAAGTTATTATTGGCAATGGTCAGGGAAAAAGCTGAATAAAAGAGATTAGATTTCAGGGACCTTGTTCTGGAAAGAAAAAGAGGGGATATAGAGGTGATAGGATCAAAGGGTAGATTATTGAATCTACTTTTAAACCAAAAATCAACTACTAGTTTTATATATGTTACAATTGGTTTAGATTTTTTAATATTGATACAAATTTGAGGTTATTTTTGTTAGAATACAAAAATGCGTTTCTACTCTTGTTCAAAGTATTATACCTATACAGCTCATTTAACAATGTAAATTTATAGTCCGTGAAAATCATTATTTCAAACTATTTAGGATAATAAAGAAATGCAGGTCAATAGTTAGTCACCTATTACAATCAAACTTGTAATCAGGTATGTTTTCAAGGTCAAATACATATATTTTAGGCAGAGAGGTGGTCTTTAAATCTACAGAACATGGCATTTAAGATGTCTAAATAACATAAAGTTCTTTTTTTTTTTTAAATGACAATGAGACATGTCTGCTCCTGGCAGCACCAATCTACTTCAGAAAAGATGGTGGGCATGAAAGAAACTCTGTATGGAGTTTGATTTCTTTGTGACAAGTTAGTCACTGGGCAAGAAACTGCCCTTACCTCAACTGCTGGCAGTATGCTGTCCAAATTGGGCAAGCAGAACACAAAATAAAGTGACTACCAAACTTTGCCAAGACAAGGCGGGGAAGTCCTTCAAAAATCCTACTTCATGGATAAGTCTGTCAGATATTCTAGGCCTGTAGGCCAAAGATGTATGCCCCAACATTACAGAGGAACCATGGGAGACTGTTCAGGCAGCCAGCTATTTCTGTCATTTCTTAATTTTGTAAGTTGTTTGCTCTATACTTCCTGTTTACTCAGATGATATTATATCCTTCTTAGATCTCTGATAGAACTGAAGACTAGATATTTATCGTTTTCCTTGTTACCAAATTCAGAAATGAAAGTCAAAAAAGAGGTGTAAAGTGTATAAGGTTGAGAGACATAAAAAGATAATTTTGGAGTGGTAATACAAGTTAGGATAGAAAATGAATTAGTTACAACACTTTGAACTCACCAAGATAGGATAGATGATGGAGTATTTTCTCTGAATTTGTCAAATACAAATGGACTGGACATTGTTATTGCATCTTTTTCCCTGTATATATTTGTATGCAGTTATTATACTTGTTGTATATAGTTTTACTATGTTAGCTAAAACCTTTGCTTTTTATTTAGACAAAAAGGCGCAAATGTTGTGTGATATTTTGATTGTTTTCTGACAAATAAAGCTTTCTTGGAGTCAGAGGGTGTAACTAGCCACTAGCTGACCAAAGAGGTCTAGAGGACTGAGGACAAATATCACAGAGGAAGTAATAAGGCAGGGCTGGGTGAGGATCTCATCTTCTTTGGACTGAGGAACTGAAGAGGTATCAAGCAACTGGCAGCTGCTCCCTGTTCTCTGATCTTTCAGGTTCTTAACCCAATATTTGGCTCCTGAATTTTTATTAATAAAGATTAATTAGATTAATGTTTCATAAGGCCTTTCCCAG
The DNA here is from genome assembly GCF_903995425.1 of Onychomys torridus. Taxonomy (NCBI): domain Eukaryota; kingdom Metazoa; phylum Chordata; class Mammalia; order Rodentia; family Cricetidae; genus Onychomys; species Onychomys torridus. The sequence continues at coordinate 29,701,735 of NC_050443.1, forward strand.
TTTATAATTAACTATATAGCCTATTCCATCTCATTAGACCTCTCTGCAGAAAATTCTATATTAACTAGCTCTTATATTCAGGTATCAACTTAATTATTGTTCCTAAACAGTAATAGTGTTCCTAAACAGTAAGAGTCCTACTTAGGATAGAGGGGTAGAGAGACACTCAATACTGCTCTTCCACAGGGCCTAGATTCAATTCCCAGCACCTGCATAGGAGCTAACAATTGTATGTTATTACAGTTCCAGGGGATCTGATGCCCTCTTCTAGCCTCTATAGACAATGAATGCATTTGGTCCAAAGACATACATGTAGACAAAACACTCATACACTTGTAACTTTTTTGGTTTTTTGTTTTTACACCAGGTTCTCCATGTAACAGCCTAAGCAGTCCTGGAACTTGCTTTGTAGACCAGGCTAGCCTTGAACTCACAGAGATTTGTCTGCCTCTGCCTTCAGAACGCTGGGATTAAAGGCATGTGGCACCACACCCAGCAAGAGGAAAATTTTAAAAACCTTAATTAAAAAAAAAAAGAGAGAATCTTAGCCAGACATGGTGGTGCATAGTGGCATATCCCTTTGATCCCAGCACTCAAGTCAGAGGCAGATGGATTCCTGAGTCTGAGGTAAAACTGATCAACCTTAAAAGTTCCAGGTCTGTCAGAGCTATATAGTAAGACCCTATCCCAAAATAAAAAATAAAAATATTAAGAATTCAATTATGTTAATTTAGCATAAGTTGTGTAAAATATAAAAATATAAAAAATGAAGGCAAGAACACTGAAAGAATTGGTAGGCTAAAAGCTAAAAACAAACACAAAAACCTACAACTGACAACTCAGAGAGCAAAAAAAGTCTTCTGTTCTACACAAGTCTTAAGATTCTGAAAAAGCCATATGAAAAGTGAAAAAATAAAGCAGTGTTTTCAACTCTTTCATATTGCTGGGTGTTTGGGTTGGGATTCTGAGTGCTATGGTGTAGGAACAAGAGATTGGTCAGTGCAGGGGTCTAAAACATGAGCCAGGCTGTCCCTCTGTTTTCCTTTTCTCATCATATTATATAGTCCAGGCTGGCCTGAAGTTTACAGTCTTTCCATCTCAACTTCTGAGTACTGAAATAACAGGAATAAGACAGACACTTAGGCCACCTAACACTATTAAATAACTTAAAATTCAGAGATTTAAAGAGATGGCTAAGAGGTTAAGAGCACTGGCTGCTCTTCCAGAGGACCTAGGTTCAATTCTCAACACCAACCTGATGATTCACAACCATATGTAACTCCAGTTCCAGGGGTGCTGACACCCTCTTCTGGCCTCCACAGGCACTACATTAATGTACACACACATGTGTGTATGTAAAACACTCATACACATAAATAAATATTTTTTAATTAGGTCATGAGATACAAGGGATAGAAACCTACTGACTCCAAGTTACTATAGTTTTCCCAATATCACTTCTCTGTGCAAATCCCTTTGAATAGGATCCAAGCATTTCCATTCTTCCTGAGAGAAGTCAAAGTAACATGACTAAACATCACTGATTTCTGAAAAAACAAACAATTACCAGCTGTAGAAATAAAGGATACAATTCCTTAACAGAGGGGGAGATGAAAAGGAGTATTCTATAAAGGACACTGCCAAGTAAACAGAATGAGACTTCTGACACAGAGAGATAACAAAAATTAAAGTGATGAGGTGTGCGCATGTCTCAATTTTCTCCTGTAGGTATCTTCTACATATAAAGCACCTCATTATATTTGAGTTAATATAGTCCATACAATGTCACAGTTTCTTTCATGAAACAGCATATACAAATACCCTTTAAAAATATTTAAGTTGAACATCACACATTCAACAAATGCTGTTTCTCTTCCCTGTTTAGGAGTAAGAAAAATTGGATTTTTCCCCCTGTAAAATCTTTTTGCTGTTATTTCTTGACTTCAACAGTTTCTCATAGGTGCCAGGTTGGCCTCAACCTTATTATATAGCCAAGGATGACCTTGGCTTGAACTCCTCATCCTTGTGCCTCCCTTTCCATAGTGTTGGGATCACAGGCATGTGCTATCATACCCAGGTTCCAACAGCCTCAACTGAGAAAGAAACATAGTCTATATCTAAAGCACTCTGACCCATGGCACAATAAGGACATTGGAAATAATCTGTACAAGAGATGTTCCCCTCAAAGAAGCTGAAATAGGCTATTTCTTAAGACATACAGGCTTGTTATGTTCACATATATGGTTTCTCTCCATATTTCACTGTCTTTGTTATCCCTGGTGATCCATTAAGCAAAGCACTATTCCTTATCTACGTGGTTTAATGATTATATTGTATCTTTTCAAGAAGTGACTTCTAATAAAAGTTCAGGGCAAGAGGCACTCTGGGTTCTCAGAACATCTTGCATGTTCTTTGGGTCCCTAGGCTCCCTTGCTGGAAATTCACATTCCAGATTCAGAATCTTGTTTCATGACCTGAGATTTTCAAACTGTGGAAATACATAGCTGGTTCAATCTTAAAAAATAAGATTTGTACAATACAGCTGGTTGGTGGTGGCGCAGACCTTTAATCCCAGCACTTGAGAGGCAGAGGCAGGTGAATCTCTGGAAGTTCAAGGCTAACCTGGTCTACAAAGCAAGTTCCAGGACAGTCAGGTTTGTACAATACTAAAGAATTTTGAATCCTCATAGTCATCATTGTGGCAATCCACAAGAATATGATATAGGGAGTCCAGGTGTATATAATATGGTATAACTGGACCAACCAAAGGTCCTTCAAGTGGGAAGCCATTTATCACAGAATATTTGGTGTTATTCAGCTTTAATATTCAGCTGTTCCTTGTTACGAATTTCTTGTGCTCATAATTCCCATAGAACGTGTATGTGTGATCATTCTGCTCAAGCCAGTACTTGGAAAAGGTCATGAAGGCAGGGCCTTCTGCCTCTGAGGTCCCTGCTCCACCCACTCGCTCCCTTTTTTTGGAGACAGGGTTCTCTGTGTAGTTTTGGTGCCTGTCCTGGATCTCACTCTGTAGTCCAGGCTGGCCTTGAACTCACAGAGATCTGCCTGGCCCTGCCTCCTGAGTGCTGGCATTAAAGGCCTGCACCACCACTGCCCAGCACCCTGCTCCCTTTTTAGCATTTGAATTGAGTATCTGCCTTTTGCAAATTTCCCCTTTAGCTAGGGCCAGCCCCAAACAAAGCATTGAAGGAATAGCAGGAAACAAAATAGCAGAGACCATCCCTTGCCTTCAGATCTAGTGGCATTCCATAGCAATTGACTGAGAACAAAAGAAGTTTTTGCATATCCAGGTGAAGTGAAAGGTGGAACAGGATTCCTGAGACAGAACAGCCAGCATGGCCAGAGAGAAGAGAGGAAGACAGAGATTCTGTAGAGGGTAAGGCAGATCTCTTGTAGAATTTTCTGAGAGCCAGGAATAAGGAGCTAGGAAGGAGAGATGAAAGATGAAGAACAGAAGATGAAGATGAAGTCAAAAGCACAGGAGCTTACTAAACCTATGAGGACAGGAAAAATAAGCATACAGAGGAACTGAATGTGAGGACAGAGCTGAAGCTGTATAGATAGAATTTTGTCATAGAGGAATAAAGTAAATGGACAAAGAGCTTCCTGTATCTAGATTCATTCCTCTGCTATTGGTAGCATCTCTTCTGGGCCTCTGGGAAGAATATTATTAAGGCTGGTCCATTAATAATATTCGAGACATTATTATATTGGATTATATTAGTCTGTGTTCTCTAGAGTAGCAGAACTTATAGAATGAATATATATATATATATATATATATATATATATATATATATATGGAGATTTATTAGAATGACTTCCAGGCTATGGTCCAGGTAAAACAACAATGGCTGGCTATAAACAGAAAGTCCAAGAATCCAGTAGTTGTCCACTCTGAGGCTGGATGTCTAAGATGGTCTTCAGTATATGCTGGAATCCCAAAGAAGTAAGCCCTAATGCTAGTGAAGGAATGGACTTGCTAGCAAGGCAAGAACAAGCAGGCAAAGAACAAAAACTTCCTTCTCCCAGGTCCTTATACAAGCCTCCAACAAGTATCGCCTAGATAAGATCTAGATTAAAGATCTGGATTTAAAGTGTCTTCCTACCTCAAGATCCAGATAGGAAGTATGTCTTCCTACTTCAGATTAAGCAGAAATTCCTCATAGGTGTGCCTGTAAGGGTTCTGTCCTTAATTACATCATCAGCCTGGGACGGCCCAGCCTAAAAATCAGGCAGGCCCTCTGTGTGTTCCTTTTCTCTTTCTGCTCTCTTTCCTCTGCACGGTCTCTCTGTCTTTCTCTCTCTCTCCCTTTCTCTCCCAATAAAGCTCTAAAAGGTTGTTTTAGAAAGTCATGTTGCACTGACTCTTCTGTCTAGCACTCTCTGCCAGTGGCCAGCCATGACCGCTGGCCAGCCACCAGTGCCGCAGCCTTAACCAACATATGGCTCGTGACTCCAGCAGCGCCGATTTAACTAACATTTGGTGCCGTTCAGACTCTGATACACCGAGGACCTGTTGACTCCTGCCGCTTGCCGCCTCCCCCCACAGCAAGACTGTGAGCATGCACGTGTCCCTTGCCTCCACTGTACCCCTATATACAACTACTCTGCTACCACCATGATTCTTCACAATGAGTCTGCGTTCACGTGGCTGTAGTCTGAGCTATATTCTTTGTGACTGACACCCTGGGGGTTGTCCTAGGGCTGTGCTGGCAACAACAGGCACATTTTCGCTCCTGACTAGGAGAAAAATGTTGTCTCGGGTCTACCAGGTAGACCAATTGCAGTGCAACCGCAGCCCTTCACATCCCTTGACAAAGAGGATGGTGAACTGATTCTTAAATCTCTCTCCACTCTTGGGGAGGCCCAAGATTGAAGTTTGATCCCAGTTTGTTATTTTAATTTTTTATTTTTCTCTCGGCTGTAGCCATGAGACAAAGGGGCAAATACCACCCACTTACATTGGTGGTTGGGGCGGGTACTGATAAATCTGGCCACTTAACAGCATCGTGGGAACTTCTGCCAGAAAATGGGCAAAAGCCATAGAACAAAGGGGCGGGTACCGGTAAATCTGGCCGCATAACAGAGTCGCGGGAACTTCTGCCAGTGAAAGGGGAAATAAAAAGTTACTTTATCCCCAAGCTTTCTGCTAAAGCTCTAAGCCCTTCCCCCCACCCACTTCTGCATCTGCCACGTGCAACCTTTTCTGTCTGACTTCTGACAGCAGTGGGTGGGCTTGGGCGGCTTCTAAGACTCTCACCCTAACTCACCTTAACTGCACCTACTCATTTTCAATTGCCTTAAGAAACACAGACAGGTGGTGGCACACGCCTTTAATCCCAGCACTTGGGAGGCAGAGCCAGGCGGATCGCTGTGAGTTCGAGGCCAGCCTGGGCTACTAAGTAAGTTCCAGGAGAGGCACAAAGCTACACAGGGAAACCCTGTCTTGAAAAATCAAAAACAAACAAACAACAACAACAACAACAACAACCACACACAGAGACAGGTCTGAAAGCGGCTAAGATCCATACAATTAAGTTTACAGTAGTCAGGATGGCTCCTAAGCCAAAAAAATCAGCTTATAGCCTCAGACAAGTCTTCCAAAAGGATTGGTTTATAGTCTGCCTACTGGCAGATCTTCCAAAAGCTGTCCTTAAGCCACCAAATCATTTAAAAAAAAAAAAAAATTCCAGGACACAGAGTAAAATCCGTCTCTTGTTGCCCAGACCTCCCCTACTAAAACTTAAGCATCTGGAGAGCAAGGCTCCTGACCTCATGGGCAAAAGAGTCATCTGTGTTATTGAAGGTGTGCCAGGGAAGAGATAAAAGCCCAAAAACAAAATTGCCAAGTGCTGGCACTCGCTGACTCATGAAAGCTGTTGGGTTCCTGTTTTAAGTGAAAAAAGGCCATGGGCTAGGGAATGCCCTGCCAGGCCATCAACAGCCTTGTTAAAGGTGCCGCCTAGAAAGACAACCAGTCAGCTGACTGCCCCCCAGGTGCCAAGACGCATGGGTACACCAAGCTAAGACCTCCAGCAGACCTAGGTTTGGCTACAGACAGGGAAGGGAACCCAGAACTCAGCAGGGAAGCAATCCGTTTCTTTCCTTCTGGACACCAGAGCCACTGACTCAGTCCTGGGAGTTTTAGGATGTCACTTCTCCTTTCTATTGTTGGGTACAGAGGTCAGTGTTACTTACCTCAGCAGATTTAATTGTACTTTCAGAGTTACTTAATGAGAAAAGATTTCCAACAAAGATAAGAGCTCATTGTCTCACTTTAAAGTTACCGCCTGTGTTTCTCATGTGCATACAGACAGGGCCATGAGCTTTGCCTTGTGCCTAATTCCAAAAAAATAAATTCTCATGCACCACAAGCTTTTCTCTTCCCAGTTCCCTGCTCTATGTCACTGTTCAGACAATGATACAGGACCACCACAGAGCCTGAGTCCAAAGATCATCAATTTTTTTCTATGTTGCCAGCATCTTGTCAGACAGAAGGTTCCCAGCTACAGCCAAGAGGGATACATATCTCCAGAACAAACGGATGACAGACAGCATTCCACAATGCCTGTCTACCTTGGAAGACTCCCCTTCTCCATTCCCGAGAGCCAACCGATGTCCAAAAATCAGCTGGAAGCAGTTTTTGAAAGGAATGACGCCCCTATTCCCATCTACCTGCTTTTTTATAATAAGTGAAAGTCTGGGATGTAAGGGTTCTTTCCTTAATTACATCATTAGCCTGGGACAGCCCAGGTGAAAAAGCGGGTGGGCCCTCTGTGCGTTCCTTTTCTCTTTCTGCTCTCTTCCCTCCGTGCAGTCTCTCTCTCTCTCTCTCTCTCTCTCTCTCTCTCTCTCTCTCTCCCTCTCTCCCAATAAAGCTCTAGAAAGTTAACCATGGCTAGTGATTCTTCTACCAACCAGCACACTCTTCCATTGGCATGGCCACCACAGGTGGTGCCACTTTAACGAACAGTGTCTTGTATTTTTTTTGTTTTAGTTAATTCCAGGATATAGTCACACTGACAACCAAGAATAGCTATCACACAGAGGATTACATCATGAGCACTTTCTATGTCACCAGTAATTTAATCTTAATATCTCCTTTTCCCATCTAAACTATAGAAAAATGGAAATATATCTATCCCAAGTATACACATTCAACCTCACAACTTAATACTGAGTTTCAAAATGATCCAATTATCAGTACTGATCAGGTCCACATTCCTGATCTCTCTGTATCTAGTCCCTAGACATTTTCTAATCTTAAGGTTTATAAAGCATGAGCTCTTTCTGTAACCCCAGCATGAGAGGCTGATGAAGGATGACTATGAGTTTGAGGCCAGCCTGGGATACATAGTGAGTCTGGGAGCCAATGTAGGCTAAATAAGTAAGTTCAAGACCAGCATGGGCTCCACAGAAAGATCCTTTCTCAAACAAACAAAGCCACATACTGAGAAATTCAAAGATTTCTTTTTGTCATATAACATCCTTACCTTATAAAATCAGAGGAATCTCTATCTTATAAAAATCTTTTGTTAGATCAGTATTCTTAGCCAAAGATATTGTGCTGTGTGGGGGGCTAAAGATATGACTCAGTGGTTAAGAGCACTTGCTGTTCTTGAAGAGAACTAGAGTTCAGTTCCCAGCACCTACATGGTGGCTCACAACCATCCCAACTCTACTTCCAGATTTCCAGTATTTTCTGCATACAAACATACATGCAGGCAAAATACTCATACATAAAAAATAAATATTTAAAAAAATTCAAGAACTTGCTACTCTTTCAGAGGACCTGGGTTTGTTTCTTAGCAACTACATAATGACATCCATGTAACTTCAGTTACAGAGTATCTGATGCCCTCTTCTGGCCTCTGTGAGAATCTGCACTCATATAGTACACTTACATACATGCAGGCAAAACATTCATACACCTAAAATTAAAATCCTTAATTTTTTAAAAGTTGCCAAATGTATTGTTGAATAAACACTTAAATATAGGCTAGATTAGAAAGATACAATTACCATTATAAGAATGAGACAAAATGGGCAGCATATTCTTGAGAGGGCTCAGTTAGGAAGGAGGTTCCAGGAATAAGCACTGTTAACAAACCTGCCTAATGAATGAAGTAACGAAAAATGCATAAAAAATCCCACAAACTAACCAATTAACCCCAATAAAACTCGTTGGTTCCCCCTCAGATAGGAGGAAGCTACAAAGAAGATTCTCAGATGAGCCAACCTATAAAGACTCTGGTGTCAGACCAGCTGCCTGGGAGAAGCAGAAACTAGACAAGATACCTGGAAGAGGCTAAGACCAGAGTGAAGGAATACTCTCCAACTTGTTCAGCTGCCTGCAGGCTGTGCAGTGTGCTTCAGGTTCCCAGCTTGGTGAGGTGTCACTTGTGCTAGGGTGGGCTTTGCTGATTCAATTGTCTTTGAGTCATTTCTGCTCCTGTAACCCCTCATCCACATTCCTGTAATAAGCCTATAAAACACATTGGTTCACAAAATTGAACTTTACTGGTATACAAACTTTGGTCTGTCCTGGGCTCCATATCTGGGGTGAATGAATGTGAGTGTGCCCATGCCTACATGCATGTGTGTGAACATGCCTCTGTGTGTGTGTGTGTGTGTGTGTGTGTGTGTGTGTGTGTGTGTGTATGTGTGTGTAGTCTTCCTGGGAATTTTGTCACATAACCTAATTGGCACCCAAACAGCAACATGACAGAAACAAATGAGTTGGGAAGGAATGAATGCATGGTCCTATCTATGGGTAGCAAGGTATGTAACTGAGGTTGAGCAGCTTGAGGGGGAAGCATCCACAGAGGAAATCAGATAAAGTTTTCCTTCCTTGTATGGGGCGTATTGATGTACCTTTTGTGTTATGACAGCTGAAGGGCTCTAGCAGGTCCAAGCATGGCAAACATGATGCTGGCAGGCCTTGCCCTTTCCCCTTCCCTTGTAAACTGATAGATTACATCCCCAAAGCTAGCCACCAAGGTCTATTCCCTTATTTGGACACTTTCTCATGCCAGAACTCATTCCTAAGGCTGTCACCAAGGTCCAGCTATTAAGTATTGAAGTCCTATAATCAAAAGCCCCCTTTTGACTATTCCAATTAACATGCCCAATCAAAAGATACCACAGCACCATAGCCCAGTCTAACAGACATCCCTCTTTTTCCTCTTAAAAAAATTACACCTACAAGTAATTTGCTGCTGTTTTCTCCCTGAGTCAGAAATCAGCCACTTTGCTTTTCTTATCCACTTAATAAAGAATCTCTCTGTGAAAACAGGTGTTTCAGTGTGCTCTGTGACTAATCCAGGTGTTGGGAGGGAGCATCCCCTCCAACTATGTGCAGGTCCCTTCAACAGTTGTTGCAGGCTTAGGAGTATCTATGGGAGGAATCTCAAGATGGCAGTCTTCATCTAGGTGGTACGGGTGGCATGCCTGTTTGGTGAGTGGAGCCCACCACAGGAATATGGAGATGACCTGAAAATAGTTCAAGGTTTAGAGGGAGTTTTACAGTCTTTGAAATTAGCACACAATGGTCAAGATTGTTGGTAAGAAGCAGCAGAGGCTTTCTGGCCACTGTTCTCCATAGTAAAAATGCATTTCAAGCTGAGCTGGCAGCCAAGTAGGAACTTGTTTATATAAAGGAGCAATTGCAACAAGAAAGGGAGATGCAGCCAGCATCCCCCATGTTAGCCTGACTTGGCAATTAGATAAATGAGAGGATGACAGAGATTGGTGGTAAAAGCAGTTGAAGATACCCCTCAGGTCCAACCTTTAATAGAAAAAGAGGGGAAATCTACAACCCAGCCTGCAGATGGGGGCCTTGACAATGATCCCATACAAGAAACTAGGATGATCAGGAAATATTCAGCACTTGAACTGCTGAAACTGGGGAAGACTTAAGGAATGAAACAGCCGGTCACAGCCAAGTTTGTGAAGCTGTAGGACATGGGAGCAGATGGCATCAGTCTGGTCTTGTGGGCCGCAAGAATCTATCATAGAGATTCAGCTGTATATTAAAGCTGAACTTTGACAGGCCAAGGGTCTGTCAAAAGGCAAGCCATTTATTATGAATATTTGGTGTTACCCAGCCTTTACTATTTCAGCTGTCTTCTGCTATGAAATCCTTGCATGCCCACATCAATTGGTGAACAGTTCAGCTACCCTGACCTGCTGAACCTAAGTTACTAACTGCCCTGCTGAGCTTAGGAGACAAGCTGACTGAAGACACCTAGCATTGTTTCCTGTGCTAATGAAGCTCAGACCATCCCCTGGGCTTAAGGAGGCCTAGTGGTTCTCCAGAGCACCTTGACTGAGAAAAAAAAAGGCTTTTACATATCAAGGTGAGAGATAAAACAACATTCCTGAGGAGGCAGGGAACCAAGTGCCCAAGGAAAGAAAAGGCAGGTGTTTTCTGTAGACAGAGGAGAGAAAAGAGAATGGAAGAACTAGATGGGTAAGAACTTGAGAGGAACAGACTGAGATGGGCAAGAACTAGACTGAAGGGCTAGAAGAGAGTACTAGAGGAATGAGATGGGAGATGAGGAAGAGCCAGATGGGGAAGAACAAGATGAGGAAGAGCCAGATGAGAGAGAAGGAGATGGGAGAGGAACTGATAGGGGAAAGAACTAGATAGATGAGAACCTACAATGGACAGAACTAGATGAAGGAATTAAGATAGAACCTAGAGGGGACAGTAGATAAATATAGAGAGAAATCAGGCAAGAAAGGAGCTAGACATGAGAGCAGAACAGAAGCTGTGTAGAGAGAGAACTGACACAGAATAATAAAGTGTATGAACTAAGGAGTTTCATGTACATAGATTCATTTTTCATCAAAGATTAATTATCAGGTGGTTGTAGATTCTTCCCAAACCCTGGGAGGGGACTATCCAGGGGCTGGGCCCCATAGTCCTCGATAGTCTGGCAGCTGTGGAGTCAGGAATACTGAGTAATGCAACACTCCATACCTCCATAACAAAGGGTGCATAAACTGAGACAGTGTGAGGGAAGTCAGTCCCTGATGAACTGGCTTATCAGAGCTATTAGGAACACTTGGTTATCTTCATTGTTGTTGTGTTGAGGTCCCCACAAATAGCAGGACCATAGATGTACCGGTGCTATTGAAGGAATTAAAAGTAAGAGATTCTGTGTTTGAACCCCTCCCTGTTCACTGGGCCACACAGAACTATATTCCTAGAGGAGTTAAACAAAAGGTTGATCCATCAGGGACCCAAGGCTGGTGTGGAGCTTTTAGCAGTGTTGCTGGACCTCTTGGTTGGGCAAGATCTTTATTAACTAGGAAAAGCTTTGGCAGATCTTTTTTAAGTAGACCAGCATGTAAAGAGTGTCCATAAAGTGGGAGAGCAACGTAGAAGAGAGATAGTAAAAAGGTAAAGCCAAGAAAGAGTTCTGTCTGGGTTCCTCAAAGACAAGTGTAGCATAATTTATCTTGAGCTGGAGTTCCTAAGAAAACATTGATAGAAGCCAAACTGTGTGTTGAAGAACTTCTGAAAGGCTCTAACCAGAGGAGCAGTTCACAGAAGTTCTATCTGTGATAGAACAGTACAGGTGAAGATGATTAAGCCTGTCCTAGAGGTGGGTAATTATCCCCCCACACTAAGGAGGGTTCATTTCCAGCAAGAAGTTATGCTAGGGGTGGAGATTATTTGCCTAGCCCTAAACTCCCCCAATAGCAGGTATGGTGATTGAGGAGGCAACAGGCATCATGCCAACCCAGGATCACTCTTGACCTAGGGAGCCAGCAGATACAGCAGGGGAGTGCAGGGCCACATTCACCTTTGGCCTTGAGTAGGTCTGAACATATTAAGTCAGGCTCACTGAGTTTATCAGGTGTGGAGAAATGTAGGGAGGCTCCCAGATATGGAAACATAATGGCTTAGAGAGAATGACTAAAGATTACAGAGAGCTAATTAAGTTAACATCTCCTATCCATGCTTTGTATCCATCCTTGATCTGTAGAGGAAACAACTGATACAAGTGAATGAAACCTTTCATGCTGTACTAGACCTTGCTTATGTTTGACCTTAATATCTTCTTAGTTGTGAACTTGTGGGATTACCTGACACTGCTGAGAACAGATGACCAAAGACTTTCAGCATGCATCACCAAGGTTATCTTTGTTATAGGATGGTGGTTCGGGATGCTGCTTTGCTCTGCCCATTCTCTGGAGGAGGTTTTGTTATATAGATGATGTAATGCTAGCCTCTGAGTGTTTTGCAGATTTGGAAAGCCACTGGAGAGACAAGCCAAGAAGCTAACAGACAAACTGAGCTGAAAAGAAGACTCTGAGACCAGAGCAGCTGCCTTGAAGCAGAAACCAGCCAAGATGTCTGGAAGAGGTTTAAGAACAGAGTCACTAGGAAAAGCCACTCTCCACCCTGTTTAACTGCTTGCAGGCTGTGCAAATACTCCCAGTTCCCAGCTTTTTGGGAGGTGTCCTCCATGCTGGGTCGATTTTGGTGATACAGCTGTCTTTGAGTCATTCCTGTTCCTGTAAGTGACCCCAATAAAACTCATTGATTCATCAAGTTGGTTTTTGGTAGTATCCATACTTTTGTCGTGGGCTCCCTACCTGAGGCGAGTACACATATGTGATGCATCTCCCCAGGAAAGGTTTTGTCTCACTACACACACAAGCATGCACACAAATGTATGCACAAATGCACACACACGCACCAATGCTCCTATACCTGAAGTGCTTAAAATAAATTATACTAGCAATAGTCTAAACGTTCCAACAAAAGGGGAATGATAAAATTAAAAAGCAAGTTCCAACTATATGTTCTTTAGAGGAAATAAACTAATTATAAAACAAAAATAAGAACGATGCTAGAAATGAAGAAGATTAATTCCCCAACCTCCCCTGAGGATCTACAAGCAGTTAATGGTTGCTGTGGGAAGGAAAGACAATTTCTTCAGTGGCATAGCCACTGCTATGGTCCTGTTCCTGTAAGTAACCCCAATGAAACTCATAGGTCACCAATAAATAAATAACAAAACTAGAATCAACTTATTATACAGCAACCCTAAATGTGTTTCAAATATATGAAATAAAAATCAGAACTAAAGGAAGAGACATATCTACAGTTAGAAATTGTGAGCCAGCAAGATGGCCCATCAGCTAAAGGTACTTCAAAGTCCAACAACTTGATTTGGATCCTCAGAACCCACACAGAGGAAAGCAAGAATGAAGTCCTGAAAGCTGTCCTCTGACTTGCACATGCACTCCATGACACACACACACACACACACACACACACACACACACACGCATCTACCCCACCCATCACACCCACACAGATACTTTTTAAAAGGGAACTGTAACATCTTTCATCAGTAACTAAAAGCATCAGTTGACAAAAAAAAAAATTAGTACCAACATAGAGGATTTATATAATATTACATCAAGTGTTTGACATAACGGATACACACACAGAGTATCTACACCCAATTGGCAAGAGCTGGGTGGACCTGAGGGGACAGAGCTACCAGGTTTAAGGCAATAAGCCAACATGGTAGTCACAGTTAAACATTTAACCATTTATTAACCATTCAGTGTCAGCAAAGAGCTAATTCAGATAAAGTGCCAACTCCCCCACTGTTCAATTTCCTCCATGGAACAGCACTGGGAAAGAAAATCAATACTGCTGGGGGAAATCATATCAATGCCAAGAGAACACTGGATGAGTTTCCTGCCATTTTATGAACTGAGCACAAAGGAGAGGAAGATGGAGAAGGCAAGAGAACTGCTTTAGAGGAGGGATAAAAGATCTTCAAGCTTTTACCCTTTAATAAGGACGTCATGGCAGAAATGTCTAATAAAGAGCCCTCCTAAGAGTGGTGCCTGGGCTAGAAATGCAGATGTGCATGAGACATGATTGTGCGGAGGGCTTCAACTCCCTTTGAAGACTGCAAAGCATTCCATGTGTACTAAATCTGGGATGGTGAGGACAGCTTTCCCCTAAGTGGCTTACCAGGATCACCTTTGAAGAAAAAGAGACAAATAAAATAAATAAAAGAAAATCAGTAAAGGACTAGAAGATTTAAACAACACAATCAATCTACCTAATCCAGAGACATTTATTCTACTCAATACCAGCAGAACACAGTCTTTTCAATTGCACAGGGAACATTTACTAAGATGCACCAAATTGTAGGTCAGAAAACAAATCTTGGGCTAGAGAGATGGCTCAGAGGTTAAGAGCACTGACTGCTCTTCCAGAGGTCCTAAGTTCAATTCCCAGCACCCACATGGTGGCTCACAACCATCTGTAATGAGATCTGGTGCCCTCTTCTGTATACATAATAAATAAATAAATCTTAAAAAACAAAAAAACAAAAAACAAATTTTAGTAAATTTAAAAGGATCCAGGGTTGGGGATTTAGCTCAGTGGTAGAGTGCTTGCCTAGCAAGTGTAAGGCCTGGGGTTCGATCCTCAGCTCCAAAAAATAAAATAATAAAATAAAATAAATAAAATAAAATAAGATGAAAAAAATAAAAGGATCCAAGTCACACAAAGAAATAAGATATATTGGATCTGTTGAAATACTTGAAATACAAAAGAATATTACCTCATGGGTTAAAGAAAAAGGCAAGTTGGAAAGGATTATAAACTGAAGGCAGAAAAAAATGATCAGTGTGTAATAACTTTTGAGCTGTCCATATAATGGTTTATTACACATTTTCTCATTTTAAAATTCCAATCAAAAGCTAAAAAATGAAGCTAGGGGTAGTGGCACAGGCCTGTACTCTCTCAGCTCTTAGGAGGTAGAGTCAAGAGGACCAAGGGTCCAAGGTGATTCTCACCTGGGCTACACAAGACCCCACATAAAAATAAAAAACAAAAACTGCTCTTACAGAGGATCCCAGTTTTGTTCCAAGCACCCATATCAGGAAGCTCGAGCCTGCCTGTAACTACAGCTCTAGCACCCTATTCTTGGATTCCCTGGGCACTTGCATACACATGGAAATATTCATTCAAGTACATAAATACAAAACTTTATTTACTAGATAAATAGACAGAAAGCAAACAAAACAGAAAATAAAGATATGCAGCACATTCATGAAGGTTGAGGCAAAAGTTTGACCTAGTCTGAACTATACAAGATTGTGTTGATAAAAGTATAAATTTGGGAGGCAGAGCCAGGCGGATCTCTGTGAGTTCCAGGCCAGCCTAGGCTACCAAGTAAGTTCCAGGAAAGGCACAAAGCTACACAGAGAAACCCTGTCTCGAAAAACAAAAAATAAATAAATAAATAAATAAATAAATAAATAAATAAAATAAACAATTCAAGAATGCTCTTACTTTTAATTCCATAGCATCAAACCCATTCTTTATAAATGTAACCACTATTAGAAAAACAACTATCACTATTATACATTTTTGTAACTCTCAAACTATAAAAATCAATTGCCACTGGGTTAGTGCATGTCTTTAATCTCAGAACTTGGGAGGAAGAGGAAGATGGGTCTCTATGATTTCAAGGCCAGCCTGGTCTACACAAAGAGGTTCAAACCAGGCAGTGAGCCCCTGCCTCAAAAATAATTAATAAGAATAAATAAATTGCCTTGTTCCTCCATTATAAGAGAAGACTTAGGTTGGAGATATTTACAAAAACAGCAATGAAGAAAAACAAAGATTATGTCTTGACACAATAAAGGCAGTTGAAGAAACAAATATCTACTTACCTCAAACTTCCCTTCTGAATGTAAAATGGCCATTTTTTTCTCTTCTGTGTTGTACCCTGGGAAAAAGAGTGAACCGAGATGCCATGCCGTTATTGTCATATACTCTAAATTACACACTCTTTCTTCCTCCATCCCCACAATCCATCCCTCATCTACTATAAAGCAAAGTCCAGAGACTAGTATTGGAAACAAAGTCAAGCAGTTTTAGGCTTGAATTTATTTGTGGACTTAAAGCTGCCCACTAGAGGGCACTGTCATGGGTTCTAGCCTCCATAGTACTTCTGTATTTCCCATTCCTGAAATCCATTATATTTCCTAGCGTCCTGTTGTAAAGGTGCTATGGAATCTCAAAGTGTCATCTAAATTCTAGGTTATAGCTTCACTCAGCGTCTTAACTATCTGGCTTCCTTCTTGCCGATTTCCTTGGCTATGAGATCAGGGGACATTGGGAACCAGCAACAAAGCTCTACTTCCGAAGTGAAAAGAGGAGGGGTGGGCAAAACTGAACTGATCCTGACCATGTATGAATGGATGAGTAGCCACTGTGGTCAAAACAGAGGTTAAGTCCTTAAATTCTGGGAGAATTTGGGGAGAGACGCAAAGTCACAAGAAATTCATGACCCTTTGATAGATTCAGCCACATAATGAATTCTGAACAAAATTTTACTGTTGTACCCTACCAAAGTAGGATAAGATCACAGGTGCAAAATATACTAACGGCCACACAAAGCCACATGCAGTAAAATTTCCACAGCTGGAGTCACAATTTCATGGTTAGAGCTACATTGTTTGAGCACTCACTCAAACAGGATCCAAGCACGCACAAGAAACAAACATCCTGTCGGGATAAGTACTGCCAGCGTTATTCTTTCATAAGGGTGCACTTCTACTTCATTTACGTTCATGTAAAGAGCACATACAATCCCTCAGTCAGTCTGTCAGTGTGCCCCCCCCCCCCCCACTCACCTAGATGGAAAAACCACAAGTCACAGACAGGCCACGGAAACAAGCAATCACAATCTCAGCGACACTGTCAACCAGCCAAGCCAGAGGTGTGCGGGATACCAGATAACAACCTCAGAGTGATACACACATCCAAAACCATGGACAACGGAACCCTCCCTCCGCTATACACTGGTGCCCACACTCCGCAGTCACAGAAACCTCTCCAGCCAGGTAAGCACGCCATCACACACCCTCGGAGTCACAACTCAGATCCACACATCACACCAACCACAAACCAGGGTCGCAAAGGGCTCCAAAAGCAGGCAGGCTTGCAGCACACACAGAGGAGACACGGCCACCTAGTGCCACTCCCACCTCCACGGGAGCGCACCTCCGGGGCAGCCTCCAGCGCCCGGCTGACGCCTGACTTCTGGAAAACCTGCTTCTCGGTTGCCCTGCCTAACGAACGGCCCACAGACACAGCCCTCTCGCGAAGCCAAGTAACTCTCGCGAGGAAACGGAGCAAAAGCGGTGTTCCTCACCGGGAACTCTGGGAAATGTAGTCCAGCGTCAGGAAGGTCTCAGCAAAGTATGCTTCCCCACCCCTAATTCTCTCTCTTTAAATACCTGTGACGTATTTTATACCTCTGTGGGGTTGCTCGACAGAGACTTCAGACATAGCGATTCGCTTGTGAAGGGTCTACATCTGATATAGTTGACTAGTTGGCCGCGATGATTTGTTCTTCTGCTTGTATTTCATAGTGACTGCAGGGGTTCCATTAGCTATGTGAGCGTGTTGACTGTGGAAAAAAAAGATGGTCAAGTTATTTCTTTCTTGAATGCTAATTGGGTGATCGGGAAAACGTAAGCTTTATCTGGAAAGTAATTTAGATATGATATTTTCTATTATAGTTAGACTATGGGAAAAATGAAAAATGTATAGTCTTTATTTGTTCTGAAAAATTATTTTGAACCTTTTACAAGGTAAGAACAGGCTGGGCGGTGGTGGCACACTCCTTTAATCCCAGCACTCCGGAAGCAGAGGCAGGCAGATCTCTGAGTTCTAGGAAAGGCACAAAGCTACACAAAGAAACCCTGTCTCGGAAAAAAAAGAAAAAAAGAAAAAAAAAAAAAAGATAAGAACAAAACTTGGGAAGGTAATAATTATGATGTCTAATGTTAACCAACCATTTATTAGGCACAGTTTTAAAATACACATTACAAACATTTTAAATCATTCCCATATAACCATGTGTTTGCCATAAATATATACACATATATACACACATTCTTTTAAAAAACTTGGAAGAATAATACGTTGGTCCGAAAGAGAATGGCCCCCACAAGCCCATATATTTGGATGTTGGTTCCCACTTGGTAAACTGTTTAGGAAAGGTTAGGAGGTGTGTCACTATGGTGGTCTTTGAGGTTTGAAAAGCTCAAGCCAGGCTCTCGAATTTATGGGTCAGATGTGAGCTCTCAGCTACTGCTCTAGAGACATGCTTGCCTACTGGATGCCGTACTCTCCACCATGAAGTTCATGGATTCACCCTCTGAAACTGTAAGCTGGCCCCCAATTAAAGGTGTTTTTTTTTCCCCTACAGGAAGCAGAGGCAGACAGATCTCTGAGTTTGAGGCCAGCCAGTTCTATAGCATGAGTTCCAGGCCAACCAGGGCTATACAGAGAGACCCTGTCTCAAAAATAAATCAATAAATAAAGTAATTTCCCCCTATAAGTTGCCTTGGTCAAGGTGTCTCTTCAATAGGAAAGTAACTAAAACAAATACCTTGCCTCCCACTGGGAAGGAACTGATACCAGGGATTATGGCCAAAGAAAAGCACAGCTTTATCTATAATGTGAGCCCTTTACAAGCATAAGAGATCCACACATTGTCTTGGAAATGAAAAATAAATAATGCAGATGATGTGCCCACATTGAGAGACCCTCCCGAGCAGGACCACCACAGAGCTGATATCTGATGCAAACACACAGGGGATTATTGATTACAAGCCTGGGCTTGGTCCATAATCCAGCACTCTGAGGAAGCAGGTGGAGGAGGACGGCCCTGAGCTCTCAGAATGAGGGGTTTTTAAGGGAAAAACTGCAAGCAGGGTGGTGCAAGCTTTGGGGTCACAGGATTGGGTGAGGGTGTGTAACCTTTGGATTCACTGGTTGGGATCCAGAGGGATTTTCAACAACAACAACAACAATGGTTATCAGAAGGCCACAAGGACATTTGGAGTCTGCAGATGATGTTTACCAAAATTCCTCCCTGGCCAGCCCACCCTGGTGGGTCGCCATGATCGGAGCCTGGCTGTTTGTGGTTTTTCTGGGAACTGTTTGAGGTTTTTACTGGAACTAAGTTCAGCTTCTGGCAAAGTGCTGTTTGAAATGGAGTTTTCTTTAAAATGGAGTTTAACTTGCTCTCTCACAGACACATTCAAGAGAGGGGGCAATAAGGTAACTTTTTGTTTTGTTTTGTTGTTGTTTTTTGTTTTTTCGAGAGGGTTTTGCTGTGTAACAGTCTTGACTGTCCTGGATCTCACTCTGTAGACCAGGTTGGCCTCGAACTCACAGAGATCTGCCTGCCTTTGCCTCCCAAGTGCTGGGATTAAAGGGGGGTGCCAGTGAAAGAACGGATTTGCTATGAGGTCAAGAGCAAGCAGGCAAGGAGAGAGACTTCCTTCTTCCGTGCCTTTTGTATAGGCTGCCAGCAGAAAGTGTGGTCCAGATTAGACGTGGATCTTCTCACCTCAGAAGATCTGGATTAAAGGTGTGTCTTCCCACCTCAAAGAACCAGATTAGAAATGGATCATCCCGTTTCAAATGATTTAATTAAGCAAAATCCCTCACAGGTGTGCCTAGCCATTTTGGGGTTTTATTTAATTCCAGATATAGTCAAGTTGACTGACAACTAAAGTAGCTTCCACAGATACTTACAAAACTAATAAAACAGTAACAATATGTAAGCACATTGTTCAAGAAAACAAAAGCCAAAAAAGCCTTTAAAGACTTATAATTTGCCCTTCCTCCTTGTTTTCTTTTTCACTTTTCAAGACAGAGTTTCTCTGAATAGCCCTGGCACACATATAATCCTAAAAAGAATTCTCCAAGTTTTGCCAGCAACTATGATTAGTGATATTACAGATAATTATATACTTTTTTAAAGTATTTTTTTTTACACAGGGTCTCACTTTGTAGCTCTGGCTGTCTTTGAGCTTACTATGTAGATCATGCTGGGCTCAAACCCACAGAGATCCATCTGCCTCTGCCTTCCAAATGCTGTGAGTAAAGGTATGTGCCTTTACTTAGCCTTCTTGGTTTTTTGTTTTTTTGTTTTTTTTAAGAAAGATTTGTTTTTATTTTATGTGTATGAGTGTTTGTCTGGCATGTAATATGTGTTTGGAGCACAAAGGTCCTTGTACTCACAGATCTCTAGGGAAACCAGGGATTTATTTTCCTTTCAAAGGGAAAGACATATAGCTGTTTTCCCAGAAGGCTGAAAATTGGAAGTGATTAATAGTCTGTTTATCTGTGTTATCTGTTCAGCCAGGCCATATCAAGCTCCTACAACCAAGATTGGAGGTGGCTAGTAATCTAAATGACACTTAATTACCAGCACAGCCAGGGGCTCCCCCAAGCTCCCACAACCAGGGCCAGAGGTGGTGAATAGCCCAAATGACCTCTACACTATCTATATGACTAAGACTAGGCCAGATCCTTTCTTGGGTTCTTAAGTTAGTACAGGTACCCTATCTCTGGAACCCATCTTAATGGAAGAAATGATGTAATTATTGTCTCCTTTTGCAGCAGAAATTGTGTTTACACCAGGAAACTTTCCCCAAATTATGTCATGTTTAAATATGCTGACAATAAAATACTTGGTATCAGATAACCTCAAGTTTAATCTGGGTAGATGAAGTCAATCTGAACTGAGTTTTCATTCTCACCCCTTTGAGGATCATGGCCTGCCTTGACACCTACAGAAAGTGCCACCCCCCCCCATATATGCAATTTGTGTGTGCCTGATACCCACTGAGGCTGGAACAAGGCATTAGGTCCTCCAGAACTGGAGTTGCAGATTGTTGTGAGCTGTCATGAAGGTACTTGGAAGTGAACCCAGGTCCTCTGCAAGATCAGCAAATGTTCTTAATCACTGAGCCATCTTTCCTCCCTTCTCTATTAGTCAGGGATCTCAAAGTAGCAGAACTGATAGAATTAATCTCTAGACGTATAGAAAAGGACTGGATTAGAGTAGCTTACATGCTGTGGTCCAGCTAGTCCAACAATGGTTGCCTAGCAATGGAAACTCTCAAAATCAAGTAGTTGTTCAGTCCACAAGGCTGGATATCTCAGCTCATCTTCAGTATATGTAAAAATCTGGATGAAGCAGGCTCAATGCCAATGAAGAAATGGCCTTGATAGCAAGGGCAAGAGCAAGCATGCAAACAGAGAGGCTTCCATCTCCCATATCTTTATATAGGCTGCCAGCAGAAAGTGTGGTCCAGATTAAAGGTGGATCTTCCACTTCAAAAGATCTGGATTTGAAGTAGGTATTCACACTTCAAATTATTTAATTAAAAAAAACCCTTTACAGGTGCACCCAGCTGCTTGGATTTTAGTTAATTCCAGATACACTCAAGTTGACAGCCAAGAAGAGCCATCACAAGTCCACCCTTGTCAACTTGACACATAATCACATTTCCTTATGTCATGCTTAATTTCCAAGTGAAAATGAAAACCAGTTCATAACATGATATAACTATCCCACATACATATTTAACCAGCTCATAATTATATCTAACATGATATAACTATTCCTTATACAACTGCAAATGCATTATAAATTTAAAATAGGTAGCAATTTTCCTTGAGGGACATTCTTTTAGTATCTCAAACTTAAATATGATAACCATTGATATTCTCTTAATTGACATTACATTATGTGATAAAAACATTGAGGAAAGAAAACACAAATATCCATACAAACACATTTTTAACAAAATACAACAGAAACACATCAATTAGAATCTTTTTTTTGCAACTGGTCATGTGACTTTAGTTGGTATATATATAACTACCTTCCTCTACTACCTGGTGTGGAATATGAGTTGAAGATGTTTTACATTTGTTTATGCTGTGGAACATTTCTTTAATGTGTTGCATTCTTTTATGTTTCATTTGTTTAACTCTGTGAAGCTGTTGCTACTTTGCTTCTCTAAAACACGTGATTGGTTTAATAAAGAGCTGAATGGGTGGGCAATAGTGAGGCAGGAGAAAGGATAGGTAGCAGGCAGGCAGAGAGAATAAATAGGAAGAAAAAATTGGGGAAAAAAGGATGAAGGAGCGAGAAAAGAAAGGGCCAGCCACACAGCCACACAGCTAGACACATAATAAGAAGGAAAGAAAAGATTTACAGAAATAGAAAAGTACAAGCCCAGAGGCAAAGGGTAGATGGGGTAATTTAAGTTAAGAAAAGCTGGCAAGAAATAAGCCAAACTAAGGCCAGGCATTCATAAGAAAGAATAAGACTTGGTGTATTTATTTGGGAGCTCTGTGGGGGACCACCAAAGAGTAAAGAGGAAAAACAACCATGTAGTGGATAGGCATCCCAGCATTGGCCTGGAAGTTCCAACCCCCACTGAGGCTTCGGTAATGGTCACACCCACAAGGCGGGGCAGAGGAGGAAGCAGAAGACGAAGGATCGGGAAGAACTCACTCTCTTGGTTCCGGGACGCCCTTCGTCTTCTGCTTCCTCCTCTGCCCCGCCTTGTGGGTGTGACCATTACCGAAGCCTCAGTGGGGGTTGGAACTTCCAGGCCAATGCTGGGATGCCTATCCACTACACAACCAATTATAACTAACCATTCTGTATTTCCTGTTTCCTCTTATAACTTAAAATAACCCATTTCTATTAATTTATGTTCTGCCATGTGGCTCATGGCTTGTTACCTCATCTCCTACATGTCATGCTTCTTCTCTGTGTATGGCTGGCAGATCCAACTTCTTTATCCCAGCATTCTCTCTGCCCCCAAAATCCTGCCTAGCTATTGGCCATTTAGCTTTTTATTAAACCATTCACAGTGACATATCTTCACACAGTGTAAAGGAATATTCCAGAACAATAAGTGCCATATCTGGGGCTCACTACTGGTCTCTACTTTTGGCAGATCTGACCCTCAGCAGTGGCTGTATCCAGATCAACCTTGGTGTGAGTGGAAGTCCATGTTGTTGAGCCTATGCATAACCTCCATCTCTCCAGACTCCCAGGAATGGCTTCAGTAACAGAAGAAGCTTTGGTAACTAGGTGTTGGCAAATTGGAAAGCCTAAAATTCACCCTTACACTTTTATTGCTTTGGAACCAATTCTAGTACCAAAATCTGTATTACACAGGGTTCTCTAGAGTAACAGAACTTTAGAATGAATCTATCTATATATGTATATACAGGGAGGTTGTTAGAATGACTTACAGGCTGTGTGTGGTTCAGCTAGTCCAACATTGGCTGGTTGTGAATGGAAAGTTCAAGAAACCAGAAGTTTCTCAGTCCACAAGGATGAATGTCTCAGCTAGTCTTCAGTATACACTGGAATCCTGAAGAAGTAGGCTTTAATGTAAGTAGATTTGCTATTGAAAGTAAGAGCAAGCAGTCAAAGAGCAAAAGTTTCTTTCTTCCACATCCTTATACAGGCTTCCAGCAGAAAGCATGGCCCAGATTACATCTAGATTATAGATATGGATTGAAGGTGTGTCTTCCTGTAGTCAGAAATTTCCTGATCTGAATGCCCAGTCCCAAATAAACACACAGAGGAATATATGAATTATAAATGCTCAACCAATAGCTCAGGCTTATTACTAACTAGCTCTTACATTTTAAGTTAACCCATATTCCTTATTTATGCTTTGCCACATGGTGGTACCTTTATTAACAAGGCACATTCATCTCCTGCTCCTTTGCATCTGGCTGGTGACTCCTGACTATCTCAGTAATAGAGACTTTTAATCTCAGGGTTGTAGGCTTGAGCCCATGTTGGGTGCCAGATGATGCATAAACCTAATTAGTCTTATCAATAAAAGCCAGGAGTCAGATATTGGGGTTAACCTGAAAGATTAGAGAAGCAGGGGAGCAGCCACCAGTGACTTCTTATCTCTTCTGTTCCCCAGTCCAAAAGGGCCAAGATCCTGTCTCTGCCCTGCCTTATCACTTCCTGTTTCCTCTCTGTACAGACCTCCAGACCTCTATGGTTAACTAGTGGCTAGCTCCGCCCTCTGACTCCAAGCAAATTTTATTTATCAGAATGCAAACAAAATATCACATGGTATCTTCCTGCCTCAAAGATCCAGATTAGAAGTAGATCTTCCCACTTCAAATTAAGCAGAAATCCCTCAAAGACATGTCCTCTGCTTTTGGATTTTAGTGCTGTGGGATGTCTTTTTGTACACTGTATATATATGTTGTTCCCATTGGTTAATAAATAAGCTTCTTTGGCCTATGACAAGGCAGCTTAGAGGTAGGTGGGGAATCCAAGCAGAGATACATGAAAGAGAAAGTTGGGATGGGAGAGATACCAGCCTGCCATCCAAGGAGCAACAAGATGCCAGCAGACTAATAATGCCACAGCCACGTGGCAACATATAGATTAATAGAAATGGGTTAATTTTAAGATAAAAGAGCTAGTTAGTAAGAAGCCTGAGTCATAGGCCATATGTATTGTAATTAATATAAATCTCTGTGTATTTACTTGGGACTGAGTGGCTGTGGGACTGGCAGGACACAGGAAAACTTCCAGCTACAATTTTAGTTAATCCCAGATGTAGTCAAGTTGATGACCAAGAATAGATATCACAACCTATTAATTGCATTGTATGAAGGGAAAGTTGTTTTGCAAAATAATGATAATAAACTTTATAAAACAAAAATTAAAATTGTCTTCTAAAACCAAAGGTACAAATTGGTTAGACATTAAGTGATATTTAGTTATCTAACATAAAGAGGTGAGAGACATAAATATGTGTGTACGTAAATGCTGACCTAGTATCCAAGTTTTTATTTATTTATTTATTTATTCATTCATTTATTTATTTATTTATTTATATTTTACGTGTATTGATGTTTTGCCTGCATGTATGTCTGTGTAAGGGTGTCAGATCTCAAGAGTTACAGGCAGTTGTAAGCTGCCATGTGGGTGCTAGGAATTGTCTCCAAGTCCTCTAGAAGAGCAATCAGTGCTCTTAACTGCTGAGCTATCGCTCCAATGCTAGTATCTAAGTTTTATATGAATTAAATATAACTTACTGTACAATAGTCAAGAACAATTTGAGGATAGAGTTATTAAATAAATAGTATTGAAGATCAGGAGAGAGAGGAAAGGATGCATTTAGACTTTCAATAAACAAGATAATTTTGAGATAGTCTGTAAATATGTATACGTCTTACTAGGGTTAATAGTGCTGTGATGAAACATCATGACCAAAGCAACTTGGGGAGGAAAGGTATTATTCAACTAATGTTTATACATCCCAGGTCATATCAAAGAAGTCAAGGCAGGAGCTCAAAGCAGGGTAGGCTTACTCCCTGAGGCTTGCTTGGCCTGCTTTCTTAAAGAACCTAGGACCACCAGTACAGGGGCGGCCCCACCCTCCATGGACTGGGCCCTCCTACATCAATCACAAATTAAGAAAAATACCTTACAGGCTTGCCCACAACCATATATCATGGAAGTATTCTCTTAATTGAGGTCCTTCCTTCCTGATGACTCTAGCTTGTGTCCAAGTGACATAAGACTAGCCTGGACAATATAGTAAACAGAGAGTGACCATTTAAAAAATAAAAGTATAGAATTAACCCAAGAATGAAATTTTCATTGTCTCAAACAAAGGCAAAAGGTAGTATTAGAACTTTAATATTCACTCATTTGAATATTAAAACTTCTTTATAAAAGTAATAAATAATGAATGTAGATAAAAATCTTTAAATATTTGTTTTATTTGTTGACTCCCACTTTTAGTTAGAGTTTTCCTGCCTGGCCCACAGTCAGGACAAATCTCTCTCACCCTCCAGGCCCATAGATGCTCAGAACCAACCAAGTAAACACACAGAAACTTATATTGCTTATAAACTGTATGGCTGTGGCAGGCTTCTTGTTATCTACTTCTTTTATCTTAAATTAACCCATTTCTATTAATCTATACTTTGCCACGTGGCTTGTGGCTTACCCGTGTCTTTACATGTTGCTTCTCATGGTGGCGGCTGGCAGCGTCTCACTCCAGCCTTCTGCTTCCCACAATTCTCTTCTCTGTTTGTCCCGCCTATACTTCCTGCCTGGCTACTGGCCAATCAGCATTTTATTTATACAGAGTGATATCCACAGCACTTCCCTTTTTCTTTTTTGTTAAAAAAGGAAGGTTAACTTTCACATAGTAAAATTACAGATAACAAAACAATTATCAAGCAAGAATTATAGTTACAATATTAAAGAAGATATCCTATCTATCTTATATTTGTGAGTCTAAGCTTTTATATCTAACTTATCTTTTATCATAACTGAGGAAATTATAACTATCTAGTCTTCAACCACATCAAAGACCTCAGAAGGATATAATATTACCTGAGAACCGGGAGAAGGATGCAAGCAACTTTTGGGAGTCTTGTAGGGTAGACAGAGACAGCTGGCAGCCTGGACAGTCACCTAATGTTCCTTTGTAAAGTTGGGGCATTTGTCTTCAGCCCACAGGGCTAGAGTCTCTCGGTCAATTTTTTCAGTGTCCTGTAGAATGTCTGGCAGTTTCCTCTGCAAAGCAGGAACCTGAAGGACCATTTTGTCAAGCAAAGTTTAGTGGTCACCTTTCTATGGGTCCTGCATGTCCAGTTGATGAAGCAGTCCAGGCAAGAACAGTTTCTTGCCCAAATGGCTGTTTTTGCCAAGGTGAAGATAAACTCCATATGAAGTGTCTTCAATGCCCATCTTCCTGTTTGAAGTAAATTGGTGCTGCCAGGAGCAGACATGTCTCACTGTCCAGAAAGTCTAAATTTTTAAAAAATATTTTAAATGCCATATTCTGTAGGTCTTTGAAGTATTTGAAGATTACCTATCTATCTGAAATGTATCTATGTATACCTAAAAGACTTAACTAACATGGCTACGAGTATGATTATCATAGATGACTAAATTATTAATCTATTTTTAATTATCCATTACAATTTTAAATGAGTTGCATAAATATAATACCTTAAACAAGAGTAGAAATATACACACAGTATAACAAAATTAACTTTAAGTTTGTATCAATAGACTAAAATCTATACCAATGTAAAACATTTTAAACAAGTTGTTGCTCTTTAGAAGTAAGTTCATTAATCTACCCTTTCATCATATTATATCTATATCATCCCACCCCCACTCCCACCCCCCATATGAATTTTCCTTAGGCTGACAAACCAGTGAAGGCATCTGTTCCTTAATTACATTTGTCGAGATTTTCACTAGTTTGAACATTCTTATGTCAAGTGTTCACAGTCTTTTATTTATCACTTGATTTCAATACACAGAATTTCTAATTCATGTAATTTTTATTATGCTTTCTCTCAGGTTGCTGAAACTCTGAATCTGTCTGCAAGTGTTACAGCTCTGGAGGGAAAGGTTGAGAAGTCAGGCTATAGCTGAAACTGTGAAGGGAAGGTGTCCTGGATACCTACAGCTCTGGAGGGAAAGGTATCCAATTTGTCAGGAAGTCAGGCTATACCTGAAGCTGAGGTCTGGTGAGGGGGTTGGTCTCCCTGCACAATGTGGCAGTCCTGCTCCTCTCTGAGAGAGAGTCCTTATAGCTGAGCTCTGCTCCACCACTCCCTAAGGGAGCTTCCCAGCAGAGGTGTCAACTGATTCTTCTGCTCTGCTCCTGTAAGGGAGCTTCCCAGCAGAGATCCTGCTCTGCCAGGGTAAAAGAAGATCTTCACCCAAAACTCTTTCAAGAGATTTATTTGGGAAGGAGGAATCCAGGAGGGTGGCTGCCTCTGCCAGGGTGGAGGACAGCGGCCTACAGAATAGACAGAGGGGCTTATATAGGTCTTCTTAGGGGCAGATGTTTTCCAGGGAGAAGATTTCAGGGTAGAAATTGGTTAGATTTTGATCACCTTGAGCTAGATTTCATGCTCAGAGACTGATTGGTTTTCCTGTTCAGGGATTGGTTGGTTTTATGTTCAGTTGGTCAGTGGCAGATTTGGCTCTGGTTTCAGGGCCAAAGTGTGTTTCTTTCACTGGCTCTGGTTTCAGGGCCAGGGTGGGTTTCTTTGGCCCTACACCTTCTTCAAAGATGTTCCATGTTCCTTACATTTTTTTTATGTTTCCAGTGAGTGTGTATTGTCCTGTGCCAATGAAGAATTGAGTTCCTACTAATGTATTTTCTAAATTACTTACACTCAAAGGCCCTTTTACCTGTATGAATTAGCTGGTGTTGATTAAGTTTTAACCTTTGCGGCTGGAGAGATGGTTCAGAGGTTAAGAGCGCTGGTTGCTCTTCCAAAGGTCCTGAGTTCAATTCCCAGCAACTACATGGTGGCTCACAAACATCTGTAATGAGATTTGGTGCCCTTTCTGGCCTGCAGTCATACATGCAGACAGAACACTGTATACACAATAAATAAATAAATCTCTAAAATATATTTAACTTTTTCCCAAAGGACTTCTAACACTCTTTACATTCATATGATATCTCCCCATTATGAATTTGCTGATATTGAATAATTTCTGTACCACTAATACAAGCCTTTCACAGGCCATACATTCACAGAGCTTCTCCCTAGTGAGCATTCTTTCATGTTGAATAAGTTTTGAACCACTTCTAAAGGCTTTCTTGAATTCTTTACACTCATTTGTTTTCTCATCTGCATGAATCTCAGATGTTGAGTGATATCTGAGCTACCACTAAAAGGCTTCTTGAATTCCTTACATATATAAGGTTTCTGACCAGTGTGGAGATCTGATATCAAGTAAGGGCAGATCCAAAACTAAATGCCTTTGCATATTCAGTGTGTGTGTGTGTGTGTGTGTGTGTGTGTTTTCATTTGTATGAATTCTCTGGTGCCGAGTAAGGACTGAACCACTATTAAACGCCATTCCACATTGTAGTCAGACTTTCCTTTGGGCCACCAGCTCACAGATAATGACACAGAGGTGTATTATTAATTATGAAAGCTTGGCCCTAGCTTAGGCTTGTCCCACTAGCTCTTATAATGTAAATGAGCCTGCTTTTATTAACTTATGTTTTACCATGTGGCTTTTTACCTTTATTTTATTCTGTATGTCTGACTCCCTCCAGGTCTCATTGGCATCTCTTCTACACCTTGATTATCTCCTCCTACTTCCTCTCTCTGCCTGGAAGTCCTGCCAATACCTCCTGCCTAGCTTGTAGCCAGCCATTCAGCTCTTTATTAAACCAATCACAGCAATATATCTTCACACAGTGTACAAATACCCACAATACCACATGCTTTATGCTCAGAAGGTTTCTCACCAGTGTGCATTCTTTGATGTTGAGTAAGGTTTGAATTACTGTCAAAGGCTTTCCCACAATCTGTGTCTTCATAAAGTTTTCACCTGTGTGAATTCTGTGATGCTGAACAAAAGCTGACTCAAAACCAAAAGACTTTTCACATCTTTACACTCATAAGGCTTTTCACCACTGTGAATTATCTGGTGCCAATAAGTCCTCATCTAAAACTAATAGCTTCCCAACAGTCTTTACATTCATATGGTTTCTCACCACTATGAATTCTTTGATGGTGAGTACAGTTTGAGCCACTATAGAAGACTTTCTTACATTCCTTTCATTCATAACTTTTCTCACCAGTGTGAATACTTTGGTAGTACACAAGGTTTGTTGTTGTGGAATATTACTTTAACTAGGTAAAGATGTTGTACATTTGTTCATGCTGCATTTGTTTAATGATGTAAAAAGATGTGCTGCTTTGCCTGCCTAAGGCACCTGATTGGTCTAATTAAAAACTGAATAGTCAATAGCTAGTCAGAAGAGGGATAGATAGGCAGGCTGGTGGGTAGAGAGAATACGTAGGAGGAGGAATCTGGGCTTGAGAGGGAGAAGAGAACTCGACAGAAAAAGATGGAAATGATTGGATCTAGCCAAGCAGGCAGCTTCAAGCCGGCAAGACATAGAGTAGGACACACAGAATGCAAGGAAGGGAAAAAGCCCCGAGGCAAAACACAGATGAAGAGGAACAGGTTAAATTAAGATATAAGAGCTAGTGGGACAGGCATAAGATAAGGCTGAGCCTACATAACTAATATTAAGTCTCTGTGTCATGGTTTGGGAGCTGGTTGGTGGCCCACAGAAAGCCTGCTGCAGTTTGAACCATCCCCAAAGGCCTTGCCACACTTTTCTACAGTCGTATAGTTTCTCTGGTACAAAACTAAAATCCTTTCCACATTCCACATTCAAGGAGTTTCTTGGTGTGAAGTAGTTGGTTATGGGATCTAAACATGAGCATGTCTTCAGGAGTAAACATCATTCAACTGAAAAATCCTACCTAAGATCCCTATTTTCTCTCAAACTGGCTTTTACATTCCTAGTCACCTCTGAAACTTGAACTCTTAATGCTGTGTTCTGTAAACCTTTTTATGATCTCTCATCAGGATGACTCTAGTCCATAAATATCCTTTCTCAGAAATAATTTCTTGGTCTCAACCCTGATTCAACCTGAAAGAAAATATAAAGGCAAGCACTCACAATTTGGGGTTCCAGGAAAATGGAACTTATTTTTTATAATAGACATGACAAGCTTAACTCATACTAATTTTCATAAACAGTGATAACTTATTCAGTGCTCAAATATGAGTAGGCAGTTGAAGAAAAAGAGAAGGAAGGACTGCATTGGAGGTACAGGGAGATGTTTAGAAAGACAGATTGTGTCAGTTGTTCTAAACAGTGGTTTGATGGATTTTTAAAAATCACCAGTAGGCTTGAGAAGGTAGTAAACGTACTAACCTCACCTTAATATTTCATAGGATGAATCTAGGGTCATATACAAATATGAGTAAAACTAATCATACCTATTCTCAGGATTGCTTTGTAGTTAAACAGATACTTGTAGGAAAAGTCAGGCCAAATAATAAAAGTTGCACTTGAACTGAAGGAAGTAGGAAAAAGAGCAACCCAGCTGCTGTGTGCTCAAGATGAAAGGTCAAAATGTTGAATGAACAAGCAATGAACAACAGAGAAGAAAGATTTCTTTATTTTTATTTTGTGTGCATTAGTGTTTTGCCTGTATGTATGTCTGTGAGAAGGTGCCAGATCCCTTGGAACTGGAGTTACAGTTTTGAGCTTCCATGTGGGTGCTGGGAATTGAACCCAGGTCCTCTGGAGTAGCAATCACCGCTCTTAACTGCTGAGCCATCTCTCCTGCCCCATTTATGGCATTTTATAATAAAGTCGTCCAGGAGGTTAATTTTAGATGACAAAAGACAGAAAAATCTAATTTTGACACCAGAAAGAAAGAACATCAATCACCCATAGATTTTAGGGTTTGTTTTTAGATTCTTGCTTTTCTTATTCCACTGGTCCATATATTTATCATTATGCCAGTATCGTAAGATTTTAATACTGGGCCAGGCAGTAGCAACACACGCCTTTAACCCCAGCACTCTGGAGGCAGAGACAAGCAGATCTCTGTGAGTTCGAGGCCAGCCTGGTCTACAGACCAAGTTCCAGGACAGCCAGGGCTACACAGAGAAACCCTGTCTCGAAAACAAACAAACAAAACAAAACAAAACAAAACAAAAGGTTAAAGAAGTTTAAAGTTGAAAGGTATGAGCCCTCCTGCTTTGGTTTTGTTTTGGCTCTGTGGAACCCACTGCAGTTACCTACACATGTGAATGTTGGCTTTATTTCTCCAAAGACCATTGAACATTTGATAGAGAGTGCATTGAATCTGAACGTTTTGTGGGGGCTACTGCCTACTGACAAGTTTTCCTTCACACAACCCAGTCTAGGTGCCTTCATGGCTCCTTGGCTACTGCCACTCAGCTGGTGACGTACGGGGTCGCACGTCCTCCTGGGAACTGTAGTTCAGGTACGAGGGAACTGTTTCATCAGGTCAGGAGGTGGAGGCTAGGCTAGGATTACCGAGCAGACCCTGAGAAGCCGCTCTGAAGCTGGCTGCTGGTTTTTGTTTGTTTTGTTTGTTGTGTGTGTGTGTGTGTGTGTGTGTGTGTGTGTGTGTGTGTGTGTGTGTGTGTGTGTGTGTGTGTGTGTGTGTGTTTATGTGTTTGGGTTTGTTTTGTTTTGCTGCGGGCGCAGGGAGCTGTGGAGGCAGACCACTTTAGGACCGCACTTCCTAACCCAAGAGCGAAAACAAATGTGAGACCAGCCTGGGGAGTCTGGTGAGAGGAAGCCGCCGGCCCAGCCTGTACCTGTGAGTGATCGATACTGTGGTGAGACTGGCGGTCTGGAAGGCACGTGGATTCAGAGAAACTTTGTGCGGGTTAGATGGATGGAATGGCGGGGAGACACCTAGGTTCTGGGTAGCTTAATGAAGCAGGAGGGTAACACTGTAGCGTGTGTTTTGATCTACGCAAGTGGTGATGATGTGTATCATCCCCTGGATGTGGATCACTTGGGTGGCAGAGGCTGTGGGAAATTCGAAGCCTCTAAATCTCATTTCCAGGTAGATACGAGATCCCAACGCCAGGAAAATAGCATGGCGGGGCCTCTGAAGAGAGAGGAGGTTTTGGGCAGATGGTTCATAGCAGGTCATAGTACACACCTTAGTCTGTCTTGATCCCAAAGGCTGCAGGCAGGGGGTTGGAAGTGGAAGCGGGAGGGTTTCACCTTTCTAGGAAGGAATGTGTGACCTTAAGAATGGGGAAGAGGAGGGACCCACTTAGTGTATATCCGGGTGCTGGATGTGTTGCTACTGGTAGCTCCTTAGTTTAGATTTTGTTTTGTTTTGTTTTTTTGAGGCAGGGTTTCTCTGTGTATCCCTACCTGTCCTGGAACTCTTTGTAGCCCAGGCTGGCCTTGAGCTCACAGAGATCCACCTGCCCCTGCCTCCTGAGTGCTGGGAACAAAGGCGTGCACCACCATGTTAGGCGTTAATGAGAATTTTTAGTTGTAATTCTAATTCTGTTTCTATCAGTGCCTTGTTTTGCTTTTTTTTTTTCTTTTAGCATGTCCAAAAGGCCCTCTCTTTTTCATTTACATAGTTTACATATGAATTCAATTCTTTATAGATACAGCCTTTCAAAACTTTCACTACTTCACATTGAGGTTTCATTTTCATTTTTTAAAACTTATTTTCATTTGATTATTTTATGTGTATGGGTATTTTGCCTGCACTTATGTATGTATACCATATGCATTCAGGGTCCAATAAAGTCATAGGCATTGGCTTTCCCAGAACTGGCAGTAGAAACATGTTGGTGCAGGGAATAGAACCTGGGTCCTCTGGAAGAGCAGCCAGTGCTCTTAGCCCTAAGTCACCTTTCCAGCCCCATGGTTTGCTTTATTAAATTTCAGTTTCCATCTATTGTTTAAAGATTCAGGGTTGGATTTTACATGAGCATTTTCAATTGCCACGTAAACGAAGTTTTCATAGATTGTTCCAGCATTTTGTTTTAAGAAGTAGTCATTAGAAAAGTAACTAAGGGGTTGGGGATTTAGCTCAGTGGTAGAGCGCTTGCCTAGGCAAGCGCAAGGCCCTGGGTTTGATCCTCAGCTCAAAAAAAAAAAAAAAAAAAAAAAATAGAAAAAAGAAAAGTAACTAAGACAAGCAGTGACCTTTTCTGGTCTTTTAAATTAGGATAATTACTGCCTTTCACAGAAAGTTACAGATATGGATTAATACAGATAAAAACATCATTGATGATTCTTAGGGAAAAGAACACAGAATTGTAATGCTATTGTGTCTACTTTTAGATAGTCTCAAATCTGTCCATATTTTTTCAGTAGAAGACACACGTATGCATCTACACCAAGTACACAAACATAATTTTGCTTAGTATTTTTATTGCTTTCATCCTGTAGTGGGAATGGACAGTCAGAACTGTATTCTTGCTTTCTCTAAGAATTTACACTGAGTGAACACAGTACAGGGATGATGATACAAGGAAGGGGAGAGAGAGAATGATGGTGCTTGGATACTACTGGAAATGACTGTGTGTGTGCACAGTTCTCTTTGTCCTCTCGTGGAAACTACACATGACGTATGTCTGTTGTCCTAGTTGCTTTCCTACTGCTTGTGAAGAGACACCAAGACCAGTGCAACCTATAGAAGAAAGTATTTACCTGGAGGCTTGCTTAGTTTCAGGGAGAGACGGGCTGGAGAGGAGCACACCTCTAGTATATTCCTCCAATAAGGCCACGCCTCCTAATCCTTCCTCAAACAGTTCAGCAACCAGGGACCAAGCATTCAAATACATGAGTCTGGGGGGGGCCATTCTTATTTATCACCTCAGTCATCTCAAGGATGTCTGATGAGTCTCTTCAGGCTTTATTTAGGCTTCAAACTTGTCTTTAGTTTTGTGGTGTGGCTTTTGTCATATCGTCTGAATGAAAATGACTCAGATATCATAGACATGGAGAGGATAGAGGCATTGGTTGTAGACGTATGCAGGAGAGTCCGGCACAGATGGAATGGGCTTCCATGTGAGTGCTTTCCACTAGCCTTGAGGTGACCGTTAGGTATCTATTTCAGGAATGGGGTAGTTGTTGGTTATTTGCAGCGTTCTTACGCTGCAAGGAAATGTCACGAAACACAACAGAATCCACTAACAGGAGTTTTATTAAGATAAGGGAGAAAGACAGATGTGCACAGGCCTGTGGAAAGGACATGTGAGTAAAGATGGAGTTGGAAACATGGCACAGGCTTATAAAGGCTGGGCTGTGCCTGTGCACACGGGCCCATGTGGCTACTCCACACATGCGTGTAGATCACATGGTTGTGCTGCGTGCTTTACGCAACCACACAAAGCCACGGGGTCCTGGTCATGCTAGACATTTTGACCCAGAAATGACCTGGCAGCAGTGACTAGGTCTGCCAGGCATGCACAACCATGCCCAACCGTGGGGGTGTGTTGTGAATTCATATCAGTAGTTATAGGGGACATTTAGGGAAAGACAGAGTGGTCCTATTCTATAGTCTGGCCTTTGTCATGGTTTGAGTATAACTAATTGAATTCAAATCGTCTGTCTTTAGTTGAGTAACTGGTTTTGCAAAGGGGTACAATTTCCTCAGAGTCCCCATGTCCTTCCTCCAAGGAAGGACACAGGCCTTCCCATTTTTCCACTTGAAAGCTCTGTGGTGTTGGAATGAGAATGGCCCCCACATTCACGTTTGCACGTGGATTAGAAGCTGTGGCCTTATTGGAAGGGGCGTGTCATGGCCGCAGGGGTGGGGGTGGGGTAAGCTTTGAGATTTCAAAAGCCCATGCCAAGCCCAGTGTCTGTCTGCCACTGTTTCTCTGTCTCTCTCTCTGCCTGCTGCCTTCAGATTAGGATGCTGCCCCAGTACCTTTGTTTCCTGCCATGATGATCGTGGACTAACCCTCTACAACTGTAGCAAGGCCCCGATTATATGTTTCCTTTTAAGAGTTGCCTTGGTCTGTCTTGATCATGGTGTCTATTCACAACAGTACAACAGTAACTAAGCCATGCTTCAGAGAAAACCTAACCTCTCACGATTCTGTCCCTCTAGCCCTTCTTTCTCAAGATTCTACTTTGTTGACAGAAGAATCCAGAAGAGAACTGGTCAACTCTTGAAATTTTAAGCCATGGCCCAAGTAAGTTGGAATGGTCTTCCAAAATATAATCATTTATATGATAGAATATGAATATCTGTTATAACTTGTTCTTAAAGTGCTTACCTGAATCTTTTCATGCTGGTAAGCGATAGTTGTGTAGCAGTCTAGTGCTTTGTCTAAATGCCTCCCTTTTCTCCAACCAAGAGTTCCATAGCTATCAGACATGGCAGTCAATGGATTTGTGTTCTAGTCTTCTGACAAAGCATCAGAGGAGACGTTCATTTCTATAAAGGAGTGCTAGAGATTTTCATTTCCAAACCGTAGCTTCACAAGGTGGAATTGTGTGGTTAAAGGGGAATACAGCATAAGGAAGTTTTTATTTGATTCATAGAATAGGGTGTTTCACTCTGTGATGCCTGTGGTAGAATTTATGGACTATTCAGCTCACAAAAACCAGGATGTCGCATTTACCTCTCTAACAGGCACAACAAACAAAGAGTACATAAAGACTGACATCTGGGGTGTAAAGGAAGCTTATCCACATAAGGCTTTGCTCTGCTCTACATGTCATATCTCTGTCCTAGGTCTTTTGCCAAGAAAAGATATTTCGGGGATGGTGAAATGTGACTTGTTAATGGAACATGTGCTGATTGGAGGGTATTTAGTATCAAGTATTAAGTTGAGTGTATCTCTAAGAAATTATGACAATTAATTTTATTTCATTTTATTTTTGCCAATTTGAAGACTTTATTCCAGCTAGCTAGGACTATACTCAGGTATTTCAGACCTAAGTGTAGCACTGAGTGTCCAGAGCACAGGGTTTTTGAAGGTAGAAACCACATCCTGGCATCTGTCTCAGCAGCTGCAGGAGGTCTTCAATAAGATAAACAGTTAGCTGGAGACATTTAAGAACAGTAGTATTTGGTTTTACCCTAGGTTCCTGGGTTATCTAATCTCTGGTTTTTGGTTGCCCGAGTCGTGTAGAGTATTGGTTCCATATTGTGGAGTTGGTGTTAAGTCAAATCAGATATTGATTGATTACTTACTCCCTCAAGCTATGTGCCACCATTGTCATAGCATTTCTGGCAAGCAGGTCACCACTATAGATCAAAGGGTTTGTGGCCGGATTAGTGTTCATGTTTATCTTTTGGTAGCATACAGAGTACCTTTCTGTACTAAAGATACTAGAACCTAGGGGTGAAGGCTCTATGTAGGCACCAGCTTGACCCCTCCATGTTCAGTGAATTGAGTAGCAATGAGGTCTTGCTGTCAGTTTGTGGAGAACAACCTATAGTCTCGGCAATGGCCTGGGTTGTTTGGGAGTTCCCATGGTACCCCTTTGGCCAACAACAATTAAATGTAATTCAGTTCCAATTCTGGCAGCTTCATTTGGTGACCAGAGATGGCCATTTGGGACACTGTGTCCCCTATTATTAGGTGATTTCACTTAGATTGCCTTCATATATGTATATGTTTTAGGAGGTTTTTACTGCAGAAGGTTTCCAAACTACCCATCAAATGGGCCTGAATTTTTCCTGTCTTGCACTCTTCCCTCCCTCTCCCTACTCCCTCCTGTGCCAGAAATCTCCCCAATCATCCTTAACTATTTATTCTATTTCTTTTCCCTAATGAGATCTTTTCGACCCTCTAGTCCTCTGGCTATTATGAATAGAGCAGCAATGAACATGGTTGACCAAGTGTCTCTGTCATAGGACGAAGCATCCTTTGTGTGTATGTATGTGCCCAAGAGTGGTATAGCTGGATCGGATCTTGGGGTAGATTGATGCCCATCTTCCTGAGGAACCACCACACTGATTTCCATACTGGCTGTATAAGTTTGCACTCCCACCGGCAATAGATGGGTATTCCCCTTACTCCACATCTTCTCCCACATGAGTTATCACTTGTTTCATTGATCTTAGCCATTCTGACATTTGTAAGATGAATCTCAAGTAGTTCTGATTTTTTTTTTTTTTTTGGTTTTTCAAGACATAGTTTCTCTGTGTAGCCTTGGCTGTCATAGAACTCACTCTGTAGACCTGGCTGGCCTCGAACTCACAGAAATCTGCCTGCCTCTGCTTCCCAAGTGCTGGGATTAAAGGCATGTGCCACCACTACCCAGCTGGTTTTGGTTTTTATGTTCAAGGATGTTGAACATTTCTTGAAGTATTTCTCAGTCATTTGAGTTTCCTCTATTGAGAATTGTTGTGGAATATTAGTTTAACTATGTAAAGATACGTTACTTTTGTTTATGCTGCATTTGTTTAATGATGTAGAGATGTGTTGCTTTGCCTGCCTAAGGCAGCTGATTGGTCTAATAAAAAGCTGAATGGCCAATAGTGAGGCATAAGAGGGATAGGCAGGGCTGGCAGGCAGAGAGAATAAATAGGAGGAAGAAACTAGGGAGCAAGAAACAACAAGGGAGAAAGAGAGGGAGATGCCCAGGGCCTGTCAGCCAGGCAACTGACAGTCAGCCAGACACAGAGTAGGACAGACAGAATGACAGAAAGGTAAAAAGCCCAAGGCAAAATGTAGATGAAGAGAAATAGGGTAAATTAAGTTACAAGAGCTAGTGGGACACGCATAAGATCAAGGCTGGGCATTCATAACTAGTAATAAGTCTCCATATCATGATTTGGGAGCTGGTTGGTGGCCCAAGAGAAGCCTGCAGAGAATTCTCTGTTTAGATCCTTATTCCATTTTTTAACTGGGCTGTTTGTTTTCTTGATATCTAGTTTTTTGAGTTCTTTATATATTTTGGATATTAGCACTCTATTGGAAGTGTAGTTAGTAAAATCTTTTCCCATTCTGTAGGCTGCCACTTTGTTTGAACGACAGTGTCCCTTGCTGTGCAGAAGCTTCTCAGTTTCACAAGGCCCCATTTATTAACTGTCAATCTTTGTGCCTGCATTAATGGTGTCTGTTCAGAAAGGTTTTTTCTGTGCCAGTGTGTTCAAGGCTATTCCCCACTTTCTCTTTGTATGAGGTTCAGTGTATCTGGTTTCATGTTAGGTCTTTGATCCATTTGGAGTTGAGTTTTGTGCAGGATAATAAGTATTGATGTATTTGGATTTGTTTACATGCAGCCATTTGTTTGCATTTGACTATCACCTTTTGTTGAAGATGCTGCCTTTTTCCCAGTGTGTATTTCTGGCTTCTTCATCAAAAATCAGCTGTCCACAGATGTGTGAATTTATGTTCGTGTCTTCAATTCAAGTCCCTTCATCAATGCCATTATTTATTATTATTATTATTATTATTATTATTATTATTATTACTGTAGTTCTGTAGTACACCTTGAAATTAGGGATAGTGATACCTCCTGCAGTTCTTTTATTATTAAGGATTGTTTTAGCTATCCTGAGTTTTTTGTGTTTCCATATGAAGCTGAAAATTTTCCTTTTAAGATCTGTGAAGAATTGCATTGGAATTTTGATGGGGATTGCATTGAATCTGTAGATTGCTTTTGGTAGGATGACTATTTTTACTATGTTAATCCTACCAATCCATGAGCATGGGAGATC